>NW_006921835.1:2409707-2416801 GCF_000298275.1 Orycteropus afer afer
CAGGAAAAGGGAAGAGAAAAAAAATGAAAAAAAAAAAAAAAACAGGGATGGGAAAGGGAAAAGAAAAATAAAGGAAGAAATGAGGAAGATAAAAAGAACAATTGAAAAACAAATAGTCAAAATCAAAACTGTGAGGGGCTGGAGCATGACACCCAGGCTCTGTCAGGGCACAGATTGGGATGGAATTCCTGCTGGTGAAGAAGGTGGGTGGAGGTGGAGGATGTCCATGCTTCTGTTCACCAAGAGTTTGTGGGGCAAAGTAATAAGGTCAATATCTCACCTCTCCAGTTGTCCACCTCCAATGCAGCTGCCCATGCTATCCTCAGAAAGCAGAGCCCACTCCTATGTCACCATCCAGATAAGAATGCCACTTGCATATTTTCAAAATGGTCGTGCCCACCACTTGCGAATATTCAAAATGTCTGAACCCTCAGTACAGCCCTTGGCAGTCCACAGTTCTATTTGTCTCTGTCTTTGCTGTTTTCCTTTCTGGTTGTCAGGCAGCAATGCAGTCCTTGAACATGCAGTCTTTAGTGAGCAGTGCTGATTCTTAGGTTGTTACCAGAATATAATCAAAATGGTTGTGTCCTAGGACAACTGGCAGTCCACAGCTCCATTTGTCTTCTTACTCATTGTTTTCATAAAAGTTCTTCTACTAGTTGGTATTTAATCCACTTCTTTATCCTTGGCCTTCAAAGCTCAGGGTTCCAGGATCATCTGCTGTATTGGTTTCAATTGGTTTCTCATTGCTTTGTTGTAGAAGGTCTGTGTAGCTTGTCTGCCTATTCTGCCAACTTGCCAAATCTCTCCCTTGCAAATTTTAAAAACACTTTTGTTTTCCATCTTTTAATACTTGGAAAATCTCAACATGGATTTTCTCTGGTATGTCCCATACTTGAATTCAAGAGGTAAGAAATAATATTAACATTAGTGAATATTTTTTATGTGGCAAAGTGCCTAAGGCTTTTGACTGCTAACCAGAAGGCTGGGGGTTCAAAACCACCATCCTCAGAAGGAAGATTAAGCAATCTACTTCTGTAATTATACCACCTTGGAAACCCAAGGAGGGGGTCACTATGAGTCAGATCCAAGTCAATGACAGTGAGCTTGGTTCTGGTTTACATTATACGATAAGGAGCTCTAGTGGTTTAGTGGGTTAGACAGTTGGCTGCTTAACCAGAAATTCAGTGATACAAATCCACCAGCTGCTCCACTGGAGGAAATGGAAGCAATCTACTTCCGTAAAGATTTACAGCCTTGGAAACCCAATGAGAGTCACTAGGAGTCAGGATCAACTCAAGGGCAGTGGGTTGGTTTTTTGTTTGGTATATTATGGACTACGAACTGCCAACCTTCTGGTTAGCAGTCAACTGTCTTAGGCACTGCACCACCATATTTCCTTATAAAGAGAATAGAACATATAAATACATTTGTGGAAACTAATTAGAGCCAAACCAAAATCAACCCATTGCCATAAAGTGAATTCTGGCTCAGGACAGGAAGAGATACATGCACACTCATGTTCATCACAGCACTATTTACAATAGCAAAAAGATGAAAACAACCTACGTGCCCACCAGCAGAAGAGTGGATGACCAAACTATGATACATACACATAATGGAATGCTATGCAGCACTGAAGAATAATGTAGAGTCTGCAAAACACTGCATAATATGGATGAACTTGGAGGACATTATGCTGAGTGAAATAAGTCAATCACAGAAGGATATATATAGTATTAGTTTGTTGTTGTGGAGGGTCAAGGAAAGGATTATATACGGAGGGAAACTTTCTTTGTTGGTTGCCAGGGGTGGGATGGGAAGGGAGGGAACACTGAAAAAAAAAAATGCATTGACCCATGTCTCTTTAATTTTGTGTATTTCACTGTACATGAATTATATTTAAATAAAATGCATTAAAAAAAGAAAAAAAAAAAGTGAATTCTGGCTCATAATGACCCTATAGGACAGAGTAGATCTTCTCTCACAGAGTTTCCAAGGTTGTAAATCTCTACTGAAGCTGATTACCTCATCTTTCTCCTGTAGAATAGCTGGCGGGTTTGAACCACCCAACTTTTGGTTAGCAGCTCAAAGATTAACCACAGCACTACCAGAGCTGTTTGAATTAGCGCCAGTATATATTAAAATGCTTCTAGCCATGTATCATCAATGTATTATAAAAATCAGAATAACTTTGATTTTATATTGACAGAGTTTGCAATTTTTCCATTCAAAGTCCCACTTTAAAAACTCTCATACATTTATTCAGCACCATTTGAAGAAAAAGCTCATTTCATAGTGATGTCATCCCATTGTTTTCAGTGAACCACTTGAATTAATTGAAACATTAATTTTCTTCCTGTTCATGTTGATGTTTGTTAGCATTCCTATTTGTGAGAAAATTTTTAATTTAAACATATAAGAACAATGTGTGATAGTACATTTAAATCAAGATTGAATACAAGAATGTAATCATCAAAAAGTATATGTTATTTTCTATTTGGAATTTAAATATTGCGTTTAATGCATAGGTTTGCCAGATGCTCTTGCTACATATTTTTTTGTATGTGCTGTAGAAATGTCCATATGCACATTAAACCTAACAAGAAGCAAAGTTAGGATACCTTCTTAGCCACAACCAAGCACTTTGAGGGAATGAGTTGCTGGGCCTGGTGGCTCAGGACCATGGTTGTGAGGGAGCATCAAGCTCAACTGGTAAAATATAATATATAAAAATATTATTCTATATTTACTTAAGTGAGTGGTGACTAGGGTCTTTAAAGCTTGACAGTGGCCATCTAAGAGACAGCTATTTGTCTGTCCTTGTGCAGAGCAAAGAAAAGTGATGAAAATTACAGACACATGGAAACAGTCCAAAGGACTAATGGACCATGAGAACTTCAGCCTATGTGACCCAGAGACCAAAAGAAACAGATATTGCCTGACAGCCAATGCCAACCACTTGGAAAGAGATGAAAATTGGAGATCCTGGATAAGATGGGAGAAAAATGAGGAACAAAATTTAATATCGTAAGAAAGACTAGGCTCACTGGTCTGATAGAGACTGGTGTAACCCCTAAGACTATGGCCCTGAGTCACTCTCTTCAGTCATGGAATTGAACTCACTCTTGTGGCTTAACTCCCAGCCAAACAATAGACAGGTCTAAGAGCTGAACACCTACACCAGGGAGATGCATTCTTTAGATAAACCATGGGAGATCAGAAGGGTAACCTTTACACAGGGGAAAGGTAATGGGACAAAAATGCATAGGCAAGAAGGACATAGTGAAAGTGTAACCAAAAGGAGGAAGTGGGAGGAAAAAGAAAATATGCTTCCAGTCACTTGACAAATTTCTATTCACATGAAACTGTTCAGAACTGCATGCAGTTTAACCAGTTCGTTCAGATTTCTGACTACAAGTGTTCTCAGTCTCTAAGGGTGTCTCACATCTTTGGTAGGCACACTCACCCTACTGTAAGAGAAGTCAAGCACAGATCAGAGATTGTGAACTCTGACTGGCCAGTGAATCATCTTGAGTTAACAGATGCGGCTGCTCAACATCTCTTACCCCTTGCCAAAGCTTACCAGCCATGTGCCAGAGAAACATTTGGCATACATAGATGCCAGATGCAGATCAAACATAAATTGTCCAAGAGTCTTGCTTACAAGTTAAAAATTATCATCAAACCAAAAATAGCAGGGCTGAAATATATAACATTTTTTATTTCAGTTCAGATTCAGAATAAAAAAATATTTTTTTGATCCAGGCTTTGGTTTCACTCTGGCAAAATTTTCTGGATTTTTTTTTGTTGTTGTTATTGTTCTTGTTTTGTTGTTTGGTTTTCCTTTTCCATTCCCTTCCTGTTTGACACCCTCTTTGGGAGGAAACTATATCTCTTTGGGCAAATTATTCAGAGAAGTGCTATTCTCTCATAGAGATAGCAATGTACAAAAGCATCTATTCAAATGAACACCCATACCCAAAGGAGGATGAGATAGAGAAATTCTGGGCAGTTTGTTCTGGATCTAAAAGTTTATGGCAAAACAAATTGGGGAAAAGTGTAGAATAACCACAGGAACCAACAGAAGCTCATAGCTTGCTTGTAAAAAGTTCATGTCCAAGTAATCAGAAAGAAAAAACAGGAGTGTTAGCAAAACTAGCAAATAGAGAATTCAAAGTAGGAAATAAAATTAGAGTTATTGAATACCAAAACTTTTGTATGCAAATCAATATAAATTAAGACATGTTCTTTTTAAAATAAGTACTTCTTAATACCTTGATAAAATCAGATTCTTAAATGGTTATCTGAACACTAGCTGACACTGCTTAAATTGTGCATGCTCAGGAATGTAAAAAAAAAAAATAGTAATTTATTCCCAAAGTGACCTTTTTCCAGGCCATAATAAATCATCTGTATATAGTGTCTTTTTCCATGAATCTTCCATTTAAAAGAAGGCAAAAATGGAAGTACTGCTGAGAGCGTGAGACAGTCACTGACTCTAGTAAGAGAACTGCAATTGGAACATGTAAGCACAAATCTAACTCCCTAACTGAAATTGATCTTTGAAGGAAGTGTGTGTTGTGTATTGCTGTGCACCTGAAACCACTCCTTCCTCATGACCCATATTTTTTTCACTCTGTAGCTAATCAGGAAAAGGAGTGGACACACTGTCCTTGCAGTTTGATTGGAAATGTTGAATAAGGAAAGACATTTTAAATAAATGAACATTGCATTTGTTCCAGTGGAGGAGAAGTTGAAAGAACTAACTTTTGAACTTGAAGTTTGAGATTCAAAATACTGATCATTACCCTGATTTGAAAATGAACTATTTAAACTCACAGTTATGGATAGTGGTAATAAAAATAATGATTTTTCATTCTTTATATACTCCCTCTTTGTTATCAAAATTTGAACCCAATTATATCAGTTCTGCCTAAATTCAGTGCTGAAAACTTAAGAATAAATAAATATGTATGTGGAAAATCTAGAACTGCATTACAGCATACAATTAGATCCAGCATTGTGATTGTTGTTTATGAATTATGTGGTTTTTATATATATTTGTAAGACTCAACAATCAACCTTTAAATCAAGAACAGAGATGGAAGTAAGAGAGTCACAGACTTGATTTAAATTTATATTTTAAAAATTGGAGTTCTGGTAAGATGGCAGAATAGGCAGAAAGGCTGCATAGACCCTCTTCAACAAAGAAAAGGGGAAACAATTAACAAAGGCACAGAAGATAATCCTGGACCCCTGAGTCTTGAAGGGAAAGATACAGAAGTGGACTAAACCCCAACTAGCAGAAGAATTTGCATGAAAATACCAAAGAAGGATACATACAGAGCTGCAGTCCAGCAGCGGTCCTGAGTGATCCTGATGGCACGGCACAGACAGCTTGGATATTGCCAAGTGTTGGTAGAACCTAAGAATTAACCTAAAACTCAGCCCTGCTAGCCAGGGACTGCACGCAGGACTACTCTGGTGGCTGGGGAATAAAAGGCAAAGCAGCAGCGAAGAGTAAGGTGGGCTGAGCTGTGGAATTTTGTCTGTCCGGAGGGCACAGGCATTTTGAATGTTTACAAGTGGCTTGATCATTTTGGATATTTAAAGAGACAGTGCTCTCCTGGATTCCAGGGGCTTAACAACAGGTTCTGCTTGCCAGTAAGCCGAAGGACACTCCGGACCTGAACAGCAAAAAAGGTGCGACCTTCACCTTGTTACTCTTATACCCCACAACCCTTGGTGAATGGAAGTGCAGCCATCCCCCACTCCTGCTAACCTTCTGGGCACACAAGAAATCCATCCCACTCTGCGTGCTCAGATGGAGCCTGGGTGCCCTGCCTTACCCTCCCCAATTTTTTTTTTTTTTTTTTTTTTTTTTTTTTTTTTTTTTTTTTTTTTTTTTTTTTTTTTTTTTTTTTTTGGTGACTGTTCTTGTGTGATAACATGGTGTATTTTTTGTCCAAGTGCTTTTAGTTTTTTGATGGTTATTCATTGCAATGTTTCTCTAACTGAATGGGAGACAATAACAGTCCCCATAAGACAAAACTACACACATACCTCCTGCAACTTCACTTACTGAGTGAGACCCATCACCTCCTTCTCCACTAACAGGCCAATGATTAAAAAAAAAAACAAGAAGAGCCTGAATCACCCTTGGCTGCTCTTCACAAACAGTTAACAGAGAACTAAATACAGCAATGCCACAATGTCTTGGAGACAACAGACCATCACAGTCCATACAAGAGATAAAGTGATAGAAACAAGGGAGCAAGATACAGATCCAGAACACATCCCTGAGGAAGAAGCAACATTGAAACTCTCTGATAAGGAATTCAAAAGAACTATATTTAGGTATCTTCAAAGGATTGAGAGACAGACCAAAGAAATCAGAAAAAACCCTAGAAGGATTTTAGAAGAAAATACAAGAATAAAATGAAAAACATAAATGAAAAATTAGAAATGATTCTAAATCTACGGATAGAAATCCAGAAGATTAATACTAAATTGTCAGAAATAGATAACACATTGGAAGGGAAAAGGAACAGAATTGATGCAATGGAAGACAGAATTAATGAGATTTAAGACAAATACCTGAATACATCTTTGGAAAGGGATCAATCAAAAAAAAAAATTTAAAAAAAAATGAAGAAAGCCTAAAGTTCATGTGGGATACCATCAAAAGGAATAAACTATGTGTCACTGGAATAAAAAGGAATAATCTATATGTCACTGTGGAACAGGAAGATAAAAATAAAACCAAGAAAATTGTCCAAGATCTGTTGGAGGAGTACTTCCATGATATGATGAAAGATGAGAATATATCAATTCAGGAATTCTAACGAACCCCATGCAGGATAGACCCTAAAAGAAAATCACCAAGGCATATCATCATCAAACTCACCAAAACCAAAAACAAAGAAAGAACCCTGAAAGCAGCACGGGAAAAACAAAAAGTTACTTGCAAATGACAAGCAGTAAGAATAAGCTCTGTTTTCTCAGCAGAACAATGCAAGTGAGAAGGCAATAGGATAGTATATATAAAACCCTGAAAGAGAAAAATATTCAACCAAGAATTATATACCCAG
>NW_006921835.1:2421321-2422771 GCF_000298275.1 Orycteropus afer afer
GTAGAATCTGCAAAACACCATGTAATGTGGATGAACTTGGAGGACATTATGCCGAGTGAAATACATCAATCACAAAATGAAAAATATTGTATTAGTCGATTATTGTAAAAGTCAAGGAAACGTTTATCTATGGAAGGAAATTTTCTTTGTTCTTTACCAGGGGTGGGAGGGGAGGGGAGGGAACACTGTTAGATAGATAGAAATAAGTATTGATTTGGATGAAGAGAAGGGCAACGTACCAAATGTGAGTGATCAATATGGTGACATTGAGGAAGAGAAAGACATAGAGAGGTACATGTGAGGTACAGACAACAAAGATGAACCCTTTTGTACATATAGTACTGTGTTGTCAGTGAAGGCAAACATGGGTATACGGGTGGATAGATGGGTGGACAGGCTGAACTAGTAGGTATATCTATGAAGTGGGGAGTGTACCTAAGAACATGTATAGGGTTGGCAGACAGTGGTCCTATAAGTTTATGTGTATGATCAGAATTCCAAGGTGTATAGTAGAGCTGACAAGAGGCAAGTTTGTAGTCACTGCTTGGTCATAGCCAGCTATCCAGAGGGACTGAGTAGTTGAACCGGTGGGCTCGGGACCATAGTTACAGGGGACATCAAGCTCAATGGGCATACAAACTACACATACTACATAAAACATTGTTCCACCTTCTACTTGGCGATTAGTGACTGGGATCTTAAAAGCTTGCAAGCTGCCATCTAGATGTGTCTAGATGCCATCTAGCTGCTCCTCATCCAGAGCATAGAAGAATGAAGAAAACCAAAAGTTCATGGAAACAATCAGTCCTAGCACTGGGTACACCATCCTTTCTGCAGCCTATATGACTGTGAGACCAGAAGAACTAGATGGTGCCTGGCTACCAATGTCAACCACTTGGAAGGGGATCTATGTAGGTGAACCTGGATAGAGAGGGAGAACAATGTGGAACAAAACTCAAAATAATTTGGAGAGGAAAAAAAGGGGGGGGGGGTCACCAGGATTGCTGGTCCAATAGAGCCTGGTGGAACCACTGAGACCATGGCCCCTAGCTGCCCTTCAGGTCTGGAATTGAACCCATACCTGTGGCTTCCAGCCAAGCAAAAGACAGGCATGTGAGTTGAACATTTACCTGAGGTAGATACACTCCTTGGAGAGAACAATCATTGAGAAAGAAGGGCTGCCTATGCACAGGAAGACAGCTAAGGGGGCAGGAATGCATGGAAGGATGGACACAGGGAAGAGGTAATTATCTGGAGAAAGTGGGAGGGGAGCTGTTACATTGTGGTAAATTGTGGTCAATGTCATGAGACAAAGTGTATGTGAACTGCTGTATGGAAAGTGAATTCGCTCTGTAAATTTTCACCCAAATCACAGTTAAAAAAAGAAAAAAAGATGAAGGAAAAATTAAGTTAGCTATATTGTATAGTACCTAAAGCATTTGACTGCTAA
>NW_006921835.1:2423056-2437688 GCF_000298275.1 Orycteropus afer afer
TAGGATTGCCCAACCTTCCTTCCGAGGAGTGGCTGGTGGGTTTGAACCGCCAGCCGTCTGGTTAGCAGGCAAGTGTCTTAGCCACTATGCTACCAGAGCAATAGAGGGTTTTAAAAAATGATAAAACCATATTTCACATTTTTTATGAATGACTGAATTTTAAATTTCATGTAAATAGTACTTAAAATTCCCAGGATGGAAATGGGTTACCCACAAGCCAGACAATACCATAATTCTATAATTACAAAACAAACAATACAACAAAGTAAATGAGGTTGATAATTTGTTATAGTTTTATAGCATCATAAGTATACTGAAATGTGATGCTAGACCCTGTATTAAAAATACACAAATACATTGGAGTCTAAATAAATAAATAATGTTTTAAACTAACTTGCATGTATGATTCAGTTTTGAGGAATGCTTTTGCTTAAGAAATAGTGGGCACAAGCCACTGCTAAAATAACAATCGCTGTTCTTGTTGTTCTTGTGTGGCAGTAAATATTCAACAAAAGTATTTTTTAAAAGTGTTTAACTAAAAAGTGAATTAGAGTCATTGTAATAATTCACTATGGATTTTAAATTATCCTGTGAGAAGAAATGTCCAGACCATAACAGATTGCATAGCCCTATGCCACCAATAATGGACAACTTATTGACATGTACTTCTGTGATAGTGTACAGTGTTGGAAAGGAACAAATGAGTTAAGCTCTGTGCCTCTTACTGGGAGCAAGTCTTTGCCTTGATCAGGCAGATTGTATGCAGTCAACCAAAGCAGCAAAATATTTCTCAAAATGCATTTGTGACAACTTGAATATAGAGGAAAGGGGAAAAATCCAGGAGTCAATACGAACTAGCTGTACTAGCACAAATAGAAGGTGAGAAGGACATTTTTCAATTTGACCAGCAAAACTGTAGCTTAGAAAGAATGGTTAAGAAAACTAGAATAGCAAAGTTGTCAAAGTGTTAAAACTAACCTGTAAATAGTTCTAGAAAGAAATATCAAAGGACTTAGAATGAAAGTAGTCAGCAACACAGTATACTTCTTGTTAATATTTTATTTTATTTAATGACTATGCTTTGATAATACCTTACATGAAAGGAGAAAATTAGCTCTGCTCATTTTGAACAATGAGGCTCTCAAACATTATTTATGAATTATTTGTTCCTATAGTGAGTAATGATTACGCAACAACTTCAAAGGAAAGGTTAGAGTTCAATCAATTGTTCAGTGCTTCTCACATTAATGTGTAGTTTAAAAACAAATAGCTAACTCCAACTCAAAAAATGATGAAAGATGTGAATCTCATAACCAGCTGGACTTTGTTCCCACTAGAGGAGTATACTTGCAGTGCTAAATTACTTTAATCTAGCCACTTTAATCTGATTCCTTTTACCAAAAGCAACAAACAAAAGCTTTCTTATGCAAATGTTAGGAAAATGCCATGATAAAAATTCTGCAATTAGTTAAGATCTGGTAAAGCCTTATGAACTTGATTTCACACACCTGATGAATCAGCTGCAATCACTATGCATCACCTTAACCACTTGCAAAACTATGGCATACTGCCCCAAATAGCTGGGATTTATAATAATCAATTACTATGATCAGGGAGCATTTAACATCATAACGTGTCTCAATTCTTTATATTAATTTTTGAGATCACTATATAATATAAATGAGGAAACAAGTACAAACTGAGTCAAACGGGAGTTAAATGAATCACCCCAGTTCAACTGAAAAAGAGAACTGTGTTCCTGGAAGTAGAACATAAAAAGTTTGATTCTCAATTGCTGAGCCAACTATTGATGCAAAGGTAATGATTTTTCAAATGAAATTTCACTCTCTAAGGAGTATGTGGGTTCACTCATTGTGCAATACAATGACCACATGATTAAACAAGCTCTTTGGTATTAAGCAGTGGGGAGCCAGATGTTAGTGATTTAAGAAGGAAATGTGAAAGTAGGTGGGAAAAAAGCCAAGTACAATGTATAAGGCTTTATGTACTTTTCAGTGTTATAAGTTACGTAGCACAAAGCATCTACTTATGTACAATCATATTGGAGAAATAATGACCACACATCATCTACTTATAAGAAACAGGAGTGCTTGATATAGACTAAGAAGTTGCACCTCTGTTTTCTATTGTGAGCCAAGCAAGAAAGATCTGTCCGTATAATACTAGTTTGAGAAACACGGTTGGGTATGTATTAGCAAGATTAAGAGCCCTGGTAGTACAGTGATTACGCATTCAGCTGCTAAATGGAAGGTCAGCAGTTCAAACCCACTAGCCACACAGCTGGAGAAAGATGTGGCAGTCTGTTTCCATAAAGATGTATAGCCTTCCAAACCCTGTGGGGTACTTACTCTGTCCTAATAAGGTGACCATGAGTCAGAATCGATGCACAGCAGTGGATTTGCTTTTGGGTATTACACCAAGGATTATTTTGCAGAGAAAACAAGCAACTCTCAAAAGTTTTTTTAATTTTTTTTTCATTTTTCAACGTAATTTGGATGAAAATTTACAGAGTAAATTGGTTTTCCATTCAACAATTCATATACATTTTGTTTCGTGACATCAATTGTAATCCCTACAATGTAACAGCACTTTTTCCACTTCCTTGTGTTTCCATTTCTAGTCGAACTTTCATCCTGTCCTTTCCTGTCTTTTGAGAAAAATCCCTGAGCTAATTCTGCCCTTTTGTTCTTGTATGGTTGATCTAAGGAATCACCTCCTAGGAGTCCATTCAACTCATAGCAACCTCCTTTGGGTTTCCAAGAAAATATCTCTATGAAGTAGATTGCCCAATCTTCCTTCTGAATAATGGCTGGTAGGTTTGAACCACCAGCCCTCTGGTTAGCAGTGAAATGCCTTAGGCACTATGCCACCAGTGCTCCCTAATGACCATATAGACCTGTCTATTTGGCTGGAAGTTAAGTCATGAGGGTGAGTACAGTTTTAGGCTTGAAGTGTGTAGATGGGCCATAGTCTAGATAGGGTCTTCCACCTGTCTCCATCAGACCAGTAAGCCTGGTTTTTCTTATGATTCTGAGTTTTGTTCTACATGTTTCTCCCCCTCATCCAGGACCTCCAATGATACTCTTTTTCAGAATGATCAGCAGTGGTAGCCAGGTACCATCTAGTTCTGATCATGAATGCCAGTGTTCGTGTGGTGCATTAGTCCTTAGGACAAATTGTTTCCTTGCATCTTTGATTTTCTTCACTTTTCTTTGCTCCTGACAGGGAGAGACCAGTAATTACACCTTATATGCCCTCTCACAAGCTTTTAAGATCCCAGTTGCTACTCACAGAAGTAGGACATAGAACATTGTCTTTTGGGGCTATATTATGCCAATTGTTCTGAAGTCCCCTGAGACTATAGTCCTAAGCCCCCAGGCTCAACAGCTCATTCCCTCTAAATATTTGCATATGACTAAGGAGTCCTCAAAGAAGTTCTGGTGGTGCAGTGCCTAAGGCATTTTACTCCTAACCAGAATGCTAGCAGTTCAAACCCACCAGGCACTATGCAGAAGGAAGGTGGAGCAATCTACTTCCATAAAGATTTACCACCTCTGAAACCCAATGGGGGTTGCTATGAGTCAGAATCTACTTGATGGCAGTGGGAAGAAATCTTTACAACTTTGCTTCCTATATGCTTTACTGCATACACTTGGATATATTTGCAGCCCATGTAAATGCATATGTAGAAATATTCTCTGTGAAAACTATATACATTCATAGGTAGAGTCCCATTCACCTACATGTCTATCTATGTATCCACATGTAGATTATTGTTATTACTGTTACTGAAGGGTTGTTTATATAATAACACTTATTCTTGTGCTCCTTCAAGTGTTTTCCTTTGCCTGAATCATTTTGGAATGATCTCCCCCTTACTGTATATGCCTTTCCCTTCACCCAAGTTAATATATATCTACTCTCTAATTGAGCTCTGGTAGCATAGTGGCTAAGACACTTGCCTGCTAACCAGATGGCTGGTGGTTCAAACTCACCAGCCACTCCTCGGAGGGAAGGTTGGGCAATCCTACTTCCGTAGTGATATTGCCTCGGAAACCCAAGGAGGGGTCGCTATGAGTCGGATTTGACTCGACGGCACATAACAACAACAACAACAATTAGTAATTTGCACTTCCCTTTCCCTTGCACCCCTGTTGTTGCTGTTAGGTGCCATCAAGCTGGTGCCAACTCATAGCAACAGTATGCATGACAGAAAGAACTGGCTTGTGAGCCATCCTCACAATCCTTGCTGTACTTCGGTCCATCATCGCACTTACAGTGTCAATCCATCTTGTGGAGTGTCTTCCCCTTTTTTGGTGACCCTCTACATCACCAAGCATGATATCCTTCTCCAGGGAATGGTCCCTTCTGACAACATAACCAAAGTCATTGAGATGAAGTCTGGCCATTCTAACTTCCAAGGAGCATTCTGGCTGCACTTCTTCCAGGACAGATTTGTTCCTTCTTCTGGCAGTCCATGGTATTTTCAGAACTCTGGTGGCTCAATGCTTAAGGCATCTGACTGATAACCAGAAGGCTGGTGGTTCAAACCCACCAGCCACTCCTCGGAAGGAAGATAGGGCAATCTATTTCCATAGAGATACCACCTCGGAAGAAGGCTGGCGGTTCAAACCCACCAGCCACTCCTCGGAAGGAAGGTTGGGCAATCCTACTTCCGTAGTGATACTGCCTCGGAAACCCAAGGAGGGGTCGCTATGAGTCGGGGCCGACTCGACGGCACACAACAACAACAACAACAACAACCACCTCGGAAACCTAAGGAGGGATCACTGTAAGTCGGATCCGACTCAACAGCAGTGAGTTTGAGTTTTCACCAACACCACAATTCAAAGGCATCAGCTCTTCTTTGGTCTTCCTTATTCATATGCTTTCACATGCATATGAGGTGATTCCAATTACCATTGATAGGTTAGGCATCTTTGCTTCTTAACATTTTAAAGAGGTCTTTTGAAGGAAATTTGCCCATTGCAGTAAAAAGTCTGATTTCTTAACTACTGCTTTCATGGGTGTTGATTGTGGATCCATCCAAGTAAAATGAAATCCCTGATAACTTCAACCTTTTCTCCATTTATGGTGATGTTGCTTATTGGTTCAGTTGTGAGGATTTTTATTTTCTTTATGTTGAGGTGTAATCCATATTGAAGACTGCAGTCTTGGATCTTCATCAGTAAGTGTTTCAAGTCATCTTCACTTTCACCAAGCAAGTTTGTATCATCTGCATATCACAAGTTGTTAATGATACTTCTTCCAATCCTAGTGTGATGTTCTTCTTCACATAGTCCAGCTTCTTGGATTATCTGCTCAGCATACAGATTGAATAAGTATGGTGAAAGGATACAGCTCTGGCACACACCCTTCCTGATTTTCACTTATGCAGTATCCCCTTGTTCTGTTTGAACAACAGTCTTTTGGTCTCTGTACAGTTCCTCAAGACCACAATTAAGTCTACTGGAATTCCCATTCTTCTCAGTGTTATTCATAATTTGTTATGATCCACACAGTCAAATGCATTTGCATTGTCAATGAAACACCGGTAAACCTCATTGTGGTATTTTTTTCTTTCAGCCAATATCTATCTAACATCAGCAATGATATCCCTAATCCCATGTTCTCTTCTGAATCCAGCTTGCATTTCTGGCAATTCCCTGTCAATATATGGCTGTAAGCATTTTTTGAATCATCTTCAGCAAAATTTTGCTTACATGTGATATTAATTATATTTTTCAATAATTTCCACATTCTGTTGGATCACCTTTCTTTGGAATAGGCAGAAATATGGATCTCTTCTAGTCAGTTAGCCAGGTAACTGTCATACATTTATTTGGTATAAATGAGCAAGTGTCTCCAGTGTTGCATCCATTTGTTGAAACATCTAAATGAGTATTCTATCAGTTCCCGAAACCTTGTTTTTCACCATTCCTTCAGGACAACTTGGACTTTTTTCCTCTATGCCATTGGTTTTTGATCATATGCTACCTCTTGAAATAGTGGGACATTGACCAATTCTTTTCCCTACAGTGACTCCATGTATTCCTTCCATCTCCTTTTGATGCTTTCTGAATCATTAAATATTTTGCCCATGGAATCCTTCAATTTTGCAACTCAAGGTTTGAATTTTATCTTTAGTTCTTTCAGCTTGAGAAATGCTGAATGTGTTCTTTCCTTTTGGTTTTCTAACTCCATGTCTTTGGACATTTCATTATAGTACTTTATTGTTTCTTCTCAAGCTACTCTTTGAAATCTTCTCTTCAGCTCTTTACCTCATCACTTCTTCCATCAATTTTAGCTACTCTCCATTCTATAGAAAGTTTCACTCTCTTCTAACATTCATTTTGGTGTTCTCTTCCTTTCCTCTCTTTTTAATGACCATTTACTTTCTTCACTTATGGTGTTCTTGATGTCATCTCACAATTAGTCTGGTTCTCAGTCATTGGTGTTCAGTGCATCAAATCTATTCTTTGATGGCCTCTAAATTCACATGGGATATAATTGTTTTGGTTACTTAGTGCCACTCTGGCAGGAATATACCAAAAATGGGTGATTTAAACAAACAGAAGTTTATTCTCTTACAGTTTGGAGGCTTTAAGTCTGAGTTCAAAGTGCCAGACTCTAGGAGCTGGGTCAAAGCCCTTCAACTTTGGCAGCTCTGCCTCCTCTTCCTGGTCCACTGAACCTGGAGGCTTTTCTTCACTCAGATAGCTGCTGGCTGCTGAGGCTGACAAACCCAAGGTCAGCAAGTAAAAAGGCACAGTCCTAATGTTAACAAACAACATGGCAGGCCACTAATTCAAGTCAGGAAGTCCCAAGATTGGCATGGCATGGCAGGCTGCTGAACAATGATTTGGCTACATGCAGAGTTCAAGTGTGCCAGAAAGCTGGAGACTTTCCTCGAAATTGCTTCTTACATACTGGAAGCAGCCCACATCGCTAAAGCAGCTACTCAGCTGCTCCAGTATATTCCACCATGAAGTTAATTACCAATTTCACCATGGGGAATAACTACATCCCACTTCCTAGCCACTCAACCAGGTCCAGCCAAATTGACCCACAATCTTAACTACCACAATAATTGAGGTCATATTTTGGCTCCTGTGGACTTGTTTTAATTCTGTTCTACTTCGCCTTGAAGTTGCATATGAGCAATTGATGATCTATTCCACAATCAGCTTCTGGTCTTGTTTTGACTGAAGATATTTGCTTGTTAACATTTTAAAGAGGTCTTTTTAAGGAAATTTGCCCAGTGCAGTAAAATGTCTGATTTCTTAACTACTGCTTTCATGAACATCACCTCTTTCCACAGATGTAGTTAATCTGATACCTGTGTATTCCATCTGGCAAGGTCCACATGTATAGCTGCTGTTTATGCTATTGGAAAAGAAAAAAAAAAGGAAGGTATTTTCAATGAATAAATCATTGGTCTTGCAAAATTCTATCATGGGATCTACAGCATCGTTTCTATCACCAAGGCCATATTTTCCAACTATTGATGATTCTTCTTTGTTTCCAACTTTTGTATTCCAATTACTGGTATCCAGTCAATACATCCTGATTGCATTTTTCATCAGTTTCACATTGCAGATGTTAGTAAAAATCTTCAGTATCTTCAACTTTGGCTTCACTGGTTCATGTGTAATAGTACCATAACAGTGGTAACAACTGAACTTCCTCGTAGGCATATGGGCATCATCCTGTCACTGACAGCATTGTACATCAGAATAGATCTTGAAACATTCTTTTTGAGGATGAATGCCATTCCTCTTCAATTTTTCATTCTGGCATAATAGACAATGTGGTTTTTTGATTCAAAATGCTCAAAACCAGTCCATTTGAACTCACTAATGTCTAGGATATTGATTGTTAGTGTTCCATTACATTCTGTGTAACTTCCAATATTCCTAGATTCATACTTGGTAAATTTCACTTTCTAATTATTAATGGATGTTTGAGTCATTTTTTTTTTCTCCATTTTAAGTCATGCCCTATCAGTAAATGGAAGTCCTGAAAGCTTTGCTCCACCAATGTCATTAAGGTTGACTCTACTCTAAGAAGGCAGCTCTTCCCCAATTGTATATTAAGTGCCTTCCAACCTGAAGGGCTCATCTTCTGGCACTATATCAGACAATTTTTCTCACCTTTGGTAACCTTAAAAGCATGTTTCATTCTATGTATAAATCTTTTCTTGATGTTTTATACTATTGATCTTATACAATATATGTCTTTTCGTGATTAACTAATTTCACACAACATAATGCCCTGGACATTCATCTATGTTATGACAGGCTACACAGATTTATTGTTGTTCTTTAATGTTGCAAAATATTCCATTGTATTTGTTTATCCATTCACCCATTGATGGTATCATAGGTTATTTCCATCTTTTTGTTATTGTGAATAGTGCTGTAAGAAACATGGGTGTGCATATATCTATTCATGTCATGGCTCTTATTTCTGAAGGAAATGTACCTGTAATGGTAGTAAAAAATAACTTGATATTGGTACAACAAGTAACACATAGAGAAAAGGAACAGAATTGAGAACCCAGAAGAATATACCTCCATTTATGGATAGATGATCTTTGAAAAACTTCTGACATCCCTTATGGGGAAGAGATAGTCTCTTTAAAAAATGGTGCTGGCAAAATCTGGGTATACATTTGATGAAAAGTGAAACAGGATCCATATCTCACACCATATATATAAACTAACTCAATATGGAAAATTAATTTACTCTGTATACTTTCACCCAAATCACAATAAAAATTACTAAAGAAAAAAAAAAAAAAGTACTTCAAGGTAGATCAAAGGACTAAATGTAAAAACTTAAACTATAAAGCTAATCAAGGAAAATATTAGGACAAAGTTAGTAGCCCTAATATAAGACATAAATAAACAATCAAACATACATAAAAATCTACAAACAACAGAAGATAAACTAAATAACTGGGACATCCTAAAAATTAAACATTTATGTGCATCAAAAGATTTTACTAAAAGAGTGGAAAGAGAACTTACAGACTGGGAAAAAAATTTCGGCAATGAGAAAAACATTAGACAAGGACTGATCTCTAAAATATATAGAAAACTTCAAAACTTCAGCAATAAAAGGACAGACTACCCAATTAAAAAATTGTCAAGGGACATGAACAGACACTACACCAAACAAGGCACTCAGGTGCAACATATGCATGAGGAATGCTTGTGATCATTAACCATTAGAGAGATGCACAAAACAACAAGATTCCATCTCACCCCAGCATTTGTAGAAAATTTCAAAAAAACAGAGAACAACAAATGCTGATAAGAATGTGGAGGGACTAGAATTCTCAACACTACTGGTGCAACCACTATGAAAAATTGTATGGTGCTTCCTTAAAACATTGGAAATAGAAATACTACATAATCCAACAATCCCACTACTAGTAGATATCTCAATACCTTTTTATTGTCTGCAAAATTAGTGGAAGTCCCACATATCTATCCATTTCTCACAGTCTCCAGTGCCACCACCTCCGGCCAACATCCTGTCAGTGTTTACTAGACTTTTTTGATAGTCTACTAACTGGTCCCCTGGCATGTGCTTTTTGGTCTTTCCATCTGTTTTCCACACTGCAGCCAGAGTTAACTTTCTCAAATGCAAAGTGATATGCCACTCTCAATAAACCTACTTAAAACCACTTGTTGCTCATAATGTTAGCCTGACATACGAGGCTCCCATAATCTGGTTTATATGCAAATCTCAATTTCCATTACTACTGTACCTTTCCATGTTCCAGGTACACTAAGCTTTGTTTCATTCTATGAATGTCCTATGTTGTCTCAATTACTGGGCCTCTGCACATACATTTCTTTAGTCTGAAATGTTCTTTCCATAAGATTTTTAGAGCTGTGACTTTTCAGAAGCATGTATCATTTCTATTTTCTAAGTTGGGTCTGGGTGGGTTTGAAGTGCAAACCTTTCAGCTAGTAGTCCAGTGCTTAAGCTTGTGTGCTCCCCAAGGACTCCTGTTCCCACCCTTTATTGGCTTACTTATTTCCTACATCTTTCAAAGCTTAGTTCAAGTAGTACTTTCTCTAGTTGGTAAACTCCATCATAGACCAGTATTGCTTGTAATAAAGTTTTATTGTTTTCCGTATAAACAACTAACACATTTGTATTAGATTTTTTCCTAACTGGTTATTAAAAATACACTATTATAAGTTGTATCTGATTTTTAATTTATTTGTTTGTTACTAGAATTTAGAAATACAATTAATTTTGTACATTGCTTTATATACAGCATCCTTAATAAATTCAGTTTTTAATTTTCTTTTGCATATTCTACATGTACAATAATATCTTCAGATGAAAGTTTCATTTTTTCCTTTCAATACTTATAACTTCTGTTTTTATTTCCCTGCCTTACTGCTATTGCTAAGACATCCAATACCATGTTGCCTAGATAGGGATGCAGTGGACATCTGCATTTTGTTCCAGTTTCAAAGCGAAAGAATTCAACAGTTTAAATTCAATAGATGTTTGCTACAGATTTTTTTTCTTTTTCTTTTGAAGGTACTCTTTACCTAGTTAACAAAGTTTTCTTCTGGATCTTGTTTATTAATCATAATAAGTGGATATGTATTTATTTTATTAAAAAATTTTTCCACAACTATTTATTGCACTATATTGTGCTTAGGAGCTCTGGTAGCATAGTGCCTAAGGCATTTGACAGATAACCAAAAGGCTGGCGGTTCAAACCCACCAGCCACTCCTTGGAAGGAAGGTTGGGCAATCTACTTCTGTAGTGATACCACCTCAGAAACCCAAGGAGGGGTCGCTATGAGTCAGGTTCGATTTAATGGCAGTGAGTTTTGATATTGTGCTTACCCATTATTAATACCGTGTATCACACTGATTTGTATTCAAATGTTAAACCAACTTGCATTTCTAAATAACCACTTAACCGTGCTATATAATCCTGTTTATATAGCATTGGATTTGATTTGCCACTAAATTATTTAAGGATTTTTTTGTCTTTTTAATAAGTGTTCGTTAGTAATACTCTCCTATTCTTTTTTGTTTGCTTATTTTCTTTGTGCTACCATTAAATTTTGGTATAAAGTTTAATCTGATCTGTGAAAAATTGTTAGGGACTTTTTTCTCTATTTCTAATTTCTGAAAGCATTCGACTTTACTTATCAATGGAGCTATCTGTTCCTTGAGCTTTCTTTGCAATTTTTTTTTTTAATTTTAGTTATAAAGTCAATGTTTTAAAATTTCTTTTATTGTTTCAGTTGTCTAAAAATTTTTCATTTTTTCTAAGATATTAAACACATTGTCATAAAGTTTCTCATATCATTTATTTTTAATTTAAAAATCTTTAAGATCTATAGTAATGTTCTTATTTGTCAATGTAACATTACATGTGTGTATATGTATGTTTACCTTCATTACCCTCATTAGAGTTTATCAGTGTTATTAAACTTTAAAAAAAAAAAAAAAAACTTACATTTTTTAATTAATTTTTTTGCTTGCTTGTATTATTTCTTTCTTCCTATAGATGTTGGGCTTTATTTGCTGTTCTTTTGCAAAAAAAAAAAAAAAAAGGTATATTATTAGGTCATTGGTTTTTGAGTGGATTTTGAAAAATCTCAAGCACTGATTTTTCCTAATTTAAAAGGTTGTATATATAATAACTTTGTTATAATTTAGTTTAAAGTATTTCTTTCTTTATATTATTATTCCTTCTTTGACCATATAAATATTTCTAGTTTTTCTTTTTTTCTTATTGTGTTCTAGCTTAATTGAATTATGTTCAAAGAATATATAATGAATAATTTTGACCCCTTGAAATTTCAGGAGACGTACTTAACAGTTAAGTTTTTAATGGTTTTATAAGCATTTGAAAATACTCTGTATTAAGCAGTTCTTACTTATCTTTTTCTATATGCATTCCTTAGACAATTTTGTTAATTATGTGCAAATATTCTATATCCTCATTGCTTATTCAATTAATTACAAAAGAAGGTATTAAAATATCACTATTGCTATGAATTTACCCATTGATCCTTGCAGTTATGAGTTTTTGTTTTATATACTTTAAATGTATGTTACTGAATATAGAAAAATATGCAATTGTTTTTAGGTGTAATTAACTATTAATAAGTTTTTTCTTTGGCTCTAGTAAGGCTTGCTTCAAAGTCTATTTTATCTAAATATTAATGTATCTACACCATTTGATGTACACCTGGGCTTTGCCAGATGGAATACATAGGAATCAAATCAACTACATCTGTGGAAAGAGTAATGGAGAAACACAATATCATCAGTCAAAATAAGGCCAGGAGTTGACTGTGGAACAGACCATCAATTACTCATCTGAAAGTTCAAAGTGAAGCTGAAGAAAATTAAAACAAGTCCACAATAGACTAAATATGACCTTGATTATACCCACCACCACCACCACACCGCTCCCCGCCCTCCAAAATCTAAAGAATTGGCTTGATGTACTGGACAATAATGATTGATGACCAGATGAGTTGTGGGATGACATCAAGAATATCACACATAAAGAAAGCAACAGGTCATTAAAAAGACAGGAAAAGACTCAACTGAATATCACAAGGCAAGCACTCCTAAACTTGCTCTTGAATGGTGTGTAGCTAAAGCAGATGGAAGAAATGATTAAATAAAAGAGCTGAACAGAAGACTTCAAAGGGTGACTTGAGAAGACGAAGTATTACAATGAAATGTACAAAGTTAGAAAACCAAAAGGGAAGAACATATTCTGCATTTCTGAAGCTGAAAGAACTGAAGAAAAAAAATCAAGCCTTGAGTTGCAATATTGAAGGATTCTATGGGCAAAATATTGAACAGTGCTGGAAGCAATAAAGGAAGATGGAAAGAATACACAGAGTCACTGTACTAAAAACAACTGGTTGACATCCACCTATTGCAGAATGTAACATAGGATCAAGAAGCAATGATATTGGAGGAAGAAGTCCAGGCTGCGCAGAAGGAATTGATGAAAGACAAGCCTCCAGGAATTGACAGAATACCCACTGAGATGTTTCAACAAATGGATGCAGCCCAGGAAGTGCTTACTCATGTTGTTGTTGTTGTTGTTGTTATGTGCCGTCGAGTCATACCTGACTCATAGCGACCCCTCCTTGGGTTTCCAAGGCAGTATCACTATGGAAGTAGGATTGCCCAACTTTCCTTCCGAGGAGTGGCTGGTGGGTTTGAACAAGCAAGTGTCTTTGCCACAATGCTACCAGAGCTCCCGCTTACTCATGTACGTCAAGGAATTTGGAAGACAACTACCTGGCCAAACTACAAAGTGATCTGTATTTGTGTCCATTCCTAAGAAAGTTGATCCAACAGTGTGGAAATTATTGAACAATATCCGCTCTGGTGGCATGGTGCCTAAGGCATTTGACTGCTAACCAGAAGTCTGGCAGTTCAAACCCACCAGCTACTCCTCAGAAGGAAGACTGGGCAATCTACTTCTGTAGTGATATCACCTCAGAAAACCAAGGAGGGGTCGCTATGAGTCGGATCCGACTCAATGGCAGTGAGTTTGGCTTGGTTGGTCATTAAAATCACACACAAGTAAAATTTTGTTGACTATAATTCAAAAATTGTTGCAGCATTATATTGACACGGAACTTCCAGAAATGCAAGCTGGATTCAGAAGAGGATTATTGGTGATGAGAGATGGATCTTGGCTGAAAGCAAAGAATACCAGAACAATGTTTACCTTTGTTTTCTTGACTATGCAAAGGCATTCAACAGTGTGGATCATAATTATGGATAACATTGCAAAGAATGGAAATTTGAAAACACCTAATTGTGCTCAGGAGAAACCTGTACATGGAATAAGAGGAAATCATTCAAATAGAATAAGAAGATATTGTATGGATTAAAATCAGGAAGAGTGTGCATCCAGGTGTATCCTTTCACCATACTTATTCAATCTGTAAACTGAGCAAATAATCAAAGAATCTGGACTATGTGAAGAAGAACATAGCATCAAGATTGGATTAAGAATCATTAACAACCTGCAATATGCAGATAACACAACCTGGCTTGCTGAAAGTAAAGATGAACTGAGGCACTTACTGATGAAGATGAAAGACTACAGTCTTCAGTATGGATTAAATCTGGGAAAAAAAAGAAAAAAATCCTCACAACCGAACCAAAAGTAACATCATGATAAATGGAGAAAAGATTGTAGTTGTCAGAGATTTCATTTTATTGGATCCATAATCGACATCCGTGGAAGCAGCAGTCAAGAATCAGATGTCATATTGCACTGGGAAAATGTGTGGTAAAAGACCTCTTTAAAGTGTTAAGAAGCAAAGATGACACTTTGAAGACAAAGGTGTGCATAACCCAAGCCTTGGTATTTTCAATTGCCTCATTCATATGCATTCATATGCATGTGAAAGCTGGACAATGAATAAAGAAGATTGAATAAAAGTTGATGTATTTAAATTATGGTGTTGTCAAATAATACTGAAAATACTTCCAGAAGAAGGAAGAAATCCGTCCTGGAAGAAGTGTAGCTGGGATGTTCCTTAGCAGCAAGAATGGCCCAACTTCATCTTACCTA
>NW_006921835.1:2438273-2462692 GCF_000298275.1 Orycteropus afer afer
GAGATGGATTGACACAGTGGCTGTGATGATGGGCTCAAGTATAGCAGGGATTGTGGGGTTGGTGTGGGATTGGGCAGTGTTTCATTCTGCTGTGTATGGGGTCGCTATGAGTCATGAACAACTCGACGGCACTTAACAACAACAACAACAACAAACAACAAAGGAGCTCTGGTAGCATAGTGGCTGAGGCACTTGACTGGTAATCAGAAGGCTGGTGGTTCAAACCCACCAGCCACTCCTCGGAAGGAAGATGGGACAATCTACTTCCGTAGTGATACTGACTTGAAAACCCAAGGATGGGTAGCTATGAGTCAGGCCGATTCGATGGCACATAACAACAACAACAACAACAATAACAACAACCACACACCAATTTGATGTTGGGTAATGTTTGAGAGTGGCCAGACTTTTCCTCACCTATTATGGTAGTTAAGGTTGTATGTCAACTTGGCTGGGCCTGGTTGAGTGGCTGGGCAGCTGGTGGTAGTTATTCCCCATGATGACACTGGCGATCAACTTCATGGTGAGATCTATCACAAGCAGGTCAGTAGCTGCTTCAGAGATGCGATCTGCTTCCCGTATATAAACAGCAGCCTTGGGAATGGTCTCTAGCTTATGTATTGCTTGATCCCTACATGTAGCCATGTCATTGTTCATCAGCCTGCCATGCTCTGCTGACCTTAGGACTTTCAACGGACTTGAATTAATGGCCTGCTGTGTGGTTTGGTAACATCAGGACTGTGCCCTTTTACTTGTCAACCTTGGGCTTGTCAGTCTCAGCAGCCAGCAGCCTTTAGCTTCAGTGGTCCAGGAGCAGGAGGCAGAGCTGAAGCCCAAGGTTGAGGAGCTTTCATCCAGTCCCTAGAACCTGGGATTTTGACCTTGGCCTTAAAGCCTCCAAAATGTTAGAGAATAAACTCCTGTTTGTTCAAGCCATTCCATTTGTGGTATATTCCTGTCAGAGTGGCTAGGTAACCAGAACACCTATTTTGGAAGTTATCAGGAGGGACATTCCCTGGAGAAGGATATCATGCTTGTGAAATAAAGGGTTAGCAAAAAATGGGAAGACCCTCAATGAGATTGATTGATACAGTGGCTTCAAGGATGCACTCAAGGCTAGCAAGGATCGTGAGGATGGTGCAAGACCAAGCAGTGTTTCATTCTGTTATACATTGGGTTGTTATGAGTCGAAGCTGACTCAACGGCACCTAGAAACGACAGCAATGTTTGAGTCTTATCACAATTTTCATATTTTCAATTTCATTTTTTGTATTCTTATACTTTAGTGAGCTTCCTGTACACAGCATATGGTTATGTTTTATTATTTTTATTTTCTATCATTTTTTCTATTTTACATGAAATTTGAGAAATTTACATTTGATGTTATGACTAGTATTTATTTTCATTGAAATCTACTATTTTCCCAAGTGATTTTCATTTGTTTTATCTGTTGTATATTCTTTTATCTCATTTTTCTTCCTTTTTGGTTTTTTTTTTTTTTTGATTCATCATCATTTATTAATTTTCTCGTAATATGCCCCTTTAGTATTTTCTTAATAACTACTAAGGCACTTGACTGCTCACCAGAAGGCTGGCGGTTCAAAGAGTGGGTTCAAACCCACCAGCCACTCCTCGGAAGGAAGGTTGGGCAATCCTACTTCCGTAGTGATACTGCCTCGGAAACCCAAGGAGGGGTCGCTATGAGTCAGGGCTGACTCGACGGCACATAACAACAACAACAACAATAACTACTTTGGAAATAGGAAGATTAATTTTTTATTTGTGTGCATATAATGTTAATTAACAGGAGCTCTGGTGGTGCTGTGGTTAAAGCAATAGGCTGCTAACCAAAGATCGGAAGTTCAAGCCAACCACCTGCTCTGTGGGAGAAAGATGAGACAATCTGCTTCCCAAAAATTTTATAGATTTAGAAACCCTATGGGGCAGTTCTACTCTGTCCTATAGAGTTGAGATGAGTTGGAGTGGAATCAAAGGCAGGTTTGGTTTGGTTTGGTTTTGGTTTAATACTAATTGTCATTAAACTCTTTAAGTTAATTTCCTTCTTTTTTTGACATGCATACCATTGCTATTGTGTATTTTAACTCTATATGTTTTAGAACACTTCATGTCCTTATTATTATTGTGTAAGGTCAATATTAGTTTAGATTTATCCAGATACCAGTTTTCATTATTTTACAGTTTCTCCTGCTTATTAATCTATCTGAAACAATTTCCTTTCTGAAACATAGTCTGTGTTACTTCCTTTAAGGTGAGTTTGTGGGCAAGAAATATTCTCAGCTTTTGTTCTTCTGAACATATCTTTATTTAATCCTTATTCTTCAAGGATATTTTGACTAGATATAGAATTTTGGCTTGGTAGCTATTACCTTTAAGCATTTTATAACTGACACATTCTTTTTTTTTTTTTTTTCCTGTTTCTATTGTTCCTATTGTCAAATATGTTCTTAGTCTAATTGTTGTAACTATAAAGGTCATATGTCCCTCTTTTCTCTGAAACCAAAACGAAACCTACTGTCATTGAGTCAATTCCAACTTATAGCTACACCCATTGGGTTTCCAAGCTTGTAAATCTTTGTGGAAGCAGACTGTCTCATCTTTTTTCTGCAGAAAGGATGGTGGGTTAGAACCACTGATTTTGTGGTTAACAGCCAAATGCCTTAATCAGTACATCACCAGAGATTCTTAATTTTCTCTAGCTATTTTAATTTTTTTCTTCTTTTTTTTCCCCCCAACTGTATTAGTATGGTTCACTCAGATGAGGATTTACTTTTATTGTCCTTCTTAGAGTGCTAGGGCTACTTGAACCAGTGACTTGATGTCTTTCCTCAGTTTTAGAAAATCCTTAGTCATTTTCTCTTGTTTTCCCTGACAGGTTATAAACCTCAGATAGCAGGACCTTTGTCTGTTCTTTTAGCTATCATTGTGTTTCAGCACCCAAGAGAGCGCCTGAGATTGATAAAAGTTGTCAATTTGTTTATCAGCTCTTAGGAGAAGCCTTTCCTATGTGTCCTTCCTACTTGTTCCCACTCTGAGTTGTGTGTCTCCTCCATGGCACTCAGTATCCTATACTTAAATGCATGATTGTTTTTATTACACTGACACCACACTGCTTCTTAAATCAAGGCACACATCTATGGATATACTCAGTTATACAACATGGTTAAAAGCCATGAAATAAAAGTGGTCCAATTTCCAGAAACACTAGGTTAAGTATATAAAAAAGAAAGAAAAAGAAAATTTACCTGATAAGTAATTTGAAACACTTTAACACATAACAAACACAGATGAAATAGCATGATGGTTTTCTAGATGGTCCTAAGAAGCCTAGATCCGCTGCAAAGTCATGTATGGAGGGAGTAGGGTACCATATTCCTTTGCATTTCATATGTTTTACATGTTGAGTTTGTATTAAATTTTCTTTTGGGAAAAAGGGCTTAGTGGAAAAGAAGGAAAAATTTGCATTCATTTTAAAATTAAAATATGACACAAACACCAAGCTTTCAGGCTATGAATCCAGTTCCCCATTCTCTATTCATTAGGGATTTTCAGGCACATTGTGTGCACACTAATCCAGAGTTTACTTGTATATCTCTGCAAGACTTTAATCATTGTAATGGAATAACTTTTACTCTTAATGATCTTCTTATTCCCAGAGCATAGCATAGTGCCTGTTTCATAGGACTTACTAAAAAATATGTGTAAAGAATGAGTGAATAAAGAAATGATATTGTATACCATAGTCTCATAGCTCTCAGAATCACCTCTTTAGAAAAAAAGAGTTAGTGAATATCAGCAACAAACACTAGAAGAATCTCAGGAAAAGATATTTATTTAAAAAAAAATAAAGTCAATGAAAGGATGTAAACCCTTTATCAACAAGATAAGCATTGCTGACACCACCTATTTCAGCAGGGTTGTTGTTGTTGTTATGTGCCGTTGAGCCCGACCCGACTCATAGCAACCCCTCCTTGGGTGTCCGAGGCAGTATCACTACGGAAGTAGATTGCCCCATCTTTCTTCCGAGGAGTGGCTGGTGGATTTGAACCACCAGCCTTCTGGTTAGCAGTCAAGTACCTTAGCCACTATGCTACCAGAGCTCCCATTTCAGCAGTAGTAAAGTTAAACTGGAACTACTGACATCCTATATGATCCTTCAAGCTAATATATTCACTCTAACACATTTTGCATCTATTTGTTTATCTCTGCATAAACAGCTGTAAAAGATCTATTGTTTGCTAGCTGCTTAACTTTTGTGAGTGTAGCATAATTATAAGTGAATTGATAAGTAATGAAAACATAAGTGTTGTATAAAGATTATGATTCTAGTTTCTAGCAGGGCAATTAAATTTAATGTTTGTTACTCTGTCCCACAGTGAATAATGATGTGGTTTCCCCTGTGACTATGTAAATATCTGTTTGATAACAATAAAGAAGTGGTTATGAAGCCTGATTTGACTTATTAAATATGTGACTAAGCAATTTATGTTATAATTAAGGTGATTGGTAATAAACACTGTGATCCAGTAGAAATGAGATCAGTGTTAGACCCTAATGAGTGCTACATAGTGAATACTTTTTCATTTCTTAAATTTATTGAACTGTGATAAGAATTCTTGATTGCCTATACAGTTGCTAAAAACAACAAATATACAGTAATATGAAGTATAGCTGACCTTTTAAGAAAATAAATGATAGAAATCCGAATTCATTTCACATGGTTTGGGCTCAGTGACTATATGTTAATCTTATTAAGTTATATTTGTTTATCCCTTTTTTTGCTTTGTTTTGTTCCTTTTTCTTGTGCTAATAGTTTGATAGATGAATTACATTTTTAAAAGAAATTGTGTCAGATATTTTAAAGTCTGTTTCTTTTTGCACATTTCACTCAAGAGCGGCAAAGTGAAAATCAATAGCAGATATAAGAATGAAGCAAACTTAAAAAAACCAAACTCACTGCCATCTAGTCAAATCCTATTCATAGTGACTCCTTATGGATTTCCTAGCAGGTAAATCTTTGCAAAAGTAGATTGCCCAGGTGTCCACGGAGTGGCTGGTGGGTTTGAACCACCAACCTTCTGGTTTGCAGTCAAATGCCTTAGGCACTATGTTACCAGAGCTCCTTAGAAAATGACAAATCAGAGAATCTTTGAACTGTACTTGGATGTTCAGGTAAGAAACATGCTAAGGGAATTAGCAAAGCAGAGGACCAAGATCACTTTGGGAAAAAAAATATATTTTATAAAATAAATAAAACTAGTTATTACAAAAAATATCAAAACTGTATTGGACTGTCTAATATTTATTTAATGATTCTGCATTGTTTTGTTTTCAATTATACCAGTTTAAGTGGGAGCTAGGAGATATCTTAAGTTATTTGGTGCTTTAAAGTTTTAATGAGGCCTTAACTCTATTAGGTAAGAATAAAGAGATGCCTTATACTCTGTAGAATAAACAAAATTCCCCATATTAGAATGATGAAACAGTGCCTGAATTATATATATATTTATCCCCCCCACACACACAAGATTGATAGAAGTATTTATTATGATTTGGACACACACTGACTCCATCTTAGAGCCTGGGGCTTTGTTTGAAGATTTCTGATGGGTCATGTTACATCATCCTGCTCCTTGGAATAAAATCTTGTTCAACATTGTAAAGAAAACCAAATTGTTTTAAACTACATTGTATTAGTTATTTTAGTAGAGTCTAGTTATTTTTGAATCATCATCCTCTCTATATTTTTAGAATATCCTTATAAAAGTCAGGACTAATAAGTTTTCCAAAATTGTAAGGTGAAAATTACCGTTTTGAAAGATAAAGTAATTCTGGAAATTGTTTTACTGTCAAAAGACAATATTTACAATAACAGCAAATCTTTTTTGCTTGCCACAATTAACCATCTGGCAAATGGGATATAATTAGGTCATTATTTGGCAATGCAATTTCAATAGAAAGATAGAATAATAATAACACAATGAGTGAAGTTCCATAACCTAATATGATTCTTCATAATTTCACCAGCACTTCATTTTATCTTAAATTACTTTATTTGTCAATCCTTCAACATTTCTTTGGTGAAAATGTATAAGGCACGCTTCCAATTGACAGACATGGAAATTATCAATATATGCCAAATAACTTGTCCTTGGTCATACTGCCAACTTCTAAAAAGGCTCTGATATTTCCTGATACAATTATTCAACAAATATTTATGGGATATCTACCATGTATCAGCACAGAAGAGACCATTACAAAATGAAACATGTAAACAATTCAGATCTTGACATAAATGTATTTAGAGGAAGAAGTAAGGGAAAATTATAAACACAAATTGCAAAACTTAAGTAGTAATGTATAGCTCAGAACAACCAGATTTTCTAGAGCTAGGAGTAGCTGGAAAATTCTTCATAAAACTGGTCAGGAAGGATACATTTCAATAAGCTTGTTGGGTGACGAATATGGGAATTCAAGAAAAAAGGAGAGGCATTTGACTGCTGACCAGAAGGTTGGCAATTCAGACCCACCAGCCACTCCTCGGGAGGAAGATTGGGTAATCTACTTCTGTAAAGATGTGCCACTTTGGAAACCCAATGGGGGTCACTATGAGTCAGAATCAACTCGATGGCAGTGAGTTTGGTTTTTTAAGTTTAGAATCATTTCTTTCTTTCTTTCTTTCTTCCTTTTATTGAACTGACAATATGTTATTGTTGTTATGTGCTGTTGACTCAAACCCAACTCATAGCGACCCCTCCTTGGGTTTCTGAGGCAGTATCACTATGGAAGTAAATTGCCCCATCTTCCTTCCAAGGAGTGGCTGGTGGGTTTGAACCACCAGCCTTCTGGTTAGCAGTCAAGTACCTTAGGCACTACGCTACCAGAGCTCCCGAACTGACAATATAGATGGTAGCATTAACCAGTATGGTTCATTAATGAGGAGTAGCAAGTTGGGGAGAAAAAGGAGTGAGTTTAACTTGTACATGACTGAATTTGTGGTTTGATGTCCAAGTTCCAGAGATACTGATCTAGGCACAATCACTATAGTTAAAATAATTGGAATGAAAAATGTAGGTGGGAAAAAATGTATTGAGCAAGATAGACATGGGCAAGGGATGGAGTTTGGTGCAATATTTACACTTACTTGATGAGGAAAAAAAGAGTAGTTATCATAGTATCTCAAGTAGGAAGGGTCAGAAGCTTAACGAGAAGCAGAATATAGTGGCATAGAAATAAACAAACAAACAAAATCAGTAGGAAGCTGAACCAGTAAGATTCTGCTTTGATGCTGTCAAACAAACCCCACAAAATAAAAGTGTTTACAATAAAGCATTTATTTTTCTTGCCTACTGGTCTGTGAGTCAGCAGGAGCAGCTCTACTTCATGCTTCATATGTCCTCCATGTGGCTCCTCATTTTCCCCAAACCATTACTAGGTATGTTCTTCTCATAACCTATGGAAGAAGCATGAGAGGTCAAGGTTATTTAAACACCTTGCTCACGTCATGTCTTCTAACATCCCATTGGCCAAAACAAGCCACATATTAAAACATCAAAGATATAGACTCCACCTCTTTTAATAATAGAGGTTTTAAGTCATCTGCAATAGGGCATGGATTTATAATTCTATAATATAAATAGAGTGAAGAATTGAAAACTATAATACAATCCAATCTATGACAAAAGAATGTGGTCAACTCTCAGGGGAGAGGTCAAGTTGGAGAAGAGATAGACTGAGAAGAGTTTATTGTACATGTAGCCACTGACTTATCTCCAAGTAAAAATGATTCACAGAAAATGAGAATTTCTTAAAGCAGGGATTCTCTACCTTATTTTTAAGAGCATCTGAAGAAGTTTTTAATAATATCTATGCATTAAACCAAATTAATTTAAACTTCTGAGACTGAGGTCCAGAAATTTTCAATTTTGTAAAACCCCTCAGGGATTATAATTTACAAGGAATGACTTTCCAGGGAATATCAAATAAAAATATGAATAGGCTCAATGTTACTTTATAGCATAACTCAAATTGTCTATGTATGCAATTGTGTAAGGTTATATGAATTTTTACATTCTACCTAACAAAGCAAAGAGATGGACACAAACAGCATGGTCATATCTGGATGATAAGTGTCATTTTAACCTTCTTTTCAAAAGACTGTTCTCCATTTTTCTGAATCTCTAATGTCTTATGGCTTTCACTCTGATCATCTTTTTTGGTTTAATGTTCTATTTAGTAATATTTGTTTATTGTCTCTGATTTTAGATGTAATGTATTTAGCTGCAGAGAATTTAGCAATACAAAAAGGTATAAAGAGTTAAAAAAAGAAAAGCCAAATGTATACCTATATTGCTTCTAAAGTCAGAGACAATAAACAAATATTACTAAATAGATATCAGACTAAAATAGATGACCAGAGTGGAAACTACAAAATATTAGAGACTCAGAAAAATGGAGAATAGTCATTTGAAAAGAAAGTTAAAATGATATGGCAAGGAAAATAAAAACTGAGAGCCAAGTATTTCCTATAAATGGTCAACGTGTTCTAAAAAACCATGAGGTGGGCTAAAACGTAGTGCTACCTTACTTTAAATCTAAACAATTTCAAGATTTCTACCCAGAGTTTTGTCAGAAGGTTCTGACTATACTCTGCAATATCAGGCGAAAATAAGATTGTGAATAGGTTAGTGACAGTTCAGGTTCCAATACCCATTTATCTCTCCTGCCTTTCATGAAACTTGATATGTTAAAATTGATCCTTTCATACTATGAAATGGGATAATTTTTCATCTCAGTTTGATCTTATCAGGCATCCTGTACCTCTCCACTTGATGACAAAAATAAAACACAGCAGTCCAATAGGAGGGAAAAAAAATAAAAAAATGGAAAAAACTGGAATAAAATGGAGATGAGGAAAAAGTAGCAATTGCCAAAAGTTTGGACGTATAAATATGCAAATGTAATATATCCTAAGTTTTAACTTACTTGATTTGTTGAAACTTCACAAAGGATATGTGCAAATTTATGGCCCATTTTCTCCCGTCTTTCTGAAAAATTATTTCGTTTCTGAGCACTGAAAAGGGAAGACTGTCTGCGTTCTTGTAAATAAATGTGCCTGTGCTTTGTGAGATCTAGGCACATATGTTTCAAGCATAAATGTTTTCTACTGGGAACTCTATAGAAAACCTATTATAGAGAATTAGATGATTTCATGCCTCATAAGTTTAATACTAACTGGCAGAAGTCAAAAGGAATTAACTTTTTTGCAACTGTGTCACAACTCCAAACGTTGTGCCAAACATACCACTTTTTTCAAAATTGACTGGGTAGAATAGTCCAGCTGTAGTTAATATTTGTATTGAACTCTTGATTGATCACTATTGCTGCTTTTGTTTTTGCTGTCATTATTGTCATTATTAAGTGTGAGCCAAATATATGTCCCTTCCACTAGAAAAGATAAGCTACAGATCTTAAAAAAAGAAAATTCTTTGTAGTTTTATGTAAAGCTAGTGTTGCAATGGTAACGTTTTACTTTAATACCATTCTACTCTAGCTTACACATGGCTATTAACATTACTAAAGAACACGAGAAAGGTGAGATTATGAAGACAACCACTAAAAAGAAAACGAAATAAATAATGTCTATTTCCTTGCATAAGAAACCCTGAAGGCCTAATTAAATAAAGTGGCTAACTTTAGCATGTTAACATCAGAAAGGAGGTGTATGGATTCCCAACTCCATATTCTGACTGTTTAACTGCATTCTGTATTTTTCCTGTTTTCAGAGGCTAGATCCAGGGAGCAGAGCTATGTGAATGTCCCCACATGATACCACTAATGATCATTGCTTAGTACAGGGAATGAATTTTCCCTTATACAAAACCCATCAACCTGAAGACATTCAAAAGACCTCCATGCCCAAATAGAACTTGAAGTTCTGCCCTAAGGTCTCTTCAACCACTATTGACCTCAAGGGAGAGAACTACAGCAAATGTGCTCAGCATGCAGTAATCCTGCATTAGTCACGAAGCAGGAGAAATAACCCTTCTCCTAGTTGAAAGCTCAAAGGGAAGCCAAGCTCTTATTACATTAGCAGAACAAGAGCAGTGGAATAGCATTATTCACTGAAAAAGTGAGATAGAACTTATTCATGAGTCCCAGGAGACAGGAATTAATCTCATCATCCCTCCTAAGACCCACAAACTTGTTAAGAGCTGTACTGTTTCTCACAGGGTGATTCGCTTACTGTTTCTTTGCATTATCACCATTTATTAAGCCAGACTATGCTCACCCAAGGTTCAAGATTACAGTCTGATTTTGCCTACCAAAAAGCAAACTCACTGCTGTCAAGTTAGTCCCAACTCACAGCGACTCCTTCTTGGTTTTCCGAGGCAGTATCTCTACAGAAGTAGATTGCCCGACTTTCCTTCCGAGGAGTGCTAGCAGTCAAATGCCTTAGGCACAACGCTTTGTTGTTGTTGTTGTTATGTGCCGTGGAGTCAAACCCGACTCATAGCGACCCCTCCTTGGGTTTCCGAGGCAGTATCACTACGAAAGTAGGATTGCCCAACCAACGCTAGCAGAGCCAAAAAAAAAAAAAAAAAAGAAAAACGAACAGCAAAGATCACTATCTTCAGAATCAAACAGTATCTCTATGTGCTTTGTTAAGTAGTAAGAAAAACAGAAAAATTCAAGTGTCCAAATATGATTTCAAGTAATGGAACTACTTTTCCCCTCATGGTGCTCAAGGGAACTGCTTTTGCTCATTAACCATACCAGAAAAGATCAATGGCAACCTGTCGCTTTGATAGAAGAAATAACTGTTCATTGCATTCAAGCAGGTCTTCTCCTATTTAAAAACTTCTGAAAAGAAAATATCACAAACATGGATGGCATTTTTAAAATACTGTATTTATTTTTACTATAGTGATTTTGAGAATAGCTATTTAATGATATCTAATGGATCCTAATCATTACTATGGATATAATCTTATAAAATAGCACCTCTTTTGTGCTTCGGAGTAAAGGAAAGTGTTTGCACAAACAATTTTATTTTTCCCTGTAAGTGAAATGTTATTTACGTTTTACTAACAGAGTGAGCTGTCTGTATGGAATGATATTTAAAGGTAATGCTGGATTTTCATCTGCTTCTTTTGGCGTGCATATCTCCCAATGCCCACTTCTTTTTTCCTTAGATGTCATAAAAGGGCAAATTCAAATATCCAGTGTTTTCATATAAAATGTCATTCATCACAGGACCATATCCATTCCTTTATTGTAAATCATTATTGGGAGAGGTCTTAGAAAAAAACCTTGGGAATAATTCATATCTGGCATTAAGTGTAAAAGAAATCCAACATGCAATCTCCATACAGTCAGAAGTATGATTTGTACGAATCATGAATTTCAATACTTTCTTTCTCTATTACTTTCTCCAAAAAAGGTGTGATTTAGCTAAAACTCTTAAAGGAGCTGGAAAATTTACTTTAAAACAAAAAAAACTATTCCTTTTAATTTCCATAGTTAAAACTATTGATAGCTTTCCATGAGAAAATACATCATATTTGGAAATACCAATTTGATGTTAGCCATTTGATCTCTGAGTGGTGCATATTTCAGAGGAGATTTAATTATACATCTGACTCTGACTCACCCATTTGACAGAATTGCATTTGATTTTTATTAAATGTATGACTTGAAAACATGAGATATAGCTTTATCTTTCATTCTTTTTCATCCATCAAAAAAGCAGAGTTTCAAAACTGAAGTGCAAACCCTTTTAGATATAATTCCATTTTTTTGCTTGCTTTGGAATAGATTCCTTCAGTTCAAATAGGAAAAAGAATTTTTCTTTTGAAAATTACAGATTATGTAACTTTGCTCAGTGTCTCCTCTCTCCTAATTCAGGTCCCAGGTTATAGATGGAGAAGAGAGCTTGATCAATGACTCTTTAGTTGATAAGAACTTTCCCACCATCCCCAATTAAATGCCCAACTTAAGTACACTATTGTGAGGGGGAAACCTTGGGTTTGGGAGTACCTGAGAATGAGGTAAATAGCCATCACTCCCAGCTCTTTTCCACTCTCAGAGTTGATTCATGCATTCAACAAATATTTGAATATAGCAATGTGGTTAAGAATATCCTAAGATTTTCTAAGACTTGTGTTCTGGCTACCTAGTGCCGCTCTGACAGGAATATACCACAAATGGGGTGGCTTTAACAAACAGGATTTTATTCTATAATAAAAAAAGATATAAAAAAATTATATCTGTTTGTTCTGGTTACCTAGTGGTGCTCTGACAGGAATATATACCACAAATGGGATGGCTTTAACAAACAGGAGTTTATTCTTTTATAGTTTGAAGGCTTTAAGTCCAAGTTCAAAGTGCCAGGCTCTAGGGGCTGGGTGAAAGTCCCTCAGCCTTGGGCTTCAGCTCTGCCTCGAGCTCCTGGCCCACTGAAGCAAGAGGTTTTTCTTCACTCAGACAGCTGCTGGCTGCTGAGGCTACCAAGCCCAAGATTGACAAGTAAAAAGGCACAGTCTCAAAATTAACAAACCACAAGGCAGGCCATTAATTTAAGTCCATTGTAAGTCCCAAGGTCAGCAGAGTATGGCAGGCTGCTAAACAACTAAACATCTACATGCAGGATCCAAGCTTCTGCTTATATACAGGAAGCACACCACATTCCCTAAAGCAGCTACTCAGCTGCTCCCAATAGATTCCACCATGGACTTGATTACCAGTCTCATCATGGGGAATAACTACCACCAGCTGCCCAGCCACTCAACCAGGCCCAGCCAAGTTGATGCACAAACTGAACTACCACAACTTGAAATCTAGCAATGGTTTTGTTATGCTGTATATGTGTATCTTTAGGTAAAGCTCTCAACCTCTTTAAGCCTCATTTTTCTTATCTTTAAAATGGACATGATAATAGTAATTTCTTCCCAGAGTTATTGTGAGAATAATTGAAGTAATGGTTGTAAAACTCAGCCCAGTGACTGACACAGTAAGAGGATGATAAATGTTCAATCTACTTATGATCCAGGTATTCTGCTTATCTCTAGGAATTCAAAGGCAAAAACATAAGTGCTTCAAAAAGTTCATAGGCTGGGGAAATAGAGAAAAGAAAGCATATTATTCAAGTGTGGAAATTGATGGGGGATAAACATATTGCTGTAGGAGGACAGACAAGGGGAAAAGTATAGTCTAAGAAAGGAGAAGAGGAGGGCGACAGAAGAATTCTAAGAATATAACCTAAAGGTAGACAGGATTTGATCAGACTTCCTAAAGGAAGAAGGATGCTGAAAGTAGGAAAGAGAAAGGAACAATATACCCCAGAGATCCTTCATGGTTTATGATCCCCTGGTAAGGGATGGTCTGGGTTTTAACAATGGTCTATGTGAACCTGGAAACCAAACGCAGAAGAGGGAGTGATCAGTTGTGGCAAAGTCTGCTGAGTCAAGAAGAATGAAGACTGACAACCCTACCCTGGATTTAGCTATGTGGAGGAGATTGGGGACCTTAACAAAGATCATTAACATATGCCACACTGGAAGTAAGTGAGAAGAAGGATTCAAGCCCACATTTTTCCATTTCCAAATTCCAATGATCTCTGGTTAGTCTCATGGTAGGTATTGGTGGTCTGGGAGTGATTCTGAGTCTAGAATGAGTGGCATTGCATATTATAAAAGTTTGCTAAGCATGATGGAGGAAGAATAGTCATGGCGCCTTCCATATTTTACTGAGGTGGAGCATGATGAGAGCACTACCTAGCTGATGTGAGTAGGGAAGCATAGATTTCTAAGGATCTTGTCTATAATATGAACAGTTTTGATTTACTCTAAATGCAGTGTGGATCCATTAAATGTTTTAGTCTGGGAAATAAAGATATCAGACTGTATTTGAGAAAAATCACTCCAATGGGAGTAGAACAATGATGGAGTCAGTATAGCCTGACTTTCAGTACTCATAGGTTAGACAATTGCTGTTGTCTAATTTGAGTAAGTTGGACAATGAATGAGGAAGATAGAAGAAGAATTGATGCCTTTGGATTGTGATGTTGGTGAAGAATACTGAAAATACCATGGGCTGCCAGAAGAATGAACTAATTTTCCTGAAAGAAATACAGCTAGAGTGCTCCTTAGAAGCAAGAATGGCTAGACTTTGTCTCACTTACTTTAGTCATTGTGGTAGTTCAGTTTGTGTGTTAACTTGGCTGGGCCTGATTGAATGGCTGGGCAGCTGGATGTAGTATGCCCATGATGAGACTGATAATCAACTCCATGGTGGAATCTACTGTGAGCAGCTGAGTAGCTGCCTTAGGGAATGTGGTCTGCTTCCTGTATATAAGCAGAAGCCTTGAGGAATGGTCTCTAGCTTATGGCATGCTTGGACCCTGCATGTAGCTGTGTCGTTGTTCAGCAGCCTGCCATGCTGTGCCAACCTTGGGACTTTCAATGGACTTAAATCAATAGCCTTCCATATGGTTTGGTAACATCTGGACTGTGTCAACCTTGGGCTTGGCAGCCTCAGCAGCCAGAAGCTGTCTGAGTGAAGAAAAGCCTCTAGCTTCAATGGGCCAGAAGCTCGAGGCAGAGCTGAAGGCCAAGGCTGAGGGACTTTCACCCAACCCCTAGAGCCTGAGGTTGAACTTGGACTTAAAGCCTCCAAACTATAAGAAAATAAACTCCTGTTTGTTAAGGCCATTCCATTTGTGGTATATGCCTGTCAGAGCAGCACGAGGTTACCAGAACAGTCAGAAGAGACCATTCTCTGGAGAAGGATGTCATGTTTGGTAAAGCGGAGGGTCAGTGAAAATGGGGGAGGCCTTTAAGGAGACGGATTGACACAGTGGCTGCAGTGAGGGGCTCAGGGATAGCAAGGACTGTGAAGCTAGCACAGGACCATGCAGTGTTTTTGTTCTGTTGTACACAAAGTTACTGTAAGTCAGAGCTGACTTGATGGCACCTAACAAAAACAAATTTTGAACAGCGTCAATGACTTCTTATCTAAAATAATTTGCAGTTTTTCTGAGTATGAACTTGAGTCTTTTGCCATGAGAGGTCAAATTAGAAGCAACCTGTGAGAAAGCCTAGAGCCTGTGAGTGGGTCTGGCTCAACACTGCATCATCTTATCATAGGGTACTATGATCCTAGTCTTAGTCCCAGCCCAAATCACATCACACCTTCAATAAAATAATACTTGCACTCATATTTTTCCTAATTATCTTTGAACCCATCCTACATTTCACTGTCATAATAGTCTTCATTTAGCTGCACCTAATTTATAATAGCAGGACCTTACGTTTATAAAATACTCAAAACATATTTACCTTTATTTATTTACTTGTTTCTCAACAATCCTGAGTTAGGCAATATAGAAAAGTTGGGAAATGATAAATGACAAATATACACACTGCCATCAAGTTGGATCCACCTCATAGTGACCCCTCCTTGGGTTTCCAAGGAAGAATCTCTACGGAAGTAGATTGCCCAAACTTCCTTCTGAGGAGTGGCTGGTGGGTTTGAACCAAAAGCCTTCTGGTTATCAGTCAAATGCCTTAGGCAGTATACTACCAGAGCTCCTAATAGAGGATCAAATAGCTAAATGGTAGTGGAATCAAAACAACAATTCATGTTTTATTTTTGGAATGTGAGAGTGTGATGGAAATGTGTATTTTGCTTATGCCTGTGGTTTCACAGGAATGTACATATGTCAACACTCATCAAATTGTACATTTTAATGGATATATTCTATTGGACAAAAATTATAATTCAGTGATTTGATTATGATAATAGACTTTTTCTGATGGTTAATCTAAAACTATTTGGATTAAAATTTTCTATATTCTCCTTTGCACTTTGCTGTTGTTGTTAGGTGTCATGGAGTCAGTTCCAACTCATACTGACCCCATGCACAACAGAATGAAACACTGCTTGGTCCTGCACCATCCTCACGACCATTGCCAAGCTTGAGCCCATTGCTTCAGACACTGTGTCAATCCATCTTGTTGAGGGTCTTCCTCTTTTTCACTGATTTTCTACTTTACTAAGCATGATATGGGAGCTCTGGTAGTGTAGTGCCTAAGGCACTTGACTGCTAACCAGAAGGCTGGTGGTTCAAATCCACCAGTCACTCCTTGGAAGGAAGATGGGGCAATACACTTCCGTAGTAATACTACCTCGGAAACCCAAGGGGGGTCGCTATGAGTCAGTTCCAACTTCATGGCACATAACAACACCACCAACAAGCATGATATCTTCTCTAGGCTGGTCCCTCCTAATAATACATCCAAAGTATGTGAGACAGAGTCTCACCTTCCATGCTTCTAAGGAACGTTCTTGCTGTACCTCTTCCAAGATAGATATATTTGTTCTTCTGGCAGTCCATGGTATATTCAATATTCTTCACCAGAATCATAATTCAAATGTGTCTATTCTTCTTCAGTCTTTTTTATTGTACAACTTTCATATGCATTTGAGGCAATTGATATGTGCTTGGGTCAGGCACACATTAGTCTTCAATCTAACATCTTTGTTTTGTGACACTTTTAAGAGTTTTTTTTCAGCAGATTTGTCCAATGTAATATGCTTTTTGATTTCTTGACTGCTGCTTCCATGAGCATTGATTGTGAATCCGAGTGAAATGAAATCCTTGACAACAACAATCTTTTCTCCCTTTATCATGATGTTGATTATTGGTAAAAAAAAAAAAAAAAAACCCACTGCTAGCAAATTAATTCCATCTTACAGTGACACTTTAGGACAAAGTAGAACTGCCCCATAGGATTTCCAAGGCTGCCAATCTTTATGGAAGCATACTGCCTCATCTTTCTCCCATGCAGTGGCTGGTGGGTTTGAACCATTGACCTTTTGATTAGTAGCCAAATGCATTGACCACTGCACAACCAGAGCTCCTTTATTAGCCCAGTGGTCAGGAATTTTCTTTTCTTTATGTTGAGGCGCAATCCATACTGAAGACTGTAGTTTTTGATCTTCACCAGGAAGTGCTTCAAATCCTCTTCCTTTTCATCAAGTAAAGTTGTCATCCGCATATCGTAGGTGGTTAGAGTCTTCCTCCAATCCTCATGCCACATTCTTCTTTATATAGCTCAGTTTCTTGGATTATTTGCTCAGCATACAGCATATATTTTGTACTTTACCAAAACCAAAATGAAGCTAAATAAACACTTTCAAACTTTTGCATTTTCTACAACTTTTAATTTAAGCTTAACTGTTCTTCAAAATCCAGTCCCATACTACTTTTTCCAGTATAACTCTAACTTTTCCATACATCTCCATTCCCTATTTCCATCCACCACTACTCTCCTACACAAACTTTTTGTTGCAGCCAAGCAACACTACTATTCATTCTCTGGATCAAAAGGAAGAAAATAAGTTCCTGTTCTTTATTTCATCACTGTAAAAGTGGCTGGGTTGTGTCAGGGGTCCTCTACTTTCACGAGGAGGGCGGATAATAAAGATTAACATCAGCCCAAAGCTGATTACTATGAGGAGGAAGTCAGCCATTCCTCTGCTCTCCAATCTTTTTACCAATTCTGATAGCAGCTCTTCCTCACAGGAACTCTCTACTTCTCTGCTGGGTTCTATAATTCATTGCAGTAGTCACACAGAACTCACAAATCATACTCAAAGTTATAGGGTTTATTAGGGAAGTAACAGGTTACAATTCAGGGTCAGGATCAACTTGGAAATAACAGGAATAACTAAGGATACAGTTATTTAATAAGGGCAGCTTCTTCTCAGCTGCTGGCACTGGGCCGCACCTTCTCAGCCTTTTGCCCTCAGCTCTTAGACCTTTACCCTGCTCAGGCAAGTGTTTCAAAGCTCTTTAGCTCTGCCAACAAATGCCCTGATGCACCCCATTCTTTCAGTAAGCATCCTGCCCAAAGGTGCTCTGCTCTCTTGCTCCATGGATCAGCATGCCGTTGTAGCCACCTCACTCCACAGACCAGGAAGCCCACTACACAGTCTCATGTTGGTGTCCTGGTTCTCCTGCCACCCTTTCTCTCTCACTGGACTCTGCTGTGCTTGCTTCCACTATTTTCCTTCTCACACAATCTTCTCTGTCTCCTGAGTCTAGAAGGTTCTCAGCACAGGGAACCTGGGCTCAAAAGACACTGTGCTCCTGGCTCTTCTTCTTGATGATCACGAGGTTTCCCTCTCACTTTCTGGAACTGACTCTTTTTAAACTTAGTAAGACAGCAAAACTGACCAATCCCCTACAAAGTATCCATGTACTTTATTTGTCTTATTAGCAGGCTGTCCAGTCTCTTTGCTGGTCCCCAAGCACCTTATTTGCATAGTCCCATTCGATCATTTCATGGGAGTTAGAAGACCGTGTATAGAAGGGCTGTATACTAGTATTCACTACACCATGTAATACTGCCTGGAGGGCCCCAACCCAACAAACTCAAAATTTTTTATACCTTATTTTCTAATTCTTATCCTTCTAGATTTTTCTGACAGCTTTTCTCTTGATGTTGTTCTGTTCCCTAAACTAGTACTATATTTATTGCCTTTTGTTAATCAGACAAAAGCTTTTCTAAACATATGTTTGTCCTGCCTTTAACCTGTCAATCTGATTAGTTTATAAATTCTTTAGTTGTAGAAGCAATGATATGCCTGATATCACCAGTATAAGACTGTATAATATGGTGCAAAGAACATTGGACAGGAGACCAGAAAGCATATTATCTGATCTCAGGGTGAGGTGGGATGTTATTTATCCTTTCTAAACTTCAATTTCCGCATTTATGAAAGGGAAGATATACTTACTGTGGTACTTACTCATTTCTAAGAATCTAATTAAACAATGTATGTACAAGTGTATTATAAATTAATGTGGATTTTACTAAAAGCAAAACCAAACTCACTGCCACTGAGTTGGATCTGACTCATAGTGACCCCCTCTTTGGGTTGCCGAGGCAATATTTCTATGGAAGTAGATTGCCCCATTTTCCTTCTGAAGAGTGGCAGGTGGGTTTGAACCACCAGCTTTCTGGTTAGCAGTCAAATGCCTTAGGCACTACACCACCAGAGCTCCTGTGGACTTTACTAGAAACTGATATTATTTTTATGATTATTTTTATTTCTTGAATATAATGTTAATGCCTTCTTTTTTAAACAGTTGGATAGATTATCCTTTATTTGGTTGAGTGTTTATTTCTCCAGTGAGTGGTACAATCTTGAGCCGTTATTTCCCTCGACTTTTATTGCTTCTTAGATGGTCAATAGCTCAGTCATATGTTGAGGATTTCACACATATCAGCACCTTGATTCATCATAATTTATTCCATATCACAACTGATATCCTTTCATGCACAATAATTTAATTTATATAGTAAATTTATAATTCTCCTCACTCCACCCATTCCAGAACACCTGAGAGTAATGGCCTTACTAAAACATATTCTGAGGGCTAAAACTAAATTTGGATAATTGAGCATTTTCCTTTTTCAGCAGTAAAACTGAAATCTTGATGAAAGAAATTTCACAAGAGTGTTACCCTAATGTGACTAACTCTCTTTAATATTCAGCAATACTACTATACATGTTTAATTAACTAAAATGTTTATAGAGTGGTGGGTGGGATGCTCTTATGGTTCTTTCTAATCTGCATTTATTCAAAATAGGTAATGGAGTAAATATGATACAATAATCTATAAAGCATGCTGAAGATAACTGTGACATTTTGGATTAAAGATTATTTCTTCTCATTATTTAGTTTTATAAATGTAAAGTAATTATAGATTTTACTAACATGGACTAATTTTCAAGAGTCTGAAGCTTGGTATTTTGTTAACTAACCTTTTGCTTTCAAGCTGTTTCTACCAATTTTCTCTTTTGAAAATATAGCACTTATATTTGAAATTACCAAGTGTTCTGTTAGCTAGGCTGCTCTTCACTCCATACTAGTTTATATTGTACTCCAAGCTCAGAGGTTCTTCAACCAATTCTCCCTTGCTTTGGCCTGGTTAATGCAGTCAAAAAAACAAACAGATCAGCTGCTGGACCAATCACTCTGCCCAGTAAATCTACATGGGCTAGAGAGGCCCTTCTCAGACAGGGAATGTGCAGGAACTGTGAGGAATTCTTGTAGGGGAATGGCACGTGATAAAGGAAAAAACAAAGGACAGTTTCATAGTAGTCAGGAGAACAATGTTTGGATCTTGATGTGGCTGCTGACCATCATGAGAACCTGAGCAGATCATTTTTTCTGTTTTCTAACCTCACACTAAGGAGTAATATTTTCCCTTTCTATTTCAAAAGACTTATCTAAGCCTCTAAAGGTATCCCGTACATGAGAGCATGTTAAAAATTTTGAAATCTATACAGATGTGAAACAAATTTTTTTCTTCCATCTCTTCAAGTTACTAGTCAATAATATAGAAGGCAAAGGATGTACAAAGGTTCCTGAGGTCCTAATTCCTTAGATAAAGGGTATTTAGATGCAAAAGAAATTTAAAATGTTGTTACAATTCTATTCAAATTTACAAAACATTTACTGGGAGCCTATGTCATGTACAGAACATTATGATAGTTCCTACAGGGAGCAGAAAATACGAAAGTAAGTACATGGACATCATGTATTCAAAGAAACTTAAAAACTAAAAGAAAGAAACAGTGTGCAACTGAAAATGTGCTGGTATATTCCCTGAGACATCAGTAAAAGCATAGAAAAGGGGAAATTTTTAGCAGGAATGAAGGATGAATAAGACCTCAAGAAGTGGAGAAATAACTAAATAAACAAGCATCATAGGTAAGGGAACAGTGTAAGCAAAGGGATGGAGATATGAGGGTATAGTATTCTGGGAGGATAGAAAACAGAAGTATGAGACTTTGGATACAAAGAAGGAATGCAGTGGGCAATTCACTACATTTTGGTGACATCTGTTGTTGTTGTTGTTATGTGCCGTCAAGTCAGCCCTGACTCATAGCGACCCCTCCTTGGGTTTCCGAGGCAGTATCACTACGGAAGTAGGATTGCCCAACCTTCCTTCCGAGACATTAGCAACACAAAATAATTACTTTGTTGTGTGCATTTGCTAATCAGCCCAGCCAACTGTCAATACTTTCATCCAGATATTCAAATTTTAGAGTCCAGTCCTTCCACATTAAATTCTAGTGATCGAATTTTACATGTGAGCAGCTCTGGGGATGTCTGGCACCACTCCACTTCCCAGAAAATGTTCAGAGGCAGTGCATCCAGATTAAATATTACTTTGATCAAACTGCCATTGAGTTCAATAAAAGGTTCCCTTCATGCTCTGTCATCCAACAAAACAAATAAGTATCAACTAAAAAATGACTTTTGAAGAGAATATAAAAGACCTGGGCTTGAAAACAGTTTCCAAAAAGCGTACTGCCAAAAATCATTGAGGTCTCCTTGGAAATTTCTGAGAGGTGAGTGTGCCTACACATATGTGACTGAGTTCATGTGCATAGACTAAAGTCATGTAGTTAACATGTGAAATTAAGATGCTTGTTAACAATATTAAATAGTTTAAGAGCATCTTCCCACCTTAAATTTACATGGACAAACAAGTTTAGAAACTTCTTAGTTAATAGATTTAGTCCAAGCCTCTATAACTTATAATTTATGAATCCCAGCACATTTACAATTGGTGCCATGTTTACTAAAGAGCTATGACTTGTCCAAGCCTTCTTAAATATATAATTTGAACTTATTTAAAACAAAACATCTCATTTCTACCTAAAACCTGCCTATGGCATAATTTTACAGGACCAGTCAGGATAAGCTATGCTGCAGTGCGTTAAGTGACATTTTATTTTGTATTCGCACATGTACATCAAGGATCACATGCAGTTTTACTCTCAAACCAAAAACAAGCTCACTGCCATCAAGTTGATTCTGACTCCTCGCAACCCCCTTTGGGTTTCTGAAGTGATAAATCTTTATGAAAGTAGATTGCCCAGTCTTCCTTCCATGGAGTGGCTGGTGGATTTGAATTGTTAACCTTCTGGTTAACAGTCAAATGCCTTCCGCACTGCACCACCAGAGCTCTTTAGCTTTGCTCTACAGCATCCTTATTCTGGGACTGATGCTAACAGAGCACCTACTGTTTGAGATATGGCTGGTCATTGTAGAAGACAGAAAGAGAAATAAGAAGGATATTTTTGGTAATTAAATGTGTGGCATTGAATTAAAAGCATATTTTATTATTAGAGTGAGGTCAGCTTAGGGTCATATCAGATATTTTGTCACCATTTTATATTAATAAAATTTTCAGAATTTTTAGACTTATCTGAAACCACTTTTTCTCTAAACTGTTCTTATGAAATCTTGATGTTTTTGTTCTGTGCCATGGAGTTGGCCCTGACTCATAGCAACCCCTCCTTGAGTTTCCGAAGCAGTATCACTACAGACGTAGGATTGCCCAACCTTCCTTCTGAGGAGTGGCTGGTGGGTTTGAACTGCCAGTCGTCTGATTAGCAGTCAAGTGCCTTAGGCACTATGCTACCAGAGCTCATGAAATCCATGACCATGTTAATTCCTGAAAAGTATTTTCTTTCTTTTTTTGCACCAGAAGTTTTAGCCTACCAAACATTTCATCTATCACATAAACTATATTTCCAGCTTTGGGTCATGTTCTTAAGTGTATTCATTTGTAAACAAGAAGCACATTTCTTAAAACTGGCTAGAAAGGAAATGAATTTTCTGAACCAAATGAACTTAAGTTCTTCCAAGCTTCAAAACTAAGACTTCAATTGCTTTTAACCTCAGTTCTAAACTGTAGTAACATCTTATTCAAGATTAGTTGCAAAATATCATGATTTTCTGCTTGGTATATATCTGTATTAGCTTTGTTGAAGACTAGTAAAACAAATGCAGTTGGGTCTGTTGTGACAATTGGTAACCCCATGTGTGACAGAGTAGAAGGACACTCTAGTGAGACTTTAAGGCTATGAGCTTTCAGAAGCAGATCATTAAGCCTTTCTTCTGAGGCTCCTCTAGATAGGTTTGAACCACTAACCTTTCGGTAGTAATCAACTCTTTGTCCCACCCAGGGACTCCATTAGTTTCCTAGGACTACTATAAAAAAATACTACAATCTGGGTGGCTTAAAATAACAGAAATTTATTTTCTTATAGTTCTAAAGCTAGAAGTTCAAAATGAGGGTGTCAGCAATGTTGATTTCTTCTAAGGGTTCTGAAGAAAAATCTTTTCCATACCTCTTTCTTACCTTCTGACGAGGACCAATAATCCTTGGCTTTCCTTTGTTTATAGATGCATGACACCAATCTCTGCCTCCATTTTCACAAGATGTTCTTCACGTATATCTTGGTCTTCTCTCCTGTTCTTATTAGGACAATACCATACCGGATTAGGGGCCACCCTATTCCATTATTACTTAATGTTGTTGTTGCTGTTAGGTGCTGTCGAGTCATTTCCAACTCATAACAACCCCATGCACAGCAGAACGAAATACTGTCCAATCGCACACCAGCTCCATGATCCTTGCTATACTTGAGCCCATTATTGCAGCCATCATGTCAATCCATCTCGTCGAAGACCTTCCCCTCTTTCGTTGACCCTTCATCTTACCAAGCATGACATCTTTCTCCAGGGAATGGTCCCCTCTGACAACATGACCAAAGTAGGTGAGACAAAGTCTGGCCATCCTCACTTCCAAGGAGCATATTGGCTGCACTTCCTCCAGGACAAATCTGTTAGTTCTTTTAGCAGTCCATGGTACCTTCAGCATTCTTCGCCAGCACCACAACTCAAAAGCATCAACAATTCTTTGGACTTCCTTATTCATTGTCCAGATCTCACATGCATACGAGGGGATTGGAAATACATGGCTTGTGTCAGGCGTACCTTAGTCCTCAAGGAGACATCCTTGCTCCTCAGCAATTGAAAGAGTTCCTTCACAGCTGACCTGACCAGAGCTACACATTGTCTAATATCCTGACTGCTGTTTCCATTGGCATCGATTGTAGAACCAAGCAATATGAATTCTTTGACAACCTCAATTTTTTCTCCATTTATTGTGATGCTGCTCATTAGTCCACTTGTGAGGATTTTTGTCTTCTTTATATTGAGATGTAATTCATACTGCAGACTGTGTTCCTCAATCTTCATCAGTAAGTGCCTCAAGTCATCCTCGCTTTCAGCAAGCAAAGTTGTATCATCAGTGTATCTCAGGTTGTTAAAGATTCTTCCTCCAATCCTGATGCCAATTTTTTCTTCATATAGTCCAGCTTCTTGGATTATTTGCTCAGCATATAGATTGAATAAGTATGGGGAAAAGATACAACCCTGACACACTCCCTTCCTGATTTTAAACAAGTGTCCCCTTGTTCCATTTGAATGACAGCCTCCTGGTCAAGGTACAGGTTCCTCATGA
>NW_006921835.1:2462800-2463569 GCF_000298275.1 Orycteropus afer afer
CCAAGGTCCATCTGACAGCAGCTATGATATCCCTTGTCCCACATCCTCTTCTGAATCCGGCTTGCACCTCTGCAAGTTCTGTCAATATACTGCTGCAACTGTTTTTGAATTATTTTCAGTAAGATCTTACTAGCATGAGATATTAATGACATTGTTCGATAATTTCCACATTCTGTGGGATCACCTTTCTTTGGAATGGGTACAGATATGGATCTCTTCCAGTCAGTTGGCCAGGTAGCAGTCTTCCAAATCTCTTGGCAAAACCGAGTGAGTGCCTCCAGTGCAACATCTGTTTGTTGAAATATCTCAATGGGTATTCCGTCAATTCCTGGAGCCTTTTTCTTCACCAATTCCTTCATTTCAGCTTTGACTTCCTCCTTCAATACCATTAGTTCTAGATCATATGCCACCTCCTGAAATGGATGAAGATCGACCAGTTCTTTTTGGTACAGTGACTCTGTGTATTCCTTCCATCTTCTTTTGATGTTCCCTGCATCTCTCAACGTTTTTCCCTTAGAATCTTTCAACATTGCAACTTGAGGCTTAAATTTGTTCCTCAATTTTTTCAGCTTGAGAAATGCTGAGCATGTTCTGCTCTTTTGGTTTTCTAATTCTAGGTCCCTGCACATTTTGCTATAGTAATTGGCTTTATGTTCTCGAGCTGGTCTTTGAACTCTTCGGTTCAATTCTTTTATCTTGTCATTTCTTCCATTTGCTTTAGCTACTCTCCACTCAAGGGCAAGTTTCAGAGTCTCTTCTGTCATCCATT
>NW_006921835.1:2464147-2496828 GCF_000298275.1 Orycteropus afer afer
TTTGTTTCCAACTTTTGCATTCCAGTCACTAGTGATAATTAACACATCTTGATTGCAAGTTCGTTCAATTTCAGACTGCAGAAGTTGATAAAAATCTTCAATTTCCTCATCTTTGGCTTTGGTGGTTGTTACATAAATTTGAATAATAGTCATATTAATGGGTCTTCCTTATAGGCGTATGGGTATTATCCTATCACTGACAGCATTGTACTTCAGGACAGATCTTGAAACATCCTTTGTGATGATGTATGCCACGTCATTCCTCTTTAAACTGTCATTCCCGGCATAGTAGATCATATGTTTGTCTTATTCAAAAAGGCCAAAACCAGTCTATTTCAGCTCACTAATACCTAGGATATCAATCTTTATGCGTTCCATTTCATTTTTGACAACTTCTAGTTTTCTTAGATTCATGCTTTGTACATTCCATGTTCTGATTGCTAATGGATGTTTGCCACTGTTTCTCCTCAATTTGAGTGGTGCCACGTCAGCAAATGGAGGTCTTGAAAGCTTTACCTCATCCATATAAGTAAGGCTGATTTTACTTTGATAATGCAGCTCTTTCCCAGTTCTACTTTGAGAGCTTTCTAAGCTAAGTGACTCATCTTCCTCCTCTGTATTGGACAATGTTTCTGGACTATTCATACATTTGCACAGTAATGTATCAGACAGTGTTTCTCTGCTAATCATAAGGTTTTCCCTGGCCAATTCTTTGAGAAGTGGATGGCCTCCTCCTTCTTCCTAGGCTGTCTCAGTCTGTAAGCCAGGCTGATACCTGTGCAACAGGTACACCCCACTGGGTTTGAAACACCAGTGGCATAGCCTCAAGACTCACAGCAACACATCACCACAGTAGGACGAACCGACAGACAAGTTTGTCTCCATTAGCTGTTGGAAACCCCTCCAACCACCCTTACCTGGATCCCTGTGGCTAACTTCTCGATCTGTTGCAGTCCCCTTTGCCTTTTCTGTCCTCTTCCTGCTTCCTGCCTCACTGCTTGTGGTGGGTGGCCTGGGTTCCCTCTCCTCACCTGGCTCCCTACGGTTGAATCCTCAACCTGTTCCTATCCCCTTAGCCTTTTCTGTCCTCTCCCTGCCTTCCCACCTCTCACCTTGTGGGGCATGGCCTGGGTTCTCTGTGTTCACCTGGGTCCTTGCGGCTGACCCCTCAATCTGTTCCAGTCTCATTTGCCTTTTCTGTCTTTTCTCTACTTCCTGCCTCGCTGACTGTTCTTAGGTCTCTGGAATCCGAATGAGAATGCTACCACTTTAAAATCCAAAATGGTTGCCACTTGTAGACATTAAAATGGCTGTGCCCTCGGTCACTTTAAGTGTCCAAAATGGCCACCACTTGTAAACATTCAAAATGGTTGAACCCTTGGTCACTTTAAATATAAAAATGGCCGCTGCTTGTAAACATGCAAAATGGCTGCACCCTCTGTCACTTTAAATATCCAAAATGGCTGCCATGTGTAAACAATCAAAATGGCTGCACCCTCTGGACAAACAAGAAGGTCAACAACAACAACAAAAAAGAAAACCTGTAATATCTGGGGATAGAGCAATAAGAGAAAAAAGGCAGAGATGGAGAATAATGAAGAAAAAAAATGGGAAAATGCAAAAAGAAAAACAAGGAATAAGGTTAACCATGAGAAAAAGAAGAAGAAAAAAAAATTTTGCATCCAGGAACAGGGAAAAGAAAAAAGCTGAAAACTAGGAGGGGAATAATAGTAAAAAAGGCAAAGGTATTAATAATAGTAGTAGTTTTAAAATAGACAAAAGCAAGCAAACTAAAAACCAGAACACCAGAAAAAAGAAAGAGACAAAAAAAAAAAATCATGGGAGGTCAGGGCAGGGCACCCAGGCTCCGTCCAAGCATCCAGAGTGGGATGGAGTTCCTGCCGGCCCAGAAAGTGGGTGGGAGTGGGTTATGGCCAAACCTCCGTTCACCAAGCGGGTGGGGGGTATAAGAATAACAAGTGAAATGCAGCACCTTTTCAGTCGTCCAGGTCCAGAATGTACTTGGGGCTACTCAGATATCTTCTGGAGGCTAAAAGTCTGAATTCCAGGTGCTGGCTCTCAGGAAGGTTTATGTTAACACTTAATGTTAGTTTAACTAGTTGCTTGCAGTTGCAAAGACGCTACTTCCAAATAAAGTCACATTCACAGGAACTGGGTGTTAGGACTTCAACATATCTTTTTGGAAAGTACACAATTCCACACATAAAACTTCTGAGACTTGAATCCTCTCCATAGGTTAAATTTAGATTATTAAACAAAAGACAACATATTTATTAATATAAATATCAACTTTATCAGACCAAGTGATAATTATAGTCGGCCTATAGTTATAGAACAGATGAGAATGGAAAAATGACTGTCAAATCAGAAGTTAATACAATTTCAACTCCTAGTGACCCTATAGAATAGAGTAGGAATGTCCTATAGGGCTTCCAAGGCTGTAAATCTTTACGGAAGAAGATCGTCTCATCTTTCTCCTGCAGAACAGCTGTTAGGTTCAAACCACCAATATTTTGGTTACAGCTGAATGCCTTAACCACCTCACCACCAGAGTTCATTACCATGTAATTAGTGGACAGTAAAAAGTCAGTTTTAATCACAAGATATTTTTCTGATTTATCTTCCAACATTCCCAAAAATTTATTTTTCAAATTTTATTAAATTTCTTATTTTTTATCATACCTTAAGAATAGAGAAACTCATCAGATACAGTCATTACCTCCAGGAATGTATTCCCTAAAGAATGGCAGACATGTTAATAAGCATATGCACTTTAGTGTCGGATGTGATGATGTGGAAATGTGTTCCTGGTACAGGGTAGAATGGTCAATTCTACCTGAGAAATCAGAAAAAAAACTTCATGGAAAGTAATACAAGAATTATTGTAAAAGATGAGCAGATATCCATACTTTCCATACTTTGAAATTTTTAAAGTCTGGGAAAGCACTATTCCACAAATGTAGTTATTTATATTTGATGTGTATAACTAAAATAGAACTTCATAAAGATTTCTGTTCTTGGATATTTTACTGCCTCACATTTCAAGTTCAATTACTTTTTGTATTCTAAAAAAAAACCACACAAATTTGAATGTATGGATTAGTTGTTTAAACTGATTTGCCTATATTGGAAGAAACTAGAAAAACAATATCAAGATTCCAAACCATAAACCATCATAGTTAGCTACCAATGCTTCATTATCACCTGAACAATGACTCCCTCCTCCACTCCTACAAGTGGAGAATGAGGGTGGATCCATTCACTTAAATGGCAAGCAGACTACACCCAGAGTTAAGATACTAAAAAGCCAAAGCTGAAATAATTGATCCTGTAGGAGATGGCCAAGAGTGGAGAGAATTAGTGTACTGAGTATAAGCTAAAGTCCCTACAGACACTGAGAGCCAAACCAGAATTAGTCAACAGATCCAAAATGCAGGCTCAGGGTCAAAAACCATAGACTAATGCAACAGTAAGTGTTGTTTGGTAAATTTTCTTCTAAAAGAATGATTAGAAGTAGCATAAGAAGTAACCCAAACTGTTTTGAATGGAACTGAAATGTCACCAACATTGTGATTATTGTTGATTTATTGAACTGATTGAAGTTTAGAGAATTCATTTGGACAACTTTCTATAACATTTATTGATCTAGTTAAGATTCTTCTCATTTTAACAAAAAAAAACCTCAGAATTTTTAAGCAAAATAATTGAATTTGTTCAAAAGAGCTGAATAACTAAAACTCAGGATGAAGACACAGCAGGCAGATCCATGGACCTTTATTCTAGAGAACTACTGTTACCTTGACACAGCTCGAAGGCTCAAAAAATCTTTCCTTGGATCAAGTAACTATGGCCAGTATGACAAGATGATGTCATAAAGAAGCAGAAGTGACATTGTAAGTTGTAACTGCTCCAAAGAAGTGGCTGGTATATTTTCTAACAGTGCTTGAATACAGATGTGAAAGTAATATTTTGTTGTAGGCAGAAGCCAAATTCAAGCTCATAACCAAGACAAAGAAATAACTATTGTACCAGCCAGAATCTCCCAGATGACTAAAATGAACCCAATTGATTTCCCTTATCTCCCTTTGTCTTTCTGAAGTCAGTGCTTTAATGACTCTCTAACTGAAATCATTCTACAACGTAAGTTTAAGCTATTTGTATAGTTGCATTATGAAGATAGTCAGTGGCTTTAAGAGATCCCTGTTTTTTCTGGGTCTTAAGCACTTAGAAAAATGACTCCTTACAGAAGCACTTAATAAAAATGTGTTTGATAATTTGAAAATATGAAGAAATGCTTTCTCTGGTAACTCACAACTTTCATGAATTTCTATAAAGCCATAGCCTTGTTGCCTGGACATTATAGGTAATGAATGCAATCATCTCATGACAACCTCACAATGGCTAGCACAAAATCAAATAAAGTTCATACTTGTCTACAGGGATCTCAGTGTTGTTGAATGAGAAAGTGTTATCAAGAAAGGAGAAGTCAGGGTATCAGCTGAGATCAAATAGGACCCTGAGTCATAGGCTAAGATATTTCTCTGTAGAGCAAGCAATCATTGTAAAGCCAATTGTGTGACAGATTTGTCCCTTATTATTATATTTCCTTCTGCCTAAAGCTTTATTGTAGAAAATATTCTTTTTGAAAATCCAGTAAGATTATTAGTTCTACTCATTTCCTTTACAGAGCTGTAGTACATATTTCGCTTCATTCCTATATTTTATCAGCAGCCAGCTCTCAGGAGCAAGAACTTTTGTAGCATAACATAATAAATAGTGACCAGAATAAGTCAGGACCTATAGGGAAAAAGCAGTACAAACTTAATAAATGTTGAATTTTTGCTTCTAGACAACCTTTTGTAATGCCTCAGTTTAATTCTCAATATATCCCCAAAAGAGAACAAATTTCAGAATCCTCATTGTAGATTTATTAGGCATGCAAAGAGCCTAAAGAAATTAAGCCTTTTTCCCTGCAGTGTGAGAAGAACAGGACTGGAATCAAAGGAAGCCTTAGTTAAGAGTTCAAAGCTTGATCAATTACTGACGGCTCATAAACCGTGCTCTCACTCAAGGTCAAATTTTTCCATTTAGGGAACCCTTTCACGTTAAACTTCTTTCAAAAACTTACTAAGTAAAAGAATACAACTCTCAGGAGAGAATCTTGCATTTTGAACCCAGCATGCCTACCCAAAGAGTCTTGGTTGAACAGTGGTTAAAGCATTTAACTGCTACTGGAAAAGTTGGCAGTTCAAACCTACAAGATGCTCTATGGGAGAAAGAAGTAATAGTTTGCTTCTGTGTAGATTATAGCTTTGGAAATGCTATGGGGAAGTTGTAGTTTATCCTATAGGTTCTCTGAATCAGAATTGATTTGACAGCAATGGATGTAGTATGCCTACCCACAGTAAAGACAGCAATCAACTAAGTGACTTCCATTGGCTTTACTACTGCTTTTTTATGTCCTCAGAGTTGCTTTTCCACAGACACATGAAGCTCTGTAGTAGAAGAGAACACTTGTCCCATACAATATTTCTTAGAGGGATTTTTCCTATAATACTAGAATTCTAAAAAGTTGACCATTGAAGAAGTACTTTAGCCTATTAAAAGCTTTTTTAATTTAAAATTTAATTTAAGGTATTTAAAAGATAATTCAAACAGTATTAGAACTTATTTAATCCAGCATGTTCTAAAAACATTGACCATAGGATCCTTTATTATACATATTTTGAAGAACATGCTACTTGGGGAATTTGGAGTGGCTGCTGGAGAGCACATAGTGGTATTCTGTCAAAAACATTAGCTGGTACTGGTTGCCTTCAAGTTGAGTCTGACTCAGTGCAAGCCTATGTATGTCAGAGAAGAACTGTGCTCCATAGGGTTTTTAATGACTGATGTTTTAGAAGTAGATCTCCAGACCTTCCTCCAGGGAGCCTTTAGTGGATATGTGCCTTCAACCTTTCCCATTGACAATGAGTGTTAACTATTTGTATCACCCAGGGATTCCATTAAAGGTATTGGGTCTGATAATCAGTGAGGCATCTTTTAGGGCTAATGCCTCGAAGATTACTCCAGGCTTCCCTGACCTCCACTCTACTAGGCCTTCTAGATTCAGAAACTAACAAAAAATCCAATTGACTACATGTAGGTGCAAATGAAGCTAAACAGTTTCAACAGCATGACTCAGAGCCTAAGGAATATAGAATATGTGGAGTGCCAGAAGCTCCATTTGAGAACAGAAATGCATGATTTGCTCATTGGCATCAACCACATATAAAACCATTTTAAGTACTCTTACCCACATTAGCAAGAGAATAACTTAGAAAAAGAAGAAAAAGGAAGATGTAGAGGAAATGACAGAGGTAAAGGAAGAAAAGGCAAAAAGAAGAGGAGGAGACAAAAAAGTAGTTAGCAGGAAAAGAAAAAAGATAACTCAAAACAAGCAGATTGAAAACTTTTATTAGCTTGAACTTAGAAGAAAGTGTAGATGTTTTAGTGATTGAGCCTTTGGAACATTAAAAAGGAAAAATAAGGAGCTTTTATTCCCCAGGATTGAGAGCGTTATGGGTCCTATCACCCTGGGAGGGCTCAGTCCTGAAGTTCATTAACACGATCAAGGCTTTAGAATGCTATTGAGGCTGAAGGAATCACTTCCACCCTGTAGTGATATTTATCTGGCAAGAAGGTTAATTTAGAAGAGGGATCAGACTAACAAGGATAGCTTGAAGAAGAACTTTTAGTCAGAGCCATAAGTTTTTAACTAGCTCTGTACAGACGTTTGTGGGTTGCCTGTCTACAGAATTGTTGTTGTTGTTATGTGCCATCGAGTTGGCCCCGACTCATACTGACCCCTCCTTGGGTTTCTGAGGCAGTATCACTATGGAAGTAGATTGCCCAACCTTCCTTCCGAGGAGTGGCTGGTGGGTTTGAGCTGCCAGCCTACTGGTTAGCAGTTAAATGCCTTAGGCACTACACTATCAGAGCTCCAGCTTGGTGTGTTCCAGGGACAGAATGAAGGCCAGTGTGTCTAAAGTGTAGTGAACAAGGTAGAGGGTTGGGGGAGAAGAGGGAAGTGTAGGAGTTGAAGTCAAAGAAATAGACAAAAGTCTATTCTACAGAATTAGATGGCCCATATATAGCTAACAACAAAACACTATGGAACTATTCTAAATTGCTTATTGTCAAAGTCTAGAATCTCTAGATATGGTATGACTTTTGGACTGTGAGCTCCAGGGCTATGAGGATTTTTTTCAGTCTATTCACTGATGTATTTTCAATGTCTAATACAACTATTGACACAATGTGGGCACTCATATAATGTTTATTGAATGAATAAATGAATAAAAAGTAAATGAAAAACTGCCATTTGAACTGAGATTTACAACAATATACTTTCTTCATTAGCCAGGACTTTCTAATAGAACTATGGCTACATTCTCTCTCCTGTCCTTTCCTTGTACATATATAGCAGAATACTCAGCAGTATCAAAGGCTCCATGAAAGCCCATGTGCCAATAATATGCTTTTAAGTATCATGGTGATGGGGCTGTTACTGAGGCAAAAGGAGAGGTGACTGAAGGATTTTACAGAAGAGCTCAACAGAATGCTTTAGGTTACATATGGATTCTTTTCTCTGTAAGGTCTGCTCTACTATGTTGGATCTTATTCCACCCTCCACTCTTCAGGTGACATAATTCATTGTTCAAAAATCATTGTCATTGAGTCAATTCTGACTCCTAGAGACCCACCAGAACAGAGTAGAACTTCCCATAAGATTTCCAAGGCTATAATCTTTACAGAAGCAGACTGCCTCATCTTTCTCCTGTAGAGCAACTTGTGGTTTCAAATCCTCAACCTTTGGTTAGCAGCTGAGCTCTGAACCACTGCATCAGCAGGGTTCTTAATTCATTGCAGCTCCAACTAATTACCCCCAATTTGTGCAAATACTACTAATTCTACTATAATATCATAATTTATTGAGCCATATATATGCTCCATGGGAGAAAGATGTTTCATTCTGCTTCTATAAAGATTTATAGCCTTGGAAACCTTATGGTGACAGTTGTGCTCGGTCCTGTAGGGTTGCTATGAGTTGGGATCAATTCAACAGTAGGTAGTTTTATTGAGTAATATGATGTTATGTGCTGGATACAATGCAAGAGACATCGTGTACAAAGTTTATTTAATACTCACAACCCTATAAGAAAGGCATTAATGCTGTTCATATTTTACAAATGAGGAAAGTAAGACTCTGAAACATAAATCATCAGTTCAAGGTCACATAACTAGGACTCCAATACAGGTATTCCTAACTTCATAACCTGAGTTTTTAATCACTACACTCACTGCATTCACAGCAATAAGCATCTTCTTAAGGAATCATTTGAATAAGGAGTTGATGCAACAAAGAAGATAATAACTTGATTGAAATTACTATGGCTTAAATGAAGAATCAGGTCTGTACATAATAATTATTATACAATGTGATACATGTTATGATAGTGGTGAAATACCTACAATGCAGATTAAAGTAATGTAACCAAAAATAAATAAAAAGTTTTTGGTGTAATTGATGCCTGGGCTAAGTTTTCAAAGTGAATCCATCTTAAAACTTGAACTAATTTTGCAGTAGTAATGAACTCAGGCATGAAGAGTGAGACAGATCTAGACTTGTAACCAAATGCCAGACACTTGGTATCTAGTGACAATTATCTATAATCCACATTCAAAAATCTTTAGAAAATCATATGCTCCTCACAATATCTGTGAACTCATGGGGGACTTACATGGTCAAACTCCAGCTCAGATTTCCTGTTCCCCTTAACTTTTGTTTCTCTTTTGTGAGACTATTACCTTATTAGAGCTTTGAAATCTGTCAAAACTTGGCATTCTACATCTTATCTCCACCCTCCTCTTCAACCTTTCACAACAATACAAATCATAAATACAAGCCTATGGTTTGCAGTAAAGAGCTCTGGTGGTGCAACAGTTAAATGGTCAGCTGCTAAGCAAGAGGTAGAAAGTTTAAACCCACCAGTGCTCTGCAAGAGTCTGCTTCTGTAAAGATTTATAGCTTTGGAAATCCTGTGGAGTGGTTCTACTCTGTGCTATAGAGTCACTACAAGTTGGAATTGCCTCAGTCACACACAGTGACATGTTTGCTGTACAATTTTACTGAATGTTATGAATTATGGGGGAGAGATTACACCAACACACCACAGACCAAACAAATTTAAATTACATATTAGACACTTGTCTCCTTAAACTATAAACAACATTATCTTCTAGCTAAGTAGCCTTCCCCCCATCTCCAATTGCCTCAACCTCTTACAGTCTTGTAGGTTCTTTTCACTTCCTTCAATGTCCCATTCTATCTCCTCATCCTATTCTTCAAGATTGCCGTTCCAATCTTAATTCTTGTCATTCCACTATGAGAAGTAGTATGTCTAAAGCCACCCTTCAAGATATTCACCTAACAGACGATCATACAGAGCCAGTAATGACTCTGAGATTACTATCTTTCCTATAATAGATTATAGTAGTTGCAGGACTGGCAGCATTAATAGTACAAACTACATCCCATCCCCTAATCCATGCAATGCAGCTACGATTTAAAATGGTATTTTTTTCTCCCTTTATTATAGTTTTAATCACAATTCTGCAATGTGACTATGGGAAAGTTATTAAATTTTTCTGAATTGAAGTCACTTAATCTTCAAATCTGACTTTGAGGATCAAACAATATGTGTCAGCTACTTAGCACAACAGCTGGTGTTCAGTTAGAGCCTAATAAATGGTAACTATTGGTAGCATAGTGCCTAAGGCACTTGACTGCTAACAGAAGGCTGGCGGTTCAAACCTACTAGCCACTCCTCAGAAGGAAATTTGGGCAATCCTACTTCTGTAGTGATACTGCCTTGGAAACCCAAGGAGGGGTCGCTATGAGTCGGGGCCAACTCAATGGCACATAACAACAACAACAGCAATTATAATTAATAATGCAATATGAATGTACATGTGTAAGATCATTTATTATTTATGGATATGTGCATGTACATTTTTTACTATTATTTGCCTAAAAATATTCCTTACAATTTAAGCTCAGTCAATTACATCATCAGTTGTTTTTTTTTATTTGTTTGTGAATGTTTCAAGAGAAGTCAGGAAGTATGGCTTTTCATTGACGAGCTAAAATGTGAAAGAATTAAACATGCTATCGTTGGTAATTGTGTCACCTAAGATAGAACTTGGCAAGTGTCCAGGGTATTTTTTGGGAGGCACTAGAATAAGATGGGTGGTTTATTGATACTGATTCTGTAACTACCTGAGGAAATAAAAAAAAAAAAAAAAAAGATATGATTTTAAGATTAGATGATGAATTAATGGCAGTTTAGTGGGTGGAGAAGGAAAATTATCACCCATTGTATCATCTAGCGTTTTTGTTAGGATGAAGTTTATACTTTGAATATCAATATTCCTGACAACTTTCCTTGGAGTAATTTTCACTTGAGTAAAGATGGGTCAATAGGACTGGTAGATATTGCAAGCTAAGAAATATTTTATTACATTTCTTAGATATTTGTATATAGGCAGCCAGGAGACATTTTTATTACTCATATATTCAAGTCTTACACATTCACAGTGTCTTACACATGTCTTACACATCTATTGTAGCACTTGAGAATTGTTCTCCTACTTAACAGTGCCCTCATCAGAAGGTAATAGGAGTGGAAAACATGTAAGTATTCTGTCCAATAAGGCATTTGAATGCTAGGCAGGTTGGCAGTTCAAACCCAGCAGCCACTCTGTGGAATGGATAGGGCAATCCACTTTCTAAAGATTTATCACATGGGAAACCCAATGAAGATCGCTGTTAATCAGAATTGATTGGATGGTGGTTAGTTTTGGTTAGTCCAACATATGAGGAGCTCTGGTGTTATAGTGGTTAAGCTTTGCATTGCTAACTGAAAGGTCAGAAGTTTGAACCCACCAGCCACTCCACAGGCAATCTGCTTCCATAAAGATTTAAAGCCTTTGTTGTTGTTGTTGTTGTTATTTGCCGTTGAGTCAGTCACGACTCCTCCTTGGGTTTCTGAGGCAGTATCACTATGGAAGTAGGATTGTCCAACCTTCCTTCCGAGGAGTGGCTGGTGGGTTTGAACCGCCAGCCTTCTGGTTAGCAGTCAAGTGCCTTAGGCACTATGCTACCAGAGCTCCCTTAAAGCCTTTATAGCCTTGGAAATCCTATGGAGATGAGTCTGCTCTATGAGTTGGAATCAACTCAATGGCACTGGGTTTGAGGTTTGGAATAATGTATGAGCTTCTCTCTTCACTAAGAATTTCCCTCTTCACCAAAAGAATGAGTCTCAGCAGTGAAGTTTCTAATACCTGATAACTAATTCTGACCATATTTGATTGGACAAGGTGTGCATCAAGTAGGATCAATCATTAACATTCTGTCACTGATATTTGGGATTAAGAGAGATGCTTGTTTCTACTGGTCGGTTGAATTGAGAACATCTAAACTTGGAAGCTGTAAGCAAATCTTTTTCCATCATATGCTCAAAGAAGTAGAAGGAGAAGAATAAAGCAGATTTTAATGAAGAAGTACAGATAAGAGATCATGAATTCCACAGAGCAAGTCAATAGCTACCTTGGGGTCTGCCATTTCATGTCTCCTTCTTCTGGAGTTTCAAATATACTTTCTCCCCTTGGCATCCATGAGATACGTATGTATCCAGATAATAAACCTCTCCCTACACACACATCTTGTGTGCGTTTTAGTCATCTAGAACTGCCGTAACAAAATATCACAAGGCGGATGGTTTCAAACATTAAAAAAACTGAAATTTATTTTTTCACAGTTTGGCTAGAAGTCCAAATTCAGGGCTTATCTTCTCTCTCCCTCTTTCTCTTCTAAGGGAAGATTTGTCCCTGTCTCTCTCAGCTATCTCCCCACTGTTTGTGTGTCTGTTTTCCTGTATGTCCTCTTCATTTTATAAGACATCATTTACATAGGATTAGAACCTACCCTACTCCTATATAACATTGTTAAGTGATAACATCCACAAACAAAAACCTGGTTTCCTCAAATGAGATCAAATTCATGGTTATGGGGGTTCAGACTTCAACATATTTTGGGGAGGCATACAATTCAATCTACAGGTGTATGCTAATTTGATTTATTTGTACTTTTGCAACTAACTAGCCTCCACCAAGATAAAATTCAACTAGATCCCTCCGTCATTTGTTAGTTGAACTGCTGCCATGTCATTTACAGGAAAGACTTCCTTAGACCACCTATAAAAGTTATCTGACCCGCAATGGTTATATATAGATGTTGAGCTGTAATATTGTAATCATCTGAGAAATCGGACTATTCATGATCATAAACGGTCAAATTGACTTAAGCACTTTGTCTCTTATCCATTTTAAATGAAAATATGCATTCTTTATCAAACAGCATTAATAAACCCAGGGTACACTGAGAGTGAAGCTCCTTCCTATGTGGCTATAATATACGTCTAGTACTTTTCTAAAATCTACCGACTTGGTTCTACCTTATGCTAGAGGCTAGAACACCTTAAAAACCTTTACAAAGCACAGGTTTAGTGATTCCATCCCAAGTTCTGTCATTTTGCACTGACATTAAGCTTAATGAGTTTCAGTTGTCATCATGTTTTTTCTAAAACATAAACCTTAGGTTCTATTTATCACTGCTTTTTTCAATGACATTTTTAGGATTTCCTAAAATTTTATGTCAGACATGACACACTTGCCCTGGAGCATTTTATCATCATAGCACTCAGGAGCTGGCATCTAAAATGCTGAGATAGTGTTCCACAACAGAGATGGTCATCCATTCACTTATAGTCCAAAATTTTTTGAGCATCCTCCAAAGGCAATGTACTTTGTGAGACACTGCTCCTGTCTCAAGAATTTAACAACTTAGTAAAAGAACTAAGGACAGCTGTAGGTTAATACAAATTAATTTAATGTAAGATGGAAGACAGAAGTACATTAAGAGACAGTATTCAAAGGACCCAGAAGATTATACTTCTGGATAAGCAAATTAGGAAATGTTTTGAGAAAAGATAAAATTGGAATCATATTAAACAGGATAAAGGTAAGCACTGGAAAAAAAAAAAAAAAAAACCGATACACAGCAATTTGATTTTCTTTGAATTTTTTTTGAGTTCAAATAACACATATTTGATTTTAACTTGAGCTAAAATATATATTTATTTTGTATATACTAATTACTTTAACTTTTAGCAATCCTGCATTTATCAGCAAACCAAACCAAAAAACCAAACACACTGCCATCTAGTAGGACCCAACTCATAGAGACCCCTCCTTGGGTTTCCAAGGCAGTATCACTATGGAAGTAGATTGCCCAACCTTCCTTCTGAGTAGTGGCTGGTGGGTTTGAACCACCAACCTTCTGGTTAGCAGTCAAGTGCCTTAGGCACTACAACACCACAGCTCCCATTTATCAGCAAATACCATGTTATCAGCAAATATCATGTTATTTTCACCTTTGCCCTTTGCCTTCTAATAAAAAAATCTTTCAACAGTCAGTGGTAAGGCAAGCCAGTCCCTTCAGAATCAACATATCTCACTCCTTTGACCAGGACTTGTAGAACCTGTTGTTATGCCTTTGGTCTCCTTGAAAATTTTGCGTTGTGAACAACTGCCTGCCCTGCATATGAATAATTCCGATTATGAATTACATTTGTTCAGTGGAGGAAGAGTTCAAGAAGAAAGGCATCTCTCCCATTGTAGGATATTTATTTATATTCAAAGTACTGGAAAAATATATTTAAGAACAAGTAAAACTTCAACTAACCTATCATTTCATGTGTTTGCTGTTTCCAAGTGATAAAAATATCCCACTTGATATTCCACAAGCTTGTATTGAATACCAGTGGGAAATTCAAGGGGCAGAATGGCTGTATTCCTAAGTTTAAGTGATAGGAAATTATAAGTTTTCTGTCAAATGCAACCTGTGATATTTGAAGAAGCATGAGTAGTTCCTTCCAGGCTAAAGCAAATTCTGCTTGGTTTATACATAAACTCATACAAAAGACAGTGTATGACTAAGTTATTCCATTCTTTTTCCAAGTAAAAAAAAAAAAAAAAAACATAGTAAACATATTTAGTCCATTTTTCTTTTCTTCTGTCAGATTATTTGAAGGAGAAACACCATGCATTATGGATGTACTTTTTTTTTATATAAGCTGGAGAGTCTTTCCTCATAAGCATCCAATATCCACCTTTCAATCCAGCCAGAAATATAAAAGAACTTCCCTCACCAAGGTGCACTTCCAGTTGATCTATTGATAGAAATCCACAAACTAGATGCAGAGTTATGAAAGAGAAAGGATAGATATAATAAGCTAAAGGAACAAGGTTTTCTCTCTCCAAAACTAGAAAAGACCACATAGACCCTGACTTCAGCACATTAATTCACGTGTCCTGTGACACCCTGGAAAATGAATTACTTCATTTCATCCTTCCTGGGGCAATGTATGGTTTTGCTAGTTATTTATACACAATGACACCCAGCTAAGAGGACAAGTAGAGGCACAGGCCAGGTGCCAGGACATGCTTCTGCAATAAGAACACTTTTTAGTAATTCACATAAATGCACAGCCCTGATATAAATCATACCAGGGCCTGAAAACATACTTGCTGTGACACATGCTTTTTACTAATTCCCACAGAAACTTGATACGTGCTGGTGTCACCTAGAAACAAACGCCAAAGAAGAGCTATATAAACTCACTTGTTAAGGTGTAAAATGATACTAAATATAACTGGAAGTAGTACAATGTCTTAAACATTTTCTCTGCTCCAGACACCCTATTAGTTGCTTTCACGCAATGTCATTAAACTGCTCCATAAAATAAATGCCATTACAAAGAACCCTCTTAAACATCTTTCACCTAAAGAACTCTTTAGACTGATCAACATTCTCTACCTCCTCAGTGAAATGTACTAAGCGATGCTCATCACACACAGAACACATGTAGCCCCTAAGCTACACATCTCTCCATTCAAAAATTGAGTTTTATGCTATGAAAAATCAATTGAGTTGAATCCCAAACTTTTAAAAGTTATCTGTAATTGTTGTAAATTTATGTAATTTAAGAAATTTGTAAACAAATAGCATGGAAGTTCATAGAGAAAGAAAATTGTTTTCTATAATCATTAAGTAAAATATCTGGGGAGTTGAATGGAGATGAATCAATAAAAGGGATTGTCGTTGTACTCCATGTTTGTGCAACAGCTATAGAGTGCTGGGAACAATAAAAAAAGAAAGTTGTGCAGGCAGATTCTTCACATATTTCTAAGTTTTCCCTCCATTTAAAAAATATTAAGACTGAAAATCATAGACGATGCATAATGGATGTTGTTTATGTAAGGCTGAACATGGAAGTCCCATGTTGTTGTTGTTATGTGCCGTTGAGTCGGACCCGACTCATAGCGACCCCTCCTTGGGTTTCCGAGGCAATATCACTACGGAAGTAGATTGCCCCATCTTCCTTCCTAGGAGTGGCTGGTGGGTTTGAACCACCAGCCTTCTGGTTAGCAGTCAAGTGCCTTAGCCACTATGCTACCAGAGCTCCCGTAGGCAGACACATAGTCAAAGAAACGTTTTTTCACCCTTCATCAAAATATTGGCAAATGAATATATGTTTAAACTATAATCAAATACTTAAGATACATATACTTCACATTTTATGATTGCCCACTTTAACTGACTTTTTAAGAGAACTTCTACTGTAATACTAACATTGCAGAGATGATGAAATGAATAAGTTGTAAAATGTCACAGCCAGCAATTGACAACCAAGATTGGAACCTCAGTCTCACTTTTAACCACTTTATACTTAGCCCTAATGGGGGCAGTGGTGGTTCAGTGGTAGAATTCTCACCTTCTATTCAGGAGACCCATGTTCAATTCCCAACCAAGGTTAGCCCAGGTTCAATTTCCAAGCAAACCTCAAGTGCAGCCACCACTTATCCACCAATGGAGGCTGTGTGTTGCTAAGGTGTTGATTAGGCATTAGCAGAGCTTCAGACAGAATGGACTAAAAAGAAAGCCTTGGCAATCTACTTCCAAAAATCAGCCAACGAAACCCCTATGGATCAAAAAGGTTAGATCTACAATTAATCATAAGGATGAAACAAGACCAGGGAATATTTTGATCCATTGTGTATGGGGTCACCACGAGTCTGGAGTGACTTGACAGCAGCTAACAACATCCAGCCCCAAGATGCATATGTAAAGTTTTGATGATTTGACAAGGCACTCGACTGCTAACCAGAAGCCTGGCAGTTCAAACCCACCAGCCACTCCTCAGAAGGAAGGTTGGGCAATCTACTTGCATAGTGATACTGTCTCAGAAACCCAACAAGGGGTCTCTATGAGTCGGATCCAATTCCACGGCACATAACAACAGCAACAACAAAATCTGCAGCCTTATCTATGGTTAATACTCCACTTATATTTTAAATTGCAGCCATGTTAATTTTCCTTGAATTCCCCAAATGTTCTATGTTCATTTATTCTTTCTGATTTCTATGTCTTTGCATTTGTGATTTAAGTAATCTGTCAAAAATATTCTTCCTTTTCCAGGTTACCTAGAAAATATTCTTTAAACAGCCTTCAAATCTCCAAATAGGCATCATTTCTTCCAGGAAGATGTGTATGACTACCCTGTCCTTGAAGATGATTGTTGTTAGTTGCCAGTGAGCCCATTTTGTCATGGCAAGCCCATATATGCAGAGTAGAACTGCTCCATAGGATTTTATGGTTGTAAACTTCCAGAAGCAGATCACCAGGCCTGTCTGCTGAGGCCCCTCTGGGTGGGTTTGAACTGCCTGCATTTTAGTTAGTGGTCAAGCATTTAACCCTTTTCTGCCACCCATGGACTTTCCTTCAAGATCAGACCCCATTTATACAGCACTTTTATTTATATCCCATTATACCCTTCATCATGCTAGTCATTGTCTATTTATCCTTCTACCCTCACTAGAGCACATGTTATGTTTTTCTTTTCTTTTTTTTTTTTAAGCTCAGGACTCTGTCTACTTGGGGGGAAAAAAAAAAAAAAAAACTCACTGCTGTCAAGTTGGACCTTTCCGAGGCAGTATCACTACGGAAATAGATTGTCCAACCTTCCTTTGGAGGAGTGGTTGGTGGGTTTGAACTACCAACTTTCTGGTTAGCAGTCAAATGCCCTAGGCACTAGGCCACCAGAGCTCCTACGACTCTGTCTAGCTCATCATTTTTATATATATGGCAGCAAACATGTTGTTGTTATGTGCCGTCCAGTCAAACTCGACTCATAGTGACCCCTCCTTGGGTTTCCGAGGCGGTATTAGTACGGAAGTAGACTGCCCAACTTTCCTTCTCAGGAGAGGCTGGTGGGTTTGAACCACTAGCCTTCTAGTTAGCAGTCAAATGCCTTAGGCAGTATGCTACCAGAGCTCCTAGCACCAAACATAGTTGTTGTTGTTTTGTGTCATAGAGTCGGACTCGACTCAGCGACCTCTCCTTGGGTTGCTGAGGCAGTATCACTACGGAAGTAGATTGCCCCATCTTCCTTCCTAGGAGTGGCTGGTGGGTTTGAACCGCCAGCCTTCTGGTTAGCAGTCAAGTGCCTTAGGCACTATGCTACCAGAGCTCCTACCAAACATAGTACTTGGTATATAACAGGTGATCAATACATATTTCTAGAGTGAAAGCAAATTATGAAGTAAAAAAAAGAAAAAATGCCATGTTGATACAAAAATATAGTAGTATATGTCTATGACCTGGATCATAAAAACAACCTGTATTGAAAGGTAAATTGATATTCACATTTTCAAAATCTATTTTTGTCATTCTATGTTTAATACATTTAAAATTTTAAAGACAGAAACTAGGAAATGAACTAAAACATGCAGAGAACAGCTTTTACTTAACAAGTATTTTAAAATTTTAGTTTCGTTGTATGAATCACATTATTCATTATTCCAGATTCCCCTAATTAACATATATATAATTATTCAGTTATAGACTAGGGTAAAATTTACCTTGTGAATTTCAAAGATAAAAAAATCAAGTTTTCAAAGCCAAAGAACAGTATGAAAAGGGATTTCAGGGGAAATATTTATCTGATTTAAAAGAATTACTTAAAGTTCATTAGAAGCATTTATCTACATAAAAGTAATCAATAGTATAATTGTAATTTATTGTCTTTTGTTCCCTAAAGCAGGTTCCTTAGCAGGTTTTCTATTCAATATTTTGTTAACCTAGATTAGGTTACCTGAAAATAATGAAGCTCATTTTTAAAAGTATAATTTTAACTTTTAGCTAATTCAAACTATCTTTTTATTTCCAGAAGTTCTCCATCTTTTATCCCCACAGAACACGTAAATGATAATCACTTATCTTTTCATTCTTTTATTGACTCAGTAAAAGTATATTGAGAACCTAGTTTCCAAGTCCTGTTCTAAGCATGGTGATAGTAGTGAAGCACAAAACAAAAATAATCTGTCTTCTCCTGGAGTTCTCATTCCACTGTAGACATAGAAAATAAACTAACAGGCAAAATAAAGAAGGGGCAAGTACTACGATGAAAATAAGAGAGTGTGGTATGACGTGGGGTGACCACGATCAGAACATATTTTTTCTGAGGAGACATTTAAAACAAGTCAGAGTTAAGGAAGAGTCAGCCATTCAAAAATCTAGGAAAAGCATTCCAGGCAGAGAAAATGTTGCTAGGCTGAAGTCCTAGATAGAGAGTACACAGGAAGATAAAATGAGATCAGGTCAGGCTTTGAGAGCTGAACTGTTTAGATTTTATTTTAAGGGTTATTATGTGTCTGTGGAGGATTTTAAGGAGTCGAGAGATAGAATTTGATTTCAAAAGTTCCTGGGCATACTATATAGGTAGGAGGAAGGGAATAGATTCAGATAAATGGTAAGATTGGTATTGAGAGTAAGAGGGTGTTCCTACCTGATAGCTTCTATTGTTTTTGCCAATAAATATGAGGAAGTGACATTCTGAAAGACAGACAATCCAGGAAGGTGTGGGATGTTTGAAGAAGGAGTTAAAGCTCTAAAATACCTATAGAGAAGAAAGGAACCTCTGGTAGCATAGTGCCTAAGGCACTTGATAGCTAACTAGAAGGCTGGTGGTTCAAACCCCCCAGCCACTCCTCAGAAGGAAGGTTGGGCAATCTACTTCCATAGTGATATTGCCTCAGCAACCCAAGGAGGGGTCGCTATGAGTGGGGTCTGACTTCACAGGACATAACAACAACATAGAGAGGAAAAGGGAATACCAGGGGATACTGGAATTCCATTTGAATTTTATGACCATAAATTTAAAGTGAAATTCTTGTGGGATTTTTTTTTTAATCCTTTATTCAGCAAAGTTTAGCTCCTCTAGTATAGTCATCAAGGAGCTCTGGTAGCGTAGTGCCTAAGGCACCTGACTACTAACCAGAAGGCTGGCAGTTCAAACCCACCAACCACTCCTTGAAAGGAAGATTGGACAATCTACTTCCCTAGATATACCACCTCAGAACCCCAAGGAGGAGTTGCTATGAGTCAAATTGTCTCAACTTGATAGCAGTGAGTTTGGTATTTTTTTGGTTTGGTATAGGCATCAAGCAGACAGATGATTTAACCAGGATTAGGCTTTGCTAGAGGACCAAGTAGGAGAATAAGGATGTTTGCAAGGGCCTGAGATTATGTGGTGAAACCATTATGCATTCGGCTGTTAACCAAGAGGTTGGCAATGCTGAACTTACCCAGTTACCTTACAAGAAAAAGATCTGGTGATCTGCTTGCATAAAGATTGCATACCAAGAAGAAGAAGAAGAAAAAAAAAAAAAAAACTCACTGCCATTGAGTCAATTTGACTCATAGCAATTCCTCCTTATGAGTGGGTAGTGGGTTTGAATCACCAGAAAATTTTATGGGACAGTTCTACTCTGTAACATGGGGTCCTTATGAGTCAAAAATTAACTTGAAGGCACCTCACAACAATGTGCAATATACAGTGTTTTAATTTCCAGACATTTAGATTTTACAAACACAATTTGTTTTCTTTTAATATTGGAGAGTCACATATTTTGTTTTGTATTGTTTTGTTTTCATTTTTCTCTTGTCCTAAGGGATATTTACCACAAATTTATGTTATCGTTGCTGTTTGGTGTTGTGTTCCAACTCAGAGCAATCTTATGAACCACAGAATGAAACACTGCCTGGTCCTGCACCATCCTCACAGTTTGAACCCATCATTGCAGCCACTGTTTCAATCCATCTTGTTGAGAATCCTTCTCTTCTTCATTGGCCCTCTACTTTATCAGGCAAAATATCTTTCTCCAGGGACTGGTCTCTTCTGACAGAATGATCAAAGTAAGTAAGATGTTTTTGTTGTTGTTGTAGTTATGTGCCGTGGAGTTGGACCTGACTCATAGCGACCCCTCCTTGGGTTTCCGAGGCAGTATCACTGAGGAAGTAGATTGCCACATCTTCCTTCCAAGGAGTGGCTGGTGGGTTTGAACCGCCAGCCTTCCGGTTAGCAGTCAAGTGCCTTAGGCACTACGCTACCAGATGAAGCCTGGCCATTCTCACTTTTAAGAAGCAAATCTGCACTTCTGTTACAGATTTGTTAATTCTTCTGGCAGTCCATAGTTTTTTCAATATTCTTCACCAACACCATGATTCAAAATCATCAATTTTTCTTCATTCTTCCTAATTCAGTGTCCAACTTTCGCATGCATGTGAAGGGATTGAAAATACTATTGCTTGGGCTAGGTTCACCTTAGGCTTCAAAGAGCCACCTTTACCCTTTAACACTTTAAAGAGATTTTTTGCAGCAGATTTGCCCAACACAATAAGACATCTGATTTCTTGACTGCTGCTTCCATGGGTGTTGATTGTGGATCAAAGTAAAATGAAATCTTTAACAACTTCAATATTTTCTCCATTTATCTCAATGTTTTTTGGTCCAGTTGTGAGGAGTTTTGTTTTCTTTATGTTGAGGTGTAATCCATACTGAAGACTTCAGTATTTGATTTTCATTAGTAAATGCTTCAACTCATCTCCACTTTTAGTAAGCAAGGTTGTATCATCTGCATTCCAGGTTGTTGATGAGTCTTCCTGCAATCCTGAGGCTAGGTTCTTCTTCATATAGTCAAGTTCCTTGGATTATTTGCTCAACATACAGATTGAATAAGTATGATAAAAGGATATGACCCTGACACATACCCTTCCTGATTTTAAACCATGCAGTAACCCCTTTTTGTGTTCGAATGACACTCTTTTGGTCTATTTGCAGGTTCCGCATGAACATAATCAAGCATTCAGGAATTCCCATTCTTTTCAATGTTATCCATAATTTGGTACGATCTGCACAGTCAAATGGCTTTGCATAGGAGATACCTCCACTGAAACCTTTGTACCATGGCTAAAACCTGATGGTATTTGAAATACCAGTGGCATCACCTCCAGCCTCACAGCAACATGAAACCACATTCCCACAAACTGACAAAAAAGTGGTGGATATCCACTATCCATTAAAAAAAAAAAAAAAAAAAAAAAAAACCTCACTGCAGTCTAGTTGAACCTGACTCAGAGCGACCCCTCCTTGGGTTTCCAAGGAGTCAGGCAGTATCACTATGGAAGTAGATTGTTCAACCTTCCTTCCAAGAAGTGGCTGGTGGGTTTGGACTGTCAGCCTTCTGGTTAGCAGTCTAATGCCTTAGGCACTGTGCTACCAGAACTCCTCCACTATCCACTGATAAGCTTAAATTATTGATTCACTATTACTGTTTCTTTCTGGAGTATCTTCATTGGTCCAATAACCCAAAACAGGAATAAGATAAAGGTGGCAACTGTCCTTTATCAAAATATCTTCTTTGTTCTAAAAAGACATGCATAGGCAATTTCCCTAGTTCTTTTTATTAGCCCCTTTCCTGTACTGTAATTAACCTACTCTTCCTGAGATCAATAAGCCCCTCCTTAGGTGTTTCCAGAATTATCATGACTACTCTCTCTCCCAGAATTGTCATGCCCACATGGGTGGGTCGAGGTCAGAAAATTTGGGGAAGTAACATAAAGAACTCAATATATCATCTGAACATAGATCAAGTCTCAAGATGATATTGGAGTCTCAACTATAAGCCACAAACCAAATGCCTTTAGATTTTAGGTTCTAATGCACTCTTTTCAAGTAAAGACATTAAAAAACCAAAAATCTTCATTTATTATCATCATCATTGTTTCATACCAGAAAATAAATACCAAAGAGTAGAAAGGACATAATTTTAGAATAAAGGAAAGACTTCTTAATTGAATTAAATTCAATAAAAATAGTTTTCTGGAAAACTCACAATATTGTCCTTTTTTTTATTTTGTTTTACTACTGATTGAGAATGTGTCTGGGAGCTCTGGTGGTGTAGTGCCTAAGGCATCTGACTGCTAACCAGAAAGCTGAGGGTTCAAACCCACCAGCCACTCCCCAGAAGGAAGGTTGGGCAATCTACTTCCGTAGTGATATCGCCTCAGAAACCCAAAGAGAGGTCACTGAGTCAGACCTTATTCGACAGCAGTGGGTTTGTTATTTTTTTTCTTTTTGGAGAATGTGTCCATGGACCAGCACAGTGTCACTGATCAGCTGTATTGGTTTCCTAAGGCTGTCATTAAAAAATAACAAATTTGATGACTTACAAGAATAGAAATTGTATGTTTCACAGTTCTGGAGGTTATTGTTGTTATTAGGTGCTGCTGGATTGGTTTTGAACCATAGTAACCTAATGAAACACTATATGACCCTGTGCTGTCCTCACAATCATTGTCATGCTTAAGTCCATTGTTATAATCACTTTGTCAATACATCTGGTTGAGGGTCTTTTCACTTTTCCATTGACCCTCTACTTTACCAAGAATGTTGTCCTTCTCCAGAGACTGGTCCCTCCCATATCCAAAGTATTAGAGTCTAGGAAAGCCTATGAAAGTCTGGAGGCTAGGAGCCTGAAAATCAGGGTATCCACCATCTTGGGTCCTTCTGTGAGTTCTGAAGGAGAATCTCTCCTAGCTTCTGCTGACAGCTGATGATCTTTGGTGTTCCTTGGCTTGTAGAAGTATCTTTCCAAATCTCTGCATCTACCTGCAAATGGTGTCTTTCCTTTGTATATGTCTCTGTGTTTCTTCTCCTTTTTATAAGAACATCAGCCATATGGGACTAGGGTAAAGGGCTGACAATTCAAACCCACCAGCCACTTCTCAGAAGGAAGATTGGACAATCTATTTCTGTAGAGATACCACCTCAGAAAACAAAGGAGCGGTCACTATGAGTTGGAACCAACTTCAAGGCAGTGAGTTTAGTTGTTTTCCTTTTTTTTTACTCCAGTATAAGGAGCTCTGGTGGCTCAGTGGTTAAAGCTTACTGCTATTATTCAAAAGGTTGGTAGTTCGAACCTGCCAGCCACTCCATAAGAGAAAACTATGCAATCTGCTTCCATAAAGGCAGTTATAGTCTGTCCTATAGGGTTGCTATGAGTCAGAATCAACCAGATCAGAACTGAATGGACGGCAAAAGATGGGTACTCCAATATAAGGAGCTCTGGTGGTAAGTGGTTAAGCGCTTGGCTTAACCAAAAGCTGGAAGGTGGGTAGTTTGAACCTACCAGCAGCTCCACAGGAGAAAGATGTGGTAGTCTTTTATAAAGATTTACAGCCTTGGAAAATCTATGGGAAGTTCTACTCTATCCTATGGAGTCTGTGAGTCAGCATTACTTGATAGAATTTTATTTATTTATTTTGCATTCTAGTATGATATAATGTTAATTAGTAACATGCTCAAAGTCTCTATTTTCAAACAAGGTCATGTTCACCAGGGTTTAGGACTAAAACATATCTTTTTGGCAGGCACACTTCAATCCATATAACAATAGTATCTCCCAATCATTGGGGTACAGCATGGACATGGAAGGCAAAAAGACTTGGTCTGGAGTCTTGCTTCTGAAAACTATCAACAAGATTATCTCAGGCCAATTGCTTACCTTTCATGAACTTCTACAAAATGAGTTAGGTGTAGAATGTAAAATGTGATAATAACTAAATCTGTTCAGTGTAATAACTACTACCCTAAGGTTTTTATGGATATCAAATTGATCACATATGTAAAGTATATTTTATAATGCCTGGAATATATGAAGCACTTATTTTTGGTAACCATTGTTATCATTGTTATTCTCTGTATTTTCTCTGAAACTACTATGAAGAATCTTTTTATGATGTTCTTCAGTGTCTCTTGCAAAAGACTCAAGGCTAAAAATTCAATTAAGGTATTTATAATTTCTCATGAAGCAAAGCAGGCTTTTTATGATTAAGATAAAGAATACTTAAGTAACATACTATACTTACCCACTTTACATTTTCTTCCAAACTGGCAAGAGCTCAACCTAATATTCTATTAGGGTAACTATATAATCTCAATTTTGGTTATAGCTCTACACTTCAATGGGTTTTATTTTTGTGATTATTTTTCAAAATAGTGTATATTTGTCTTTGCTTGTGAGTTAATTGTATTTTATAGTCAATTCCAAAAATTCCAAAGATGATAACTAGAGAATCTTAAAGCACTGCCATAGAGTTGGATCAGACTCATAGCGACCCTTCCTTGGGTTTCCCAGTAGGTATCACTAAGGAAGTAGATTGCCCAACCTTCCTTCTGAGGAGTGGCTGGCAGGCTGAAATTTCAGATATCAGAAGTCTGGTTGGTCCTCCTAAGTTGAATTTCAACATTCTTATATATATACTTCTCATCAGGGCGTACAGAACTAGACAAATTGGGAAGAAAAATATTTGAGTCTAGCAGCTCAATCCAGAGTAACCAAATATATGCAATGAGGAGTTTAATATTCATTCATTTGTTTCAAGATGAAGATTAGAACTTTTTCTGCTGCCTTGGAATTGCAACTAATGCCTCTCAAATCTCACTCAAAACAAAGTCACCAAAAACATGTTCCCAGGAATTGTTTAACCATTACCCCTAGACAACCTCCCTATCTGACCTATTAAAAAGAAGCCTAAGAGAATTCTGAGGAATTCATCTAAGTAAGAATGGCACACTTAGAGAAAGAAAGCAATTAGAAAGAGGTGCTTACTCAGACAGGGGAGGAGGTGTTCTAAGAGAAACCACTCATAGATTGGGGTTGCCTGCAAGAAGGGAAGCCTGACAACTTACTCACCTTTGGATGTCTGTGAGGCAGTGGTCCTAAAGATCTGCCTCCATGCCAGTTCCAGAAAGGGGCAGCCTGTGTTCCCTTGGGCAGAGTAAAGAGGATGCACTAAGCTTTGGTTCTTTGAATATTTGCCACAGACTTCCTTGAGGAAGAGGGAAAGTGAGAAGTAACATAGTTCATTTGAAGGCAGTGAATGGAGTTTATTCTTCAATAAATCAAGTACTTATTCATTCAATATATATTTTAGGGGAGCTCTGGTGACGTAGTGCCTAAGGCACTTGACTGCTAACCAGAAGGTTGGTGGTTCAAACCCACAAGCCACTCCTCAGAAGGAAGATTGGGTGATGTACTTCTGTAATGATACTGCCTCAGAAACTCAAGGAGGGGTCACTATAAGTCGGGTCCAACTCAACAGCACATAAGAACAACAACAACATATATTTTAGAGTGTATATTAGGCCAGACATGGTTCTAATCACTGAAAACATAACTGTGAGCTGGAGACATTCCCTTTTCTTATTCTTGGAGATTATGTTCTGATGAAGAAGACAGGCAGTAAACAAGTGAATAAATATGCTCAAGTATATGTCAGTTTCAATGGTAAGTGTTTCTATCAGTCCAGATTCTCCAGAGAAACAGAGCAAAAGGGGGGAACTACATGGACACACACACACACAGATTTATTTTAAGCAATTGTCTTACACAGTTGTGGGGGTTGGTAAATCTGAAGATCTGTAGGGTAGCCAGCAGGCTGGAAACTCAGACAGGATTTCTGTTACAGTCTTGAGGAAGAATTCCAGTTTCTCCAAGAAACCTCAGCTTTTGCTCTTAGGACCATCAACTGATTGGATGAATTCCACTCATATTTTCCATGGTAATCTCCTTTACTTTATATGAGAGCCTAAATTCTAAAGCACTTGGTTTGTGGAAGGCTATGGTCTTCAGCTGGAGGCTTAACTCTGTTTTGAATCTTGACTCCATTTCAAACTCCAGTTGTTACTGGGGTCCCTGGAACCTGGGCAGGGGTCCTTGCCTTCTACTGACAAAGAATTGAACAGGAGAAGAAAAATGTCCATAGGAACCAAAGTTTATTAACAAGACAGAAGAGAGGGGAGTGGCTCCTCAGGGAGAGTTGGAGAAGGATTCTCATCTACTATAGCCTCAGGTCGCTCACTGAACAGAAGATTTCCTAGGGTTTAGGGTTTTAGGCAGGAATAAGGCATCATCTTTATTCATAAAACAGGCGGGGATTTCCAAGCAAATTGTGGAGTTACAAAAATCAGGTGTGTGTGCAGAAAGTATCCAACATAGATTCTACCTCAAAGGCTGTCAGAACAAAGATGGAACCCACCACAAAGGATGATAGGATGTTGCCATGACTTACTCTGGGATGTTGCACATGCACAATTTCTCTGGACCCAGAAATCCAACAAGGGATTCCTGTTCTTGACTGCCTCTGGTGGAGGGTCATTTTGTCAGTCAAGTTGAATTTTGTTGTGCATGCTCCTGGTCAGATGCTTGAAGGACAACTTAGGTTTCTCAGCAATCTACAATGGTCAAGCTTTGGGGCTTTTGAAAGTAACTTATTTTGTCTAAGGTCCTGGTTTGTTAGTAGCAAGCAGTTCTCTGTAGCAGCAGCAATGTGGTGATCTGCCACATAACTATTCCAAGAATACTGAGTCAGAGACTGCTTGATTCAGCCAGCCCTACCTGTCTTCCATATGAATTCATTTTTGCTTAGACAAGTCCTGGCAAGTCCAGGGAAAGACAGCTTGCTTCAGGAAGAATGTAGTTGAAAGCAGATAATCTAGAAAACTGCTTACTAGATTAATTAGGGAACTTGCCTGGGTACGTCCTTAATGATTTACTGAAAATAACCAATCAGAAGAACTTACTTTAGGTAGCCAATGAGAATACTTTTTATTGTTAGTTCCTGATATTTTAATATTTAAGCCCTATATGGCCTCTGAAGAATGGAACACTATGCTGAGAGCCTCTTAACCTTGTGGTCCCCAGTTAATAAACCTCTTTGCTTTTAATTTCAAACAGAATCTGAGTGTTTATTCTAGTTGACAACTTAAAGTCAGCTGATTGTAAATGTTAATCACATCTACAAAATATCTTTCTAACAACATAGTATTTGACCATACAACTGGGTACCATATCCTAGTCAAGGTAGCACACAAATTTAACCACTACAGTTCTATAAGAACAAAATGCAAGGTAAGTGGACAGAGAGATGGGGTAGAGGGTTGTGATTGGGTCTAGATGGGATTATTATAAGGAAGACCTCTTGAGTTGAGATTTGTGTGAAATGTGGAAGCAAGCCACATGAAAATCCAGGGGAAATATTTTGCTAATTATCAAAACAGCAACGAATATACTTTAAAAAAAAAAAAAAACTCATTGCCATCATGTCAGATCTGCCTCATAGCGACTTCTCCTATGGAAGTAGATTGCCCAATCTTCCTTCCAAGGAGTGGCTGGTGGGTTTGAACCACCAGCTTTCTGGTTAGTGGTCAAGTACCTTAGGCACTATGCCTCCAGATCTCCCAGCAATGAATATAGAAACTTTCAAATAACTAAAGAAAAAATCCAAGTTTTTGTAATGATAGTCTGTAGTGGAAAAGCAGAGTTTGTACAGTCTAATTATCTGATAAGCATGTCTTGTTTACATTTTACTAACAGTTCTTCTTTGTATGTTGTTGTTGTTATGTGCCGTCAAGTCAGACCTGACTCATAACGACCCCTCCTTGGGTTTCTGAGGCAGTATCACTACGGAAGTAGATTGCCCCATCTTCCTTCCGAGGAGTGACTGGTGGGTTTGAACCGCCAGCCTTCTGGTTAGCAGTCAAGTGCCTTAGGCACTATGCTACCAGAGCTCCTTCTTCTTTGTATAGCAATCTGAAACAAAAATGAAGAAAACACATACTCAATTTTTTGACTTTCACTATAGCTTAATGGTTTACAAGAAACTATTTTTTAAATCATGTAATTTATATATATTGCCTTCTAATCAATATGTGGAAATCAATAAGCCAGTGATGTCTAATGAGATTTTAGGAATGTAATGTTTCTCCTAGCTCTTTAAATGTTAAAATTTGAGTTACATGATTCAATAGACAATGATCTAAACTGCCGTTAGTGGTAGACAACCTGGCTAGGCATGAGGTTACATACAACTAAATAATTAGTTTATACAGGCACTTGATGCAATTGCTTCCTCCTTTAAACCCCTCAAAATAGTTTGCTTTTTCTCAAGTTATATTATTTTCTTATTTGATATAGTCAATTCTAGATATGATTTTTGACTGCTATACCTCAGTGTCTGCTACTTTAGACCATCAGCTATGCATTGTTGTTATTTGTTATGTGCTGTCGAGTAGTCTCTGACTCATAGTCACCCCTCCTTGGGTTTCCAAGGCAGTATTTCTGTGGAAGTAGATTGCCCAACCTTCCTTCTGAGGAGTGGCTGGTGGGTTTGAATCATCAATCTTCTGGTTAGCAGTCAAGTGCCTTAGGCACTATGCCACCAGAGCTCCTAGCTATGCATTAAGCGTACATTTATTCCACCCTCTGCAAGGGTCTACACATTTGTTGTTTGGTGCCATCAAGTTGGCTTTGACTCATAGTGACCCTATGTACAAAGAAAGAAAAACTGCCCAGTCCTGTGCCATCCTCACCATATTTGCTGTGCTTGAGCGCATCTTGCAGCCACTATGTCAATCCATCTTGTTTTGGGTTTTTCCCTTTCGCACTGACTGTCCATGTTACCAAGCATTTTATCTTTCTCCTTTCACATATTCAGTGTAAACAATGTTTGCTTCATTTTATCTTTCTTACTTTCTAATTGTAATACCAACAAAACCAAACCAAACTCACTGCCAAGGAGTCGATTCCAGCTCATAGTGACCCCTCCTTGGGTTTCCAAGGCATTATCTCTACAGAAGTAGATTGCCCAGTCTTCCTTCCAAGGAGTGGCTGGTGGGTTTGAACCCTGGTTAGCAGCATGCACCTATTCCCATACTGCCCTACTTCCAATCTACTTCCATAGTGATACAGCCTCGGAAACCCAAGAAGGGGTCACTATGAGTCAGATCGGACTTGACGGCAGTTTGTTTGGTTTGTTTGTTTATGCCCAACAATAAACCACTTTCTTGGGTATGCTGTTGTTTGTGTTTCTTTATGCAAATTTAATCAAATATAAATATGTTACCTTAAACTCTTACTGTCTCCAGTTCTTGCACTATGATAAACATATGCTCTGGTAGCATAGTGGCTAAGACACTTGCCTGCTAACCAGACGGCTGGTGGTTCAAACCCACCAGCCACTCCTCGGAAGGAAGGTTGGGCAATCCCACTTCCGTAGTGATACTGCCTCGGAAACCCAAGGAGGGGTCGCTATGAGTCAGGGCTGACTCGATGGCACATAACAACAACAACAACAACATATGCTATTTGCTTCTGACATTTATTATTATTGTTATTATTTAATAACATATGGTAAGGTATTTGGCTGCTTGCTAACCAGAAGTTCAAAGGTTCAAATCCACCAGCTATTCCACAGAAGGAAGACATGGCAATCTACTTTCCTAAGGATTTACAGCCTCGGAAACCTGAAGGGGTCACAATGACTCAGAATCAACTCAATGGCAATGTTTTTTTTTTTTTTTTTTTCCCATTTATTTCCATATCACACACACAGAGAATGTCTTTATACTCATTGTTGTAGCTACATAGTATTCCATTGTGTGGTTGTCACTTCCATCATCCTGAATGGTGTTACAATTAATAATAAAATGTTTTGTGATAGGCAGAATTCTAAGATGACTACCAGTGATCTGGATCTTATGTAATTCCTCTGCCTTAAATGTGTGAAGCGCTTTTGAATATGATGGTATATCACCCCTTGATTAGATGATGTTATATGGTACAATTGACCTAACAAAGATTATTTTAGGTTGGCCTAATTAGACAAGTTCCTTAAAAAGTCTGAACTATTTGTAAAGAATCCAAAAAAAAGATTCTTCATGATTGCCTTTGAAGATGGAGGGGACAGTATGCCAAGGAATGTGGTTGTCCTCTAGGAGGTGAGAGAGACCCCCTAGGCAACAGTCAACAACAACAACAACAAAAAAGAAACTCAGTTGTACCATAAGAACCTGAAATCTGCCAATCTGGAGGAGCTTGGAATGGAACTCCAAGCTACAGGTAAGTATGTAGCCCAGCCACCCACCACTTTGATTTCAACCTGTGAGAACCCAGCAAGAAAAATCCAGCAAGGTTACACCTGGATTTCTGATGTACAGAAACTGTGAGATAATATACTTGTGTTATTTTAAGTCAATTAGTTTGTGGTAATTTGTTATGGAGCAGTAGAAAATGAATTTCTCTTTATTTGATGTTTTATATTTGCACAGTTATTTCTGTGGGATAAATTCTCAAACATGACATTACTGGGCTTTTAGTAAATGCATTTGAAATTCTAAAAGATACTGTCTATTTAGCCCTCAGAAACAAGCCAAACTCACTGCAGTTGAGTCGTATCAGACTCATAGCAACCCCTCCTTGGGTTTCCAAGGCAGTATCACTCCTCGGAAGGTTGGGCAATCTACTTCCATAGGGATACTGCCTCTGAAACCCAAGGTGGGGTCGCTATGAGTGACATCTGACTCCAGGGCAATGAGTTTAATTTATCACTACGGAAGTAGATTGCCCAATCTTCCTTTCCAGGAGTGGCTGGTGAGTTTGAACCATCAGCCTTTTGGTCAAATCCCTTAGGCACTACACCACCAGAGCTCCCTTAGCCCTCATGTTGTTGCTGTTGTTATGTGCCGTCGAGTTGGACCCCAACTCATAGCGACCCTTCCTTGGGTTTCCAGGCAGTATCACTACGGAAGTAGATTGCCCCATCTTCCTTCTGAGGAGTGGCTGATGGGTTTGAACAACCAGCCGTCTGGTTAGCAGTCAAGTGCCTTAGGCACTATGCTACCAGAGCTCCATTAGCCCTCATAGGGAAGTATTTTTGCTTTCCTAGCTATTTGTGGGAGTGCCTATTATTCAACAATCTCAAAGTGCAATGAAAACATTGAGATATATACCTACATATGATAGGTTAAAATTGATATACCATTATAATTTTAATTTGCATATCATTTATTATGGGCTATTCCTATTTATTTTTCTGAGAACCATCTGTTCATGTGCTTTATGATTTTTCAATTGCATTTTTGGTCTTTTTCTTAGCACTATCTAGAATCTCCATATTAAGGAGAGTACCTGTATATTGTTAATAAGAATTTTTATTTTTTCCTAGTTTATTAAATTTTGGCTTCAATTATGGCATGTTTCACTATGTAGAAGTAATTGAGTTTTGTTGTTGTTGTTGTTGTTATTTGCCGTCGAGTTGGCCCCGACTCATAGCGACCCCTCTTTGGGTTTCCGAGGCAGTATCACTACGGAAGTAGGATTGCCCAACCTTGCTTCCGAGGAGTGGCTGGTGGGTTTGAACGGCCAGCCTTCTGGTTAGCAGTCAAGTGCCTTAGGCACTATGCTACCAGAGCTCCTATTTGAGTTTTAGGAAATTGAAATTATTAATCTTTTCTTCCAGGCTTCTAGATTTTAAATCACAGTTAGGAAAATCTTCCATACTTCAATGTTATAACACTGAAATTTGCCTGCTTTTTTCCTAGTACTTGTAAAATTTTGTTTTCTTACATTTAAATCTTTGTTCCCTTTGGTGTTCAGAGATTTAATTTTGCAGTTTTACAGAAGACTACTCAGCTATACTGGTACAGTTTATTAAAATGTTCAATTTTAATACCTTGATTTGAGATGTCTCTTATTAAGTATTGAATTCCCAGGTCTGATTCTTGACTTTCTATTCTGTTGCATTGGTGTGGTGTCTCTTCATGAACAAGTAGCATGAATTTTAATATAACTAATGAATGATACTTAATTACTAAATAAAAATATATTAATATGTTTTAACATAATCATGTTTTAATATCCATTAATAGTAATGTTTCATTGCTCTTTTTCAGCATCCTTATTTGTACTTTCTTAATTTTTTTTTTTTTTTTGCATATGAATTTTTTAGAATCAGTTTTTATAGTTCCAGAAACACAAAACCAGTGGTATATATAATATAAAAGACAACAGGCCATCTCACTATAAACAAGTTGCCTTGAGGCTCTTCATTGGACACAAATATCCAGTCCCAACTTTAATAAAAATATGAAGAGTAATTTTATATTTTAATCTTTTATAACTCTACTACTCTTTAGGGAGCTCTGGTAGCATAGTGGCTAAGACACTTGCCTGCTAACCAGACGGCTGGCAGTTCAGACCCACCAGCCACTCCTCGGAAGGAAGGTTGGGCTATCCTACTTCTGTAGTGATACTGC
>NW_006921835.1:2497093-2531486 GCF_000298275.1 Orycteropus afer afer
GGTTCAAACCCACCAGCCACTCCTCGGAAGGAAGGTTGGGCAATTCTACTTCCGTAGTGATACTGCCTCGGAAACCCAAGGAGGGGTCGCTATGAGTCGGGACGACTTGACGGCAAACAACAACAACAACTACTACTACTTTACCTAGCATGATATCTTTCTCCAGGAGGTAGTTCCTTCTTACAGCATGAACAAAGTAGGTAAGATAAAGTCTGACCATTCTTGCTTCCGAGAGGCATTCCGGCTGTACTTCTCCCAGAAGAGATTTGTTCATTCTTCTGGCAGTCCATGTTATTTTTAGTATTCTTCACCAACATCACAATTCAAAAGCATCAGTTTCTTTGGTTTTCTTTATTCATTGTTCAGCTTTCAAATGCAGATGGGGCGACTGAAAATAGCATAGCTTGCGTTAGGTCTACCTTAGTCTTCAAAGCAACATCTTTGATCTTTAACATTTTAAAAAGGTCTTTTGCAGCTGATTTGCCCAGTGCAATATGTCATTTGCTCTCTTGACTTCTACTTCCATAGGTGTTGATTGTGGATCCCAGTAAAATGAAATCCCTGACAGTTTCAATCGGCTCTCCGTTTATCATGATGCTGTTTATTGGTTCAGTTGTGACGATTTTTGTTTTTTTTTACTCTAAGCTATAATTCATGCTGAAGGCATGAATTACTCTTCAGTACGTCCTTCAGTGTTCATTTTCAGCAAGCAAGTTGTGTTATCTGTATATCTTAGGTTGTTGATGAGTCTTCCTCCAAACCTGATGCTACGTTCTTCTTCATACAATCTTGCTTCTTGGATTATTTCTCAGTATACAGATGAAATGAATATGGTGAAAGGATAAAGTCCTGTCACACACCCTTCTTCATATTAAACCATGCCATATTCTCTTGTTCTGTCTGAATAACAGCCTCTTGATCTAAGTACAGTCTCCTCTTGAGCACATTAAATGTTCTGGAATTTCTGTTCTTTGCAACCTTATCCATAATTTGTTATGATCCACAAAATGCTTTTGCGTAGTTAATGAAACACAAGTAAACATCTTTCTGGCATTTTTTACTTTCAGCCTTGGTCCATCTGACATCAGCAATGATATCCCTCATTCCATACCCTCTCTTGAATTCATCTTGAATTTCTGGGAGTTGCTTGTCAATGTACTGGTGCAACCATTTTTTAATTATCTTCAGCAAAATTTTACTTGCATGTGATATTAATGAAATTATTAGAAAATTTCCACATTCTGTTGTACCACCTTTCTTTGGAATGGGCACAAGTATGGATCTTTTCCAGTTTTTTTTTCTGGAATTGGACCTCACTTTGTCCTTTCTTGGTTGTTCTTTCGAGTTTGTCTTAGTCTGGAAATTCTACTGAAACCTGTCCACCTGGGTGACCCTGCTGGTATTTGAAATAGTGATGGCATAGCTTCCAGCACCACAGCAACAAGCAAGTCACCACAATATAACAACTGACAGAAAAGAGGCGGATTGATGTTTTACTGACACTCTTCTTAAGCCAAGTTGGACTTTTTCTGTCCTGCTCCTCACAATTCTTCTAGCTTCTTTCCATTACCAATTTCAGAGACATTCCCTATAGAAGTGTACACTATAATTTACTTATTCTTTTGCTGTACATTAGACATCTTCTTCCAATAATAGTAATTTAGATCTAGGTCATTATTTTTCATAGCTGTATAGACTATTCTGTTATATGATTTTGTTCTTATGTATTTATAAGCCTATATTGATGACTGTTTAAGTGTACCTCAGTTTTTCATTATTCTAAGTGGTGCTACAATGGACATTTGGAAATGTGCTTTTTGAGAACTTGTACAAGTATTTCTACAGAAATTTAAAATCAGTTGATTAATTCTTTCCATGAAACCATACCAGGAGTTTGATTGGGATAATATTGAATGTATTTATTCATAAAGAATTAAAATCTTAACAATGTTAAGTCATATCACCCACGAATATCTTTTATCTATGCCTTTTTATGTCTTTACTAGGATTTAAAATGTTTCGTCATAAATATTTAATACATTATTTGTTACATTTATGTCTGTCTATCTACTTCAGAATTTTTGTTGCTTTTTGAAAATACAATCTCATTTTCTATTAGGTTCCCTAGTTGATTTTGGTGGACCTGTTGTTGTTGTTGTTATGTGCCGTCGCGTCGGCCCCGACTCATAGCGACCCCTCCTTGGGTTTCCGAGGCAGTATCACTACAGAAGTAGGATTGCCCAACCTTCCTTCCGAGGAGTGGCTGGTGGGTTTGAACCGCCAGCCTTCTGGTGAGCAGTCAAGTGCTTTAGCCACTATGCTACCAGAGCTCCTAGAGGAATGCTATTATACTTTTTGTTAATCTTGTATTCAACTACCTTGAAGTACCCTCATCTTCTTTCAAATAGTTTGTTAAATTTCATGAGTTTCTATGCAAAGTGTCACATTATACAAATAACGACTGCTTAATCACCTCTTTCTATAGTAAACACTGTTTAATGTACCCATGCCTCCCTTATATCAGTGCCCTTGATAATGGCTTACATAGTCCCCCTGCTTTGTAGGGTATGTCTTGTGATTGTGTCAGTAATTGGAGTTGCCTCACCAGGTGGTAATTAAGAGTCCCTCTGAGGGTGACCCATATCAAATGTCTGATAGTGTGAATCTCCCTTGCCTTAAAACAAAACAAACCCTACAGTTCTTCCCTGAATAAGATAAAGATTAGACTTCATCTAAAATAATGATTCTCAGCCTTTATTTTTCCCCCATATTACCTCCTAAGGATACTACAGATTATTTTTCCTAATTATCTGTTCCCCTGAAATTTTGATACCACAAATAGACTGTATATCTGTTTATGTACTATGGTCCTTTGGAGGGTGTTATGGATTGAATTGTGTCTCCAAAATAATGTATTTTAAACCTTACCTTTATGCCTATAATTATAATTCTATTTGATAATGAGTTTATGTTAGTGACATAGAACTAATGTAGGATGTATCTTGAGTCATTGTCTTTTGACATATTAAAGAGATTAGACAAGCAACGTGAAGTAGAGATGGGAGAAGACAAATGCCAAGCCATGTGAAGATCACCTAGGAGCAGAAGCTAAAAGAGACAAGGACCTTTCTCCAGAGCCCACAGAAAGAGAAAGATTCCTCTAGAGCTAGCCACCTGAATCTGGACTTCTACCCTACTAAATTGTGAGAAAATGTATTTCTGTTTGTTAGAGTCACCCACGTGTAGTAAGTATTTCTGTTATAGCAGCACTAGATAACTAAGACAGAGGGTTATGAACCTCTGTATTCTCCAAGATTGTTTCATCTCAAGAACCAATTTTCATTCCCTTGGGGGTGATATGGTCCTGTTGAGAATGCATTATCTAAAGCTACATTCGTGCTTACTTTCTTCCCTTTTCTCATTTTGTTAACCTCTCTCTTATAGATTGCTCTTAAGAGCTCTCTCTTAATAAATCACTTGCACATGACTTCTCATCACAGACCCTGCCCCTAGAGAATCTAACCTAAGACATGTTACATTTTTTCTCTAGTTACATACTGTTTAGTCATTGTAAGTGCAAGCTCCACACTTACTTAGTCTTTGCTATTTATTTCTGAGCATTGTCCTGAAAAAAATGTTGGTCACAGTGGAAAAAAAAAATGCTACTGAGAGTTTCATTTTAATTACTCTAAGTTTAATATACATTTGGACAAATTGACATTTTAACAATAGCTAGCCTTGTCATTAAGAAATATGGTATATTGCTTCATTTACTCAAGTTTTCTTTTATGCCCCTCCAAAATATCTCACACATTTCTTATTAAACTTCCTAGGTGTTTTATTTACATTGATGGTTACTGTCAATGGAACTTTTATTATTATTTATTGTTTATTAATAAATATTAATAAATATTTATTTTATTTATTATCATTAATATTTTGCTTTCTGATTACTTTCTGGTGGGAGAAATAGGTGTTTCTTATCTTGATGTAATTAAGAACAAAACACTGAAGTTTTCAGATGACTCCAAGCCAAGTAGAATTACTAAGATCTTAAGGATAGGTAAAGAATTCAAAGTTAAACGGATAGAAATAAAATCAGCATTAAAACACAGGTGGCAAATTAATAATTTTTTAAACAGACAGTATGAGGAAATACATTATGAGCAAAACAAAATCAGACAAAAAATGGAATGAGATCATAGTAATTTATAAGCTTGTGTAAGTTGTATAATGTTCTCTAAAAATAAATGAACAATGGTCAAGACACTGGACTGTGTTAAGAAAGAAAAGGTCAAGCAAGGCCCTGTAGATAGTCATCTTTCTTTATTTAGCACAACTGAGTCCTTGTTACGGTACATTGTTGAAAGCTAATATTTCTACCAATAATAAAAAGTATCCTTACATAGCAGTGCATTTTCTCCTGCTAAGTTCTCTGGAATCATAAAATCATGAACTTTTGGAGTCAGATGACAGCTTAGAAGTTCCTAGTTTGCCTTCCTCATTTAAAGAAATAAAGTTAAGTTTCAATTAGGTGAAATTATTTTACCTGCGATTTTCCTCTTTCAACTAAGAACATCAGAATTCAACCAAGCCAGAAATCTGTGACATCTTAAAATTTCTCTTTTTCTTTTCATTCCATAACCAATCAGTGGCCTATGTGCTACTTATTTTAAATATTAAACCTACCACTAATCCTTAATACTGAGGTGGCTAGCTTAGGTCCTCAACATTGTCTCCATTCTTTCATTCCACAATTATTGCTATACAAATTTTGCCAGATGATACAAATGCAGCAGCCAGCTTCTGTTTGAGTCTGCATGCGTTCCCACTTGATGTTATTGTTATTGTTAGATGCTTCAGTGCGCCTAACAACAGAGGAGCTCTGGTGGTATAGTGCCCAAGGCATTACTGCTAACCAGAATATTGATTTTTCAAACCCACCAGCCACTCTGTGGAAGGAAGACCGACAATCTACTTCTGTAAAGATCAACCACCTTGGATGACTATGAGTTGGAATCGACTCAAAGGAAGTGGGTTTAATTTTGTTTTGTGTGTGTGTGCAGTGCAAAAAATTGCTTAATATGACTCTTATAGCTATAGTCATCCACTTTTTGACGTATTGTAAATCCTAGCCTCTATGCCTATGGTTATGGTCCCATTTTTGGATGAGTTGTCTGTTGTGTATATGAGGCAGGATTAGGTTGAGACGTACCTTGAATCCTGCCTTGCTGGAGCATGTGACTCAAGTCACCACCCTTACTTTATTTGAAGGTATATATGTGAATGCTCTGGCAAAGTTTGCTCTCTTTCTCTAGATCCCACATCTTGTTGGTCATCATCTCACCCACAGTTCTTATGACTTGAGACAGCAGCCAGTCATCTGACCTGCTGATATAGGTTTGTCAGCCCCTGCAACCAAATGAATGAGGAGAATACTCCAGACTGATGCTTAACCCACAGATTTAGGACATGCCAGCTTCTATCACTGTACAAGTTATTTCCTGAACCTTGGGACAGGAAGGAGAGTATTGAAGAAAGCAGGAGGAGTTGATGTTAGAGATGATGCAGTGGTCCAGCAGTTTGGAAAGTTGGACACTTAAGACATCTTTAATCTTGCCTCACAGGGATCAGCCTTGTGCTGATCCTTCCAAAAGAAATTATATGAGCAAGTGCCAATGAGTGAGTTCCTACCCATAGTGATTCTATGTACAGCAGAATGAAATACAGCCCTGTCTTGTGCCATATACACACGTTGTTATATTTGAGCCTATTGTTGCAGCCACTGTGCCAATCCATTTTGTTGAGGGTCTTCCTCTTTTTCACTGACTCTCTACTTTACCAAGCATGCTGTCCTTTTCCATGGACTGATCCATCCTGATAATATGACCAAAGTACATGAGAAGTGTCACCATCCTTGCTTCTAAGGAGCATTCTGGCTATGCTTCTTTCAAGACAGATTTGTTTATTCTTCAGGCAGTCCATGGTATATTCAATATTTTTGCCAACAGCTTAATTATTATTTATTTATTTATTTGGCTTGAGTTTGTGTGTGTGTGTGTGCGCGCGCTTTAGGTGAAGATTTACAGAGAAAATTCACTTTCCGTAGAGCAGTTGACATATACTTTGTCTCATGTCATTGACCAGTTTACCACAATGCAACAGCTTCCCTCCCACTTCCTCCCCTTCCTAGTTACCTCTTCCCAGTGTCCATCCCTCCATACACTACTGCCCCCTAAGCTGTCTCCCTGTGCACAAACTGCCCTTCTTTCTCCCATGATTGTTCTCTCCAAGGAGTGTATCTACTTGAGGTAAATGTTTAACTCATATGCCTGTATTTTGTTTGGCTAGAAGCCACAGGTGTGGGTTCAATTCCAGATCCCAACAGCATAATTAGAAGGCATAAATACTTCTTTGGTCTACCTTATTTATTGTCCACCTTTCATATGATATGAGGTTATTGAAAATACCATAGCTTGGGTCAGGTTCAACTTAGTTGTCACTTACTAGTTACTTCTTATTTTAACCTATCTTCAACACATTTATCAGAGATAACTTCAATATCATAAATCTTATTATCATTTCCCTTGCTTAAAATCCCATAGTAGTTGTTAAGGATTGAATTGTGTTCCCCAAATATATTGCTCTAAAATTGTAAACCCAATCTACTTCTGTAGAGATACCACTTCAGAAACCCAAGGAGGAGTCACTATGAGTAATAAATGACTCAACGGCAGTAAATTTGTTTTTCTGTTTGTTTGTTTGTTTTGTTTTGTTTTTTTGTTTTTTGACCTGTGATAATAATCCCATTTGACAATGGGTTTTCTCCTTACATTAATGTGTAAGTACTAGTATAGGTGTTTTTTAAGTCAATCTCTTTTAATATATGAAACAGCAGACTAAGCAAGCACAGATGCAAAAGGATAGATGCCATACCATGTGAACATCTCCAAAGAACTGAGAAACAGATAATTAAAACAATCAAGGACCTTCTCCCAGAGTGGATAAAGACAGAGCCTTCCCTTAGAGCCTCTACTCTGAATTCAGACTTCTAGTCACTTAAACTGTGATAAATAAATTTACATTCATTAAAGCCACCTACTTGTGGTATTTTTTGTTATAGCAGTACTAGATAACTAAGAAAATAGCATCTACTACCATGTGGGGTTAATATCAAACCCCTTACCTTTTCTCTGTGATCCCTCTTCTTTTTTCCTCTGGTATGCTATTGACCTAGCATCTTACATATATGGTGTAATAAGTACACAGAAGTAGTAAATTTTACTCAAAATGGCATACATTTTCATTCTATGAAAGAATGTTAGCCTCCTGTTCTCTAGGATATTTGGGGAGAAATTAGTATGTGTCATGCTTGATCCTGAGTCATCCCCAGGGCTGTTGCTGCTGCATGAGATATGATTTTAATCCTCTCAGTTTCCACTCTAACCACCATTCTCTCTATGGTTGGGCAAATCTTGATAACCCAGGACAATCTCCATCTCCATGTGGTGCTGTTGTTGCAGTGCCAGCCTCGGTGGAAGGTGATTTTGGCATAGTCACTCCTCTCTTAACATATTTTCATTCCTTAATTCTCTGTAAGAACCATCAATAGAATACCTTACATCTTCAACAGACAGTCTCAGTTTCTTAGGGATGCCATAACAAAATACCATAAAATAGGTGGCTTTAAAGAATATAAATTTACTTTATCACAATTCTGGAGACCAGAAGCCCAAATTAGGCTTTCAGCAATGTCAATTTCTTCTCAGGTTCTGTGAGGGAACCTGTCTCATGTCTTTCTCCTAGCTTCCAGTACCTGCCAGCAATCCTTGGCTTTCCTTTGCTACTTATTCATATATCTTCATGTGGCATCTTTACCTTGTGATGCTGCTTTCATGTCTGTTCTCCTTTTTTTGTAAGACACCATTCAGAAGAGATTAGAATTGGGACCCATCCTACTTTTGCATGGTTTCTTTTGACATAATTGATAACCAAAGAAAAATTATATTTCCAAGCTATGTTACATTCATAGGCACAGGGTTTAAGATTTTAACATGAATTTTTAATTATTTGGGATAATTTAATCCATTGCCCAGACTTTATTGCAGAATTTATAACTAGAAGAATTGCAGTAAAGAAAACACAAATCTAGATGGTATGCATGTTGTTGTTATTGTTGTTATGTGCCAACGAGTCAGACCTGACTCATAGTGACCCCTCCTTGGGTTTCCGAAGCAGTATCACTACGGAAGTAGATTGCCCCATCTTCCTTCCAAGGAGTGGCTGCTGAGTTTGAACCACCAGCCTTCTGGTTAGTAGTCAAGCGCCTTAGGCACTACGCTACCAGAGATCCTAGATGATATGCTTGTTGTTGCTGTTGTTATGTGCCGTCGAGTCAAACCCGACTCATAGCGACCCCTCCTTGGGTTTCCGAGGCAGTATCACTACAGAAGTAGGATTGCCCAACCTTCCTTAGTGACTCATAATAGCCAAGGGGAAAGAATGTTTAATACTTTTATATTAATCAATGTAAAATCAATGCTTTGATTTTCCACTCTAAAGGACATCTCTCTCCTTCTGAAAGAGCTTCATCCTTCAACCTTTCCCAAGATAGCTGTCCATCACACCATCAGGAAAGTCTAACTCATCCCTAGCCTTGACGTTGCTCTAGCTTTAGAACTACAAAGATTCAGCAGTTCAGTCCAAGAAGTGCATCAGAAAATACTGAGGCATCTTTTGAAATATCAGTTGTATTCTTTTCTAAGATTCTATGGCAGTGTGGCTTCCTATGGTGGCATCAGGACTGAAGGAAAACTCATTAACGATCATGATATGCACATGACACAACCTTGCTTACTGAAAGTGAAGAAGACTTGAAGCACTTACTGTTAAAGATAAAAGACTACAGCCTTCAGTATGGATTATGTCTCAACATAAAACAAAAATTCTCACAACTGGACCTACAAGAAACATCATGATAGATGAAGAAAATATTAAGGTTGTCAAGGATTTCATTTTACTTGGATCCACAGTCAACACCCATGGAAGCAGCAGTCAAGAAATTGATGGCATATTGCATTGGGCAAATCTGTTGTAAAAGAACTCTTTAAGGTGTAAAAGAGCAAAGATGTCATTTTGAAGACTAAGGTATACCTGACACAAGCCACTATCTTCTCAATAGCTTCATGTGCATGTGAAAGGCGGACAATGAATAAGGGAGATCACAGAATAATTGGTGCCTATGAACTGTGGTGCTGGCAAAGAGAATTGAATATACTGCCAAGGGCATTTGACTGCTAACCAGAAGGGTGGCAGTTCAAACCCACCAGCCACTCCTCAGAAGAAATATGGGACAATCTACTTCCGTAGTGATACCACCTCGGAAACCCAAGGAGGGGTCACTATCAGTCAGATCCGTCTCGACAACAGTGTGTTTGGTTTTTGATTTTTCTTATGGCTCCCAAAAGAATGAATGAATCAATCTTGGAAGAAGTACAGCCAGAATATTCCTTAGAAACAAGAATAGCCAAACTTCGATTCATGTATTTTGGTCATGTTATCAGGAGGGACCAGTTCCCTGGAGAGGGATATTATGATTAGTAAAGTAGTTGTGTTGTTGTTGTTATGTGCCATCAAGTAGGACTTGACTCATAGTGACCTCTTCTTGGGTTTCGGAGGCAGTATCACTATGGAAGTAGATTGCCCCATCTTCCTTCCGAGGAGTGGCTGGTGGGTTTGAACAGCCAGCCTTCTGGTTAGCAGTCAAGTGCCTCAGGCACTATGTTACTTAGTAAAGTAGTTGTTATTGTTGTGTTATTTGCCATCGAGTCAGACCCGACTCATAGCGACCCCTCCTTGGGTTTCCAAGGCAATATCCCTACTGAAGTAGATTGCCCAACCTTCCTTCTGAGGAGTGGCTGGTGGGTTTGAACCGACAGCCTTCTGGTTAGCAGTCAAGTGCTTTAGGCACTACACTACCAGAGCTTCTTAGTAAAGTAGAGGGTCAGTGAAAAAAAGGAAGACCCTCAGTGAGATGACAGTGGCTGCAGTGATGAGCTCACGCATAGCTATGATTGTGAGGATGGTGCAAGACTGGCCTGTGTTTCATTCTGTTGTATATAAAATCACTGTGAGTTGAAACTGATTCAACAGCACCTAACAAGAACAACAACAACATGGCAATATGAAATGGAGCCATGGTTGCACAGTGGTTGAAACATTCGACTGCAAACCATAGGGTCAGAAGTCCAAACCTACCCACGAGCCACTCTGCAGGAGAAAGATGAGTCAGTCTGCTTCTATAAAGATTTACAGCCTTAGAAACTCTATAGGACAGTTTTACTCTATCCTATAGTGTCACTATAAGTTGGAATCCACCCAATGGCAGTGGGTTTGTTTTTTTGTTTTTTACGGCAGTATGACATACCAACATGCCTCCTAGTACTTCCTTTATTTTCTGAGTAACAATTGAAACATTCACATATGCTCACACCCACATATTGCTCACATGTATACAACACCCACATGCACACATGTGCACATACATGCACAGAGAAACCTTTAAAAGGGCATTAAAAATTATTAGTCAAAAACCTCCTTAAGGCAATTTTTGTTCTATATGCAAATAACCCCCATAACAACAAAGAGCACAGTTCCCAGACAATACCCAAAAATCTGTCTAGAAATCTCCAGTGTAGTAGATATGGGTGCTAGAGAGAGAAGGGAAAAAAAGGGGAGGATGGTCCTTTTATTTAAAATATTCTCACATATTATTTCTCCTGCTAAAAATGCCTTCTTTTTAGTAGAAATATTTTCTCCTCTGTAATGTCTTCTCTTACTTCCCTATGGAGTTAGTCATTACTATCTTCAGCACTTCTCATAACACCCTGCACTTACCTCTACTATACCTCTCATCATATTGAATTATACTCATTCACATCTGTCTCTCCATGTAGCCTTTGAGCTCCTATAAGGGGAAAAGGTATGTTTTATTCATTGTTATCTTCTAGTGCTAGTCAATAAATGTTTTGTGAATAAATGAGAAAAGGAATAAATTACCAAAGATATACAAGTTAGCAGCAGAGTAGATCATTCTGACCTTCTCAACCTTCTGAGTTCTTACCTAGTATTCTCTACTACAGTCTCCAAGTAACAGTTAATTCCAAACAGAAGACATGAAAGCTAAGAGAGTCAGTGAATTTTTAAAGTCATACTGATAATGTTAGAATACCATTAATTTATTCAGGATAAACAAGGTTATGATACAGTAATGACTGCAAAATCTCAATGGCTTAAACAACAAAGCTGTGAGAATTTTTGTTTTCTTTATGTCGACGTATAATCCATACTGAAGACTGTGGTCTTTGATCTTCATCACTGTTTCAAGTCCTCTTCACTTTCAGCAAGCAAGGTGGTGTCATTGTCATATTCCAGGTTATTAACGAGTCTTCCTCCAATCCTGATGCCATATTCCTCTTCAGATAGTGCAGCTTCTCAGATTATTTGGTGAGGAATCATAAAATTCCACCATTTGTCTGTCAGTTTATCATACTGTGGTGGCTTGTGTATTGCTGTGAGGCTGGAGGCTATGCCACCAATATTTCGGACACCAGGAGGATCACTCATGGTGGATAGGTTTCAGCGGAGCTTCCAGACTAAGAAAGACTCAGAAGAAGGAAAGGGCCATCCACTTCTAAAAGAATTGGTCACTGAAAACGTTATGAATAACAGTGAATAGCTGTCTGATATAGTAACTGAAAACTTTATGACTAGTCCTGAAACTTTGTCCAATATAGAGCTGGAAGATGAGCCCCTCAGATCAGAAGGCACTCAAAATACAACTGGGGAAGAACTACCTCCTCAGAGCAGAGCCAACTTTAATGATGTGGATGGAGTAAAGCTTTTGGGACCTCCATTTGCTGGTGTGGCATAATTCAAAATAAGAAGAAACAGTTGAAAGCATCCATTAATAATTGGAACACAGAATGTATGAAATATGAATCTAGGAAAATTGTAAGTTGTCAAGAATGAAATGGCGTGCATAAAGAATGATATCCTAGATATTGGTGAGCGGAAATGGACTGGTTTTGGCCATTTTGAATCAGACAATCATGATCTACTATGTCAGGAATGACAAACTGAAGAGGAATGGTGTGACATTTATCATCACAAAGAATATGTCAAGATCTATCCTGAAGTACAATGTTATGAGAATAATATCCATATGCCTACAAGGAAGATCAATTAATATTACTATTATTCAAATTTACACACCATCCACCAAAGCCAAAAATGAGGAAATTGAAGATGTTTCCCAACCTCTGCAGTACAAAATTGACCAAACAAGCAAACAAGATATGTTGATTATTACCGGTGATTGGAATGCAAAAGTTGGAAACAAAGAGGAATCATCAGTAGTTGGAAAATATGGTCTTGGTGATAGCAAAGATGCTGGAGATCACATGATAGAATTTCCAAGATCAATGACTTACTCATTACAAACACCTTTTTTCAACAACATAAATGGTGACTATACACGTGGACTTTGCCAGATAGAATACACATGCATCTGTGTATTCAACTGCATCTGTACAAAGAGGAGATGGAGAAGCTCAATATCTTCAGACAAAACAAGGCCAGAAGCTGATTGTGGAACATACCACCAACTGCTCATATGCAAATTCAAGTTGAAGGTGAAGACAATTTTTAAAAAAATGACCCAAGAGCCAAAATATGACCTTGATTATATCCCACCTGAATTTAGAGACCATCTAAAGTATAGATTTGATGCACGGAACAGCAATGTCCAAAACCAGATGAATTGTGGGATAGCATCAAGAACAACATCCATAAAGAAAGCGAAAGATCATTAAAAGGACAGGAAAGAAAGAAAAGACCAAAATGGATGTCAGAAGAGATTCTGAAACTTGCTTTTTTTTTTTTTTTTTTGCAATGTGAAACTACCTCTTGAAGAGAGAGTATCTACTAAAGCAAATGGAAGAAATGACTAGATAAAAGAGCTGAACAAAAGATATCAAAGAGCAGCTTGAGAAGACAAAGTCAATTATTATAATGAAAGATGCAAAGACCTGGAGTTAGAAAGCCAAAAGGGGAGAACTTGCTTGGCATTTCTCAAGCTGAAAGAACTGAAGAACAAATTCAAGCCTCGAGTTGCAATTTTGAAAGATTCTATGGGCAATATATTGAATGATGCAGGAACCATTGAAAGAAGATGGAAGGAATACACAGAGTCACTGTACCAAAAAGAATTGGTTGTCCATCCATTTCAGGAGATAGCATATGATCAAGAATCAATGACATTGAAGAAAGAAGTCAAAGGTGCACTGAAGGAATTGGTGAAAAACAAGTCTCCAGGAATTGATGGGACACCCACAGAGATGTTTCAACAAATGAATGCTGCACTGAAAGTACTCGCTTGGCTATGCCAAGAAATGTGGAAAACTGATACCTGGCCAACTGACTGGAAGAGATCCATATTTGTAACCACTCTAAAGAAAGGTGATACCACAGAATGTGGAAATTATCGAACAGTATCATTGATATCATATGCAAGTAAAATCTTACAGAAGATAATTTAAAAATGGTTGCAGCAATATATTGACAGGCAACTTCCAGAAATGCAAGCTGGATTCAAAAGAAGATGTGGAACAAGGGATATCATTGCTGATGTCAGATGGATTTGGGGTTAAAGCAATGAATACCAGAAAGATGTTTACTTGTGTTTTATTGACTGTGCAAAGACATTTGACTTTATGGATCATAATAAATTGTGGATAACATTGAGAAGAATGAAAATTCCAGAACACTTAATTGTGCTTATGAAGAACATGTACCTAGACCGGGAGGCTGTCATTCCAACAGAACAATGGGATACTACATGGTTTAAAATCAGGAAAGGAGTGTGTCAGGGTTTTGTCTTTTCACCATACTTGTTCAGTCTGTATGCCAAATGTTTAATCCAAGAAGCTGGACTATATGAAGAAAAGCACAGAATCAGGATTGGTGGAAGAGTCATTAACAACCTGCAATATGCAGATGACACAACCTTGTTTGCTGAAAGTGAAGATCACTTGAAGCACTTACTGATGAAGATTAAAGACTATAGTCTTCAATATGGATTACACCTCAATATAAAAAAACAAAAATCCTCATGATGGATCAATAAGCAGCCTTATTGATTGGAGAAAAGATTGAAGTTGTCAAAGATTTCATATTACTTGGTTCCACAATCAACACCAATGGAAGCAACAGCCAAGAAATCAGATAACATACTGCATTGGGCAAATCTGCAAAAGATTTCTTTAAAGTGCTAAAGAACAAAGATGTCTCTTTGAAGACTAAGGTGCACCTAACCCAATCCATGGTGTTTTCAATCACATCCTATGCATGTGAAAGCTGGACAATGAATAAAGAAGGCCAAAGAAGTCTTGATGCTTTTGAGTTGTGGTGTTAGCAAAGAATACTGAAAGTCTTATGGACTGCCAAAAGGAGTAACAATTCTGTCCTGGAAGAATTGCAGCCGGAATACTCCTTGCAAGCAAGAATAGTCAGACTTCATCTCACCTGCTTTGGTCATGTTGCCAGAAGTGACCATTCCCTGGAGAAAGATGTCATGCTTGACAAAGTGGATGGTCAGCAAAAAAAGGGGAAAGCCCTCAACGAGATGAATTAACACAGTGGCCACCATGATGAGCTCAAGGTTTGCGAGGCTGGTGCAGGACCGGGTAGTGTTTCATTCTGTTGTACACAGGATCACTCAGTCAAAGCCCATTCAGAACCTAACAAATCATAACATGCAAGTTGGTCAAGGCTAATGCAGAGGCTTATTATAATATATACCACAAATATTTTAATTGAATATAATTTCTATTTCTAGGCCAATATTCTTTCAACCAGCTGGTTCTAGGGTCTCCATATTCACAAAAAGGATATATTTTAAGATAGTGTGTTAGACTGGGTTCTCTAGAGAAACAAAACCAGTAAAGCTTATAGAGAGAGTAAGAGAAAGAGAAATTTATCGTAGGAAAATGGCTCAGACACTTACAGAAGCTGGAAAGTCCCAAATTTTTGAATCAAATGTCAAGATGGAGGCTTTTCCCAACTTACAAAGCTGCAGGGACTGATGAGCTCAAGGTTGGTAGGCAGTATAATGGCTGTTGACTCCAACGAATGATGAATCTAAGATCTCCAGGTCGAATGGTGGATTGTTCACTCACGGACTCTTGTAAGCAGTACAACAGAATCCCGATCCACAGAAGAATGTCTCCTTTCCCAGGATGTCCATAAATATACTAGAAGCAGGCCACATTCCTAGGGAAACTTCCCTTCAATGGATTGGCTGCTCAAAACATATACATGTGATCCCATCATGGGAACAACCCACATCACAATTGCTTAAACCACACAGAATTGTGGTTCAGCCAAGTTGACACACAGCTCCAACTATCACAGATGGTTTATATAAAATAAATGTGAAACTGTTCAAGGAATAATACATCTCAGTTTAAGACCAAGACTTGGGTGGAAAATGACTACTTTCAACCATACCAAAATTATAGAGAAGGGAAGGATAGGGAAAACCCTGATGAGTTGTTCTTAGATCATTGAATATAGAGAAATGGAGTAAGGTCAATAAATTGTGTGATTTTTATAAATGCTATAAAAGAAGCAGGGCATACCATTTAAAAAAAAAAAAAAAAATCCTTGCAACAGAAAAGCCCAGATTCTCCACCTAAGTTTGTCACTAATTAGCTATGTGTCTCTGAGTAGGTCAATTTTCTTCTCTCAATATATAGCATGCTTTTTATTTTTTTTTAATGGAATCGATGAATCAGCTTCTTTGCAATGTAAACTTGTGTGAGCCATATAAATCAACTTATTATAACTCAGCTTAGCAGTAATATACTATATTGATTACTGGAACAGTAACTGTTGTAGCACTTACACCTCAAAAATCCAGTGGTTTAATAATGGAATTTTATTTTTTACCTACATAAAATGTTCTTATGGGGGGGGGGCTTGTCTGTTTGTTTGTTTTTTTCCTTCCATCTCATGGCTCTGTCACTCACTGAGAACTCAGAATCATCTGCTTCTTGTCAGAAAAAGGAGCAATAAGAGTCAAAAAGTACAGACCAGTAGTGACACAGACCTCTTCTGCTCACCTGTTGGGAGAGTTCACTGGTGAAGACATATGGCCTCAAGTAGATGCCAGGAGGTCAGGTTATATACACACTGGATGGAGTTTCACTTCCCAGAACCAACTTGATGATGTGGGTATGATGACTCAAATATATAGTAAGCATCTAGCACTCCCAGCCTCTGCTTCTTCAAGTCTCTTGAAAGCCACTTCTCTCCATTATAGAATTAACCACTCCTCCTTGTTGGTACCCCTGCACTCAGACAGAATGTTCTCATGATACCTATATCCATTAGTTCATTTAATTGGTAACTCTTAAAGGGCAGGGGCTGCATTTTATTCAGATGTGTACTTCCCAACACATAACCTTATTCCTGGAACTAAGTAATTATTCAGTGAAAATTTTTGACTAAATAAATTTTTTCAAAGCCGTCTCTGCCACTTTTGGATGTTTTTATCTCCCAGTTATGTGAACTTGGAATAGTATTTGATCCTATTAAAGCCTTGATATAGCATGCACTCTAAAAAATTGTGGAGGACATTAGATGAAAAAAGATGTATATGGGTCTATATGTAAGTGGTGATTCCCAGGCCCATAGTCTCTACCTGAGACCACAGTTACTTCATAAATAGATGAGGGAAAAGTTCTTTTTGAAATCTTGCTCTATTATTGTTGTTATATGCCGTCAAGTTGGACCCGACTCATAGCGACCCCTCCTTGAGTTTCTGAGGCAGTATCTCTACAGAAGTAGGATTACCCAACCTTCCTTCCGAGGAGTGGCTGGTGGGTTTGAACCGCCAGCCTTCTGGTTAGCAGTCAAGTGCCTTAGGCACTATGCTACCAGAGCTCTAAGGGCCCTTCAAATATGTTACTATTCTCTCAGTTTATGTCTAAGTACCTTGGGATTTTTAAATCAGAATGGTACAAGTGATAAAAACATGTCTAGAAAGAGAATAATCAGACAGTTTAAGCTTTAAAAAGAAGAAAAGCAGCATTCAGACCTTATAGAAAACTGAGAAGATTTGGTTCATGAACAAGAAGGAAATATTTTGGGGGAAATAACTCTTAAGTCAGGTCTTATTCAGTTCAGGCCAAATATGTAAATATATACTTATATGTTTAATGGAGATTATATATTCATTCATTTATTCAACAAATATTTATCAAGCATCTACTTTGATTTACCAACCCATATTGTTTAGGGAAAAATCAAACCATTTTCCAAAATTACCTACATAATTGTAGAACCCCTTACCCTGGCTATTCAGCAAGGCCATAGGGGAGTGTTTTTAAAATACAGTGTGGGCTTTTTAAGAACAAGAGCCCACACCTACCCATTCCTCAGATTATTAGGAAAAACTTGTAGAGTAAATGCAGCCTTGCTGTTTGGTACTGTCAAGTCAGTACTGACTCATAGTAACTCTATATGTAACAGAACAAAATACTGCCTGGTCTTGCACCATCCCTACAACATTTGTCATGCTTGGGCCCATCATTACAACCACTGCATCAATTCATCTCATTGAGGGTCTTCCCCTTTTTTGCTGATCTACTCTACCAAGCACGATATCTTTCTCCAGGCACTGGTCCTTTCTGACCACATGACTAAAGTAAACACATGAAGTCTGGCCATTCGAAGGTGCATTCCAGCTGTACTTCCAAAGTAGATTTGTTCATTCTTCCTGCGGCCACAATGCATTCAGTATTCTTTGGCACCATCACAGTTCAAGTGCATTTATTCTTCTGCAGTCTTCCTTATTCACTGTCCAGCTCTCACATGCTATTGAAAATATGATGGCTTTTGTCGGGCACACCTTAGTCTTCAAAGTGATCTTTGCTCTTTAAACTTTAAAAACATCTCCTGAAGCAGATTTGCCCTTTGCAAGACATTGATTTCTTAACTGCTGCTTCCATGGGCATTGATTGTGGATCCAAGTAAAATGAAATCCTGACAACTTCAATCTTTTCTCCATTAATCATGATGTTGCTTTTTGGTCCAGGTGTGAAGATTTTTGTTTTCTTTGTACTGAAGAGTAATCCATACTGAAGTTGTTTATCTTCATCAATAAGTGCCTCAAGTCTTCTTCACTTTCAACAATCAAGTTGTGTCATCTGCATAACCTAGGTTGTTAATGACTCTTCCTCCAATCCTGATTCTGCATTCTTCTCCATAGAGTCCAGGTTCTTGGATTATTTGCTCAGCATACAGATTGAGTAACTAAGGTGAAAGGATACATGCCTTTCCTGATTTTAAAGCATGTGTTATCCCTTTATTCTGTTCCAACAATTGCTTCTTGTTTCTATGCACAGGTTCCTTGTGAGCACAATTGTTTTGGAATTTGCATTTTTTACAACGTTATCCACAATTGTTATAATCCACATAGTCAAATGCTTTTGCATAGTCAATAAAACAGAGGTTTACATCTCTTTGGTGTATCCAAATCCAAAAAAATCCATTGCCATCTTATCAATTCTAATGCATCATGACCCTATATGATAGAATAGAACTGTCCCTTAAGATTTCCAAGCCTTTAAAGCTTTATGGAAACAGACCATCATATCTTTCTCCCAGGGAGCTGCTGGTGATTTTGAACCACCAACCTTCTGGTTTGCAGCTGAGCATTTTAACTATTGCACCACAACATGTCTTTCACAGTCCTTCTAGAAAATAGGCTAGCCTCAGGGTAAAATTTTCTCTGATCAACCAATATACAATTAAGTAAAGGGTTTGTGCTCCTCTGTTAAGCACTCTACTACTAGCCTAAAGGTTGGAAGTTCAAACCCATTCAGAAGCCTCTAGGAAAACAGGCCTAGATATCTGCTTCTGAAAGATCACAACCTTGAAAATTCTATGAAGCAATTCTAGTCAGCACAGATAGGTTACCATGAGTCAAAATTGACTCAACAATAACAACTAGCCTATCACTTGATGGTAAGGACCTAGCCAATGGCACTGTGGAATAAATTTTCAGTGATCTGCTTCCATAAAGATTGCAGACAAGATAACTGTATGAAACTATTCTCTCCTCTGTAACACATAGGATCACTATGAGTCAGAATTGACTTGACAAAAATGGGTTTGGTGATCTCTCACTTCTGATAAAAATGGCCTGGTAGAGCATCTCACTCCCTCTAACTTCACGAGGGGAAGGAGAATCAAGATCAAGGCTAATTTCTATGAGGCAGGGGTCAGACATACCTCTTTTCTCTAACATTTTTATCAGTCTAATACACTCCACTACTCTGCTCAGTTCAAATTTCAATGGACACACAGAACTTACAGAACATATCTGTTAGGGAAGTAACAGGGTACAACTAGATATCAGAAATGACTCAGAAGTAACAGGTAATTGAGGACATGGTTTTACATCAGGACAGCTTCTTTTCACCCTGTGCTGCTGGGGCCTACTTAGAGTCTTCTCAGGCAAGTGTTACAACGCCTAGTTCTGTGGGTTAAGAAGCCCTATTGCAGCTATTTCACTTCATTCTCCTTGTTCTTGCCCATCTTGAGTTGCTGTCACTCTTGCTACCACTGCACCACCATCTCTTGCTGTCTTCCATGTTACAATTCCTCCTTCACTCCTCTGTGTCTCCCTTTAAGCCTTGCAGTTTGGCAAAACTGACCAATCCCCTCATTAGGGTTCCATATACCTTATTTGCATGGTCTCATCACCAAGAGGGTTCCGTGCACCTCGTTTTCATTAGCAGCAATTTCTCCAATCCACTTGGTAGGGCATAAGCACTTTATTTGCATAATACCACCTGTGGGAGTTATAAAGACTATGGCTAGAAGGGTCATATTAAGTAATTCACTGCACTGAAGGCCACCCCCTGGCTTTTCTAGTCATTGGTTCTCTCATACTTCAAGGATTAACTATTCCCTCCCAATCATTTCACCATTTCAAACTAGTAATTAACAGTTAGTCCTTCAGTAGGGCACAGAGTCCTCAGGTTGAGGTTATTCAGGTACCAGCCATTCATGTCTGCTGCAGGTATTCATCTGATATGGTCATATTCTCCAAAAGTTATCCCAACCTCAACCTTTCTAACTTCTGATAAAATGTAACTGAGAGAAGATTATTCCCTTGGTCTGAGCTTCATGGGGAGCTCTGGTAGTGTAGTGCCTAAAACGTTTGATTGCTAACTAGAAGGCTGGCGGTTCAAACCCACCAGCCACTCCTCGGAAGGAAGGTTGTAGTGATAACTCCTTGGAAACCCAAGGAGAAGTCGTTCGTTATGAGTCGGATCCTTCTTGCTTCATGAGCTTCATGAGATATCAGCATAGCAAAACTTTTAAGAGACTTTAGGTACTCTACTCCAGCAGTGCCTCCCCCATTAATCACAATTAACCACCTTAATAGTTAATACCAAAACCAAGAAAATCAATCAATGTTGTTGTTGTTGTCATGTGCCGTCGAATTGGACCCGACTCATAGTGACACCTCCTTGGGTTTCTGAGGCGGTATCCCTATAGAAGCAGATTGCCCAACCTTCCTTCTGAGGAGTGGCTGGTGGGTTTGAACCACCAACCTTCTGGTTAGCAGTTAAGTGCCTTAAGCACTAAGCTACCAGAGCTCCTAAACCAAAAAAATCCATCAATAGTAACAATTAAATCATCTTCCCCCACCCTCTTTTCCTCAGATCCATTATGAAAAGAAACTATTCATTGGAAATCTTCCCATGCCCTCCTCATTTTGAGTGTAAGCACACCCATTGAAACACGTAAGCCAGGCACTTCACAGCTTTATCTCCTTTCATTTTAGTTAGCTAATATTTAAATTGTGCCATCCCTAAAAACCAGTACTTTGATGAGACAAACATGTTCATTGGTCTGAAGAATCTTCTGTTCTAATGGAAACTTTGAGCATCTAAATCCATAACCAAAAGCCAATTCAGACAAAGCTGCCAAATTCCAGCAATCTCCACCATCTCATGGTGTCAAACTTCTTGCTCTTCATTTGTTTGGGTTCTGGTCAACTCATCCCTAGCCCTTGTGGGACTAGATCAATGAGTACTTGGGCATCCGCATACCTCCCAGCACTTCAGACCTTCTCTCTTTCTCTCATCCTTAGCCTTCATGGGCTCACTCAATGGCATCATTCATAGGCTCAGGAGTCCACGACCTCCCATTAAGCCTAGTGGGATGACAAAACGGATCAATCCCCTTGTTAGGGTTCCATATTACTTGCATAGTCCTACCCTCACAAATTCCCTTGCATCTTATTTACATTCACAAGCTGTCAATCCCCTTGGTGGGTAGGCAATTGATTTGCATAGTCCCATCCAATCATTGTGTGAGAGTCACAAAGACTAGAAGGGTCATACTAAGTAATTTACTGCACCATGCTTCCCTATACCCAGTTCCTCTTAGCTTCCTTTACCATTGCCTTTAAGAGAACCCATTTTAACCTAATCCTTGTAATACTGAAAATGATCTCTGCATTTGCATAACATTTGAAGGGGTTTCTCTATCACAATAGTCCTTTTCTTATCTCTTACATAAATAAAGTCTGGATTATATATTTATTTTTGACCTCTACTTTAAAAAAGAATTGGCCAAGTGTCCTCCCCTTTTCCCCCATTCAAAGTATGGCTGTGAATTATATCTCTGTCTACTAGAGTGGGCAATCTACTTCCGTAGTGATACTGCCTCGGAAACCCAAGGAGGGGTCGCTATGAGTCTGGGCTGACTCGACGGCATATAACAACAACAACAACTAGAGTGCTAACTTTAATTTTCATCTGAGTTCTTAGGGTGTGGTTTTGTGACTCACTGAAATGAAAAGAACATTTATTAACACTCAAGTTCAACAAAGGCAAATATTTAAAACCAGTATTAAATAAAGATGTTTTTACAAATAAGTTCAAAACTGTTTTGTTGTTTGGAGAGCACTTACAGAAAGTCCTTCTTCCTGACTGTTAGAGGCTACTGTTTTTGTTACACAAATTCTCTTTCCAGAAGATTGAATATGTACTGCCATCTACTGGTATGTACTACAAAATCAAGTTAAAATAGCTCAACACTTCTTTTCTCCCACACAAATATGTGACCGTATTTGATGAAAAGATAGTCTTTTCAAATACAAAACAGACTTATCAACAAATGTTTATATTCTATATACATAAGTGATTTATTGGCCTACCATGTTTAAATATCCTTTTGTCTCAGTCTTTTTCAAGAATATCTTTTGTTTGCTAATTTTTTTTTAATTTTAAGTTTTTTCAGGTTTAAATATTTGAATAGTCCTAATCATTGCTAGCATTGAATTAGATAATACAATTCACTAAAGTATAGAATTTTGTTACACAAAGTGTGTTCTGCAGACCAGCAGTACCAATGTCATCTGGAAGCTTGTTAGAAATGCAGAATTTCAGGCCTCAGCCTAGCCCCCTTAAAGAGAATCTGAATTTTAAGAAGATCCTGAATTGATATACATATATATTAAGTTTGGTAAGCCCTGATACACAGTATTCCATAACACTACATAGGTAAAAAATACTAGTAACAAGAATAAAAAACAAACAAAACAAAGGAAAATCTCAAGACTGTTGCCGTTTTCCCAGAACCATCTCTTCTATTGCAATCTTCAGAACAGGCTTCTTTCCTGCAATTAAAATATCTTGAATCACTGTAAGATCAATTGAAGCAATCTTGAAACAAATTATATTTCTGTTAAAGAAAGACAATTAAAGAACAACACCTTCAAGCTGTATATTAATATTAAGACTCATTCTTCTCTTCAGCGTCATTGGTGAGAATTTTCCATAAGATTAATTACTGAGACAGCTATGCCATCCACCTCCTGAAAAGGTCAAGGGATAGTTAGAAGATGCAAACTAAAGAGTAAGAGTTGAATGTAAGGTCCATTAAACAGCAATAAACCATACACACATGCATACACATATATAGACATGCAAAAATGCACACATGCACACACTGAAGATGATCCCCTATCATCAAATTGACAGGCAATAAGAGCCAAACTAATAGGTCTCTGGCCTTCCAGAGATACCTCTATCACTTGTATTAGAAGATATGCCATTGCCTCAATTTTGTTCATTGTACCAGCCACTCCTCTGAAAGAAGATGGGGCAATCTACTTCTGTAGTGATACTGCCTCGGAAATCCAAGGAGAGGTCACTATGAATCGGGTCTGACTCGACAGTACATAACAACAACAACCAGATATTTCATACTTGAAAAAGGAACAGAGAAAATATGTACATCCTGCAGAATAAAGAGCACAACCCCAGTTTTTCATATGCATATTTTCAATATATATGATGTATGCATGTAAATGCATATACATATATGTATATATAATGTACCTAATACCATTTCTTTGAAACTTATTGAGATCTCTTTCATAATCTAGCACACAGCTGAATTGTTAACATATGTCATGTATGCTTGAGAATGTATATATTTTTTATTATTGGATGTTAAGAAAATAGGTATTTCAAAATTGGTAATTGTCAATTATGTTGTTTATCACTCATATTCTTACAATTTTTTTGTGTGCTTACCTTTCAATTAGTAAAAGAACAATGATATTTCCCACTATGACAATTAATTTTTAATTTTTTTCCTGTTCTAGTTTTTGCTTTATATGTTTTAAAGCTATTCTAATGGACTGTCTATACTTTCCTGATAAGTTTGTTTTCTTATTATTTGGTGACCCTTTTCATTGTACAAATGGTTTTCATTTTAAATTCTACATTGTTTAATATTAATATCACTCCTTTAAATCAGGAGTTGACACAATGATAGCTAAGAGCAACATCAATTTTCTTTTCACTATGATTTGCATAGAAAGTGTAAGGTAACATGGTGGTGTTGTTAGGTGCCATTGAGTTGGTTCTGACCCAGAGCAACCCTATGCACAACAAAGCCCAGTCCAACACCATCCCCACAATGAAGTCTCTGTTTGAGCCCATTGCTGCAACCACTATGTCAATCCAACTCACGAGGATCTTCCTCATTTCTGCTGACCCTCCCTTTATTAAGCACAATGATGTTCTTTTCCAGCAACTGGTCTGTCCAAAGTATGTGAGATGAAGTCTCTCCATCTTAGCTTGTAAGGAGCATTCTGGCTGTTCTTCTTCCAAGACAGATTCATTCTTCTGGCAGTCCATGTTATGTTTAATATTCTTTGACAACATCTTAATTCAAAGGCATGAATTCTTTACCAGTCTTCTTTATTCATTGTCCAGCATTTGCAAGCATATAAGGCAATTGAAACTACCATGGCTTGTGTCAGGCACACCGTAATCTTCAAAATAGCATCTTTGCTTTTTAACACTTTAAAGAGATCTTTTGCAACGTCTTTGTCCAATGCAGCAATTCCTTTGATTTCTTGACTCCCACTTCCATGAGTGTTGACTGTGGATCCAAGTATAATCAAATCTTTGACAACTTCAATCTTTTCTCCTTTTATGTTGATATTTTTTATTAGTTGAGGTGTGAAGACTTTTGTTTTCTTTATGTTGAGGTGTAATCTATACTGAAGGCTGTAGTCTTTGATCTTCATCAGTTACTGAATCGAGTCATCTTCACTTGCAGCAAGTAAGTTTGTGTCATCTGCTTATCGCAGTTTGTTAATGAGTCTTCCTCCAGTCCTAATGTTGCATTCTTCTTTACATAGTTCAGCATCTTGGCTTATTTGCTTAGCATACAGATGGAATAAGTATGATGAAAGGATACCACACTAATGCACGCCCTTCCTGATTTTAAACCACATAATATCCCCTTGTTCTGTTTGAACAACTGCCTCTTAGTCTTTGCATGGATTCTTCATGAGCACAATTAAGTGTTCTGGCATTCCCATTCTTCTCAATATTATCCATAATTTGTTATGATCCTCACAGTCGAATGCCCTTGTATAGTCAATAAAACACAGGTAAACATCTTTCTAGTATTCTTTGCTTTCAACTAAGTTTTATCTGATATCAGCAATGATATCCCTGGTTCCACATCCTCTTCTGAATCCAACTTGCATTTCTGCAAGTTCTCTGTCAATATACTATATACAATATACTATTGTATATAATGGGAGCTCTGGTAGCGTAGTGCCTAAGGCACTTGACTGCTAACCAGAAGGTTAGGAGTTCAAAACCACCAGCCACTCCTCAGAAGGAAGATGGGGTAATCTACTTCCATAGTGATACTGCCTCAGAAACCCAAGGAGGGGTCGCTATGAGTCAGGTCTGACTTAACAGCACACAACAACAACATTGTGTATAATACTATATAGAATATTGTATATAGTATTGTATACCCAAGGAGGGGTCGCTATGAGTCGGGGCCGACTCGACGGCACATAACAACAACAACAACAACAAATATATACAATATACTATTATAACTGTTTTTGCATCATCTTCAGCAAAATCTACTTCCATAGTGATACAGTCTCAGAAACCTAAGGAGGGGTCTATGAGTTGGGTCTGACTCAATGGCATTGAGTTTGGCTTTTTTTGGTGATATTAATGATATTGCTCAATCATTTCTACATTCTGTTGGATCACCTTTCTCTGGAATGGGCACAAATATGGATCTCTTCCTGTTCCTTAGCCAAGTAGTTGTCTTCAAAATTTTTTGGCATAGAGGAGTGAGTGCCTCCAGCACTGCATCCAAAACAATATAGTACAAACTCCAAATGTTTTAATAATTACAGGAAATGTAAGTGGATGAAACTCAGTAAATTTTTCCTGTTGGAATAAAATAATGCAAGCATTAGCTATTTACAAGAGACAAACCTAAAACATATAAATATTTAACCAGATAAACATAAATAAAAGCCAAAGTGAGATACCATTTTATGACCACCAGAAATGATAAAATTGTAAAGATTGATAATACCTAGTGAGTTGAGCTTCTGGCACAACCTGAACTCTCCTACATTGCTGGTGCAAGTGTAAATTGGTTCAATTACTTTGGAAAAATGTCTGACAAGATGTACTTAATCAAAATATGTATATACCTTATGTCAATACCTTATGAACAATTCTGCTTCTGGATATATATCCCACTGACATATTCAACAAAAGATACGTATAAGAATGTTCACAGCATCTTCATTCACAGTAGCAAAAACTGGAAATAACCCAATGCCCATCAGTAATGGGGTATTTTTCATAGCAATGAAAAAGAACAAGTTATGACTACAATGATAACATGAATAAGTCTAACAAAATAATTCAGAAGGAAAAAGTCAGAAATAAAAGAGTAAATCTTGTATAAAGGAGTTCTGGTGGCATAGGGCCTAAGGTATTTCACTGCTAACCAGAAGGCTGGTGTTCAAACCCATCAGCCACTCCTTTGGAAGGAAAGTTGGGCAATCTATTTCCATAGTGATACCACCTCGGAAAACCAAGGATGGGTTGCTATGAGTCATATCTGACTCAATGGCAGTGAGTTTGGTTTTTTCAGTTTGATTCCATATAATGTGAAAATTCAACAAAAGACAAAACTAATTTATTGTGATGGAAGTCTAAATAGTGATTATCCTTGTTGGGGACTAGTGACTGAGAAGGGCCACAAGGAAGGGCCCTCGGTTACTGGAGATATTTTTCATTTTGATCTGAGTTTTAGTTACTGTAACAAAAATACTACAAGTGTATGGCTTTAACAAAGAGCAGTTTATTTTCCATAGTTTAGTAGGCTAGCTGTCCAAATACAAGGCATCAGCTTTACAGAATGGTTCTATCTTTGTCAGCTGTGGGGGAAAATCCTTGTCTCAGCCTTTCTAGCCCTGACATTCCTCAACTACTTGGCATCAATCTTTCCCCTATTTGTGAGAATGACTAATCTGGGAATAATTTGTTGTTTTGTGTTGTATCTGTTATTTTTGAATTTCAAAAGTGATCAGGTTTAAGCCACAAAATACATTGATATGGCCTACTTAAAATGACAAGGAAGACCTTATTCCCAAATGGGATTGTATCCTCACATATAGGTGTTAGTATTCCAACACATATTTTTGAGGGAAACAATTTGATCCATAACAGGAGTACATATGTATAAAAGTTCATAGATTTGGACACTGTTTTCAGCTACTTTCAACTCACTGACAAATGTGGAGCTACATGACAAGGTATATGGGGACATGGATAAGGCATAAAGGGAGGTGGTGTTGTGCTGTTATTTGCTGATGAGTTGGACCCGACTCATAGCGACCCCTCCTTAGGTTTCCAAGGCAGTATCACTATGGAAGTAGATTGCCCAACCTTACTTCCTTCCTTCCAAGGAGTGGCTGGTGGATTTGAACCACCAGCCTTCTGGTTAGTACTCAAGTGCCTTAGGCACTATGCTACCAGAGCTCCTTTAAAAAGGGAGGTTGTTGTTGTTGTTGTTGTTATTTGCCGTCGAGTCAGCCCTGACTCATAGCGACCCCTCCTTGGGTTTCCGAGGCAGTATCACTACGGAAGTAGGATTGCCCAACCTTCCTTCCAAGCAGTGGCTGGTGGGTTTGAACCGTCAGCCTTCTGGTTAGCAGTCAAAGGGAGGTAGTAGTGTTGAATTCAAAGTCCCTGGCTAGTCCAAACAAGGAGCCCTGTTGTTACAGTGGTTAAAGATGGCAATGGGTGTGGTTCAAACAGTTAATATGCTTTGCTGATAACTGAAAGTTTGGAGGTTTGAGAACTCTCAGCGTACCCGGTAGAAAGGTCTGATATCTACTGCTGAAAAATCAGTCACTAAAAACCCTATGCAGCACAGCTTGTTTTATTCTGACACACATGGGGTCACCAAGAGTTGGAATCTACGGACCGCAACTGGTACTGATATTGTTGAATGCAGACTCCTAGGAAGGACAGTTAGGAACCCTATCAAATCAATGCTCTGTTTCAGAATCGTTAGTCTTACTGCATTAAATAGCTTTATTCCACGAGTGAGTAAAATGGCATGGGAAAGGCACATTGAATACTGATGGGCCCAGTGCTGTCCTTTTGTAATAGAGTAGTCAAGTTTTTAGGAAATAGTTGCCTGGAATACCAACCTGACTTGCCTTTCCTAAACAGCTAACATCTAGCAAATTCCCCCTGTGTACAGTTAGAGACTTCCACTTTTTAGTCTCCTGTGTCCTCCATCTCGATGTAGATAGCACAATATCCTTAAATTTTATTCTTAATTTAGTGTCCAAACCTAAAGTGTTCTTCTTAATATTTCCTTTGAACTTCCTTTTGCGGCCAGCCTGAGATTACACTATTTAAGGGCATAAATAAATCTTCTGCCCACATTTCTCTTAAGGCAGCTAGCAGTTTCAGTTACCATTTATAAATTTCATAGAAAAGAGTCATTTTCTAATATCAGTGTTTCTAAGGAATCAAGAAAACCTGCCACTCCTTCGTAGCATGTTGTTGTTGTTGTTGTTGTTATTTGCCGTCGAGTCGGCCCCGACTCATAGCGACCCCTCCTTGGGTTTCCAAGGCAGTATCACTACGGAAGTAGGATTGCCCAACCTTCCTTCGTAGCATAGATACAGGCAAAACTTCTGGAAGGTTTTTCTACTCTGGTTAACTCCCTGTATTAGTTTCCTAGGGCTGGTATGGGAGCTCTGGTAGCATAGTGCCTAAGGTACTTGACTGTTAACCAGAAGACTGGCAGTTCAAATCCACCAGCCACTCCTTGAAAGGAAGGTTGGGCAATCTACTTCCGTAGTGATACTGCCTTGGAAACCCAAGGAAGGGTCTCTATGAGTTGAGTCTGACTCTAAAGCACATAACAACAAAACAACAGAGCTGCTATAACAAAACACCACAAACTTGTTGGCTAATAAAAAGAGAAATTTATTGTCTCATAGTTCTGGAAGCTGAGAGTCCAATACCAGGACATCAGCTCGAAGAGATAAACTGTTCCATGTCTCTGTCCTAGCTTTTGGTAACTCCCAACAATACTTGGAGCTCCTTGGCTGATAGCTGAATCCACCTATTTCATGTGACCATCATTCTCCTGTCTTCTTTTCTCTGTGTATCTTCTCCTGTATAAGTACACCAGTTATATAGGATTAGGAGGCCCCCTACTCTGGTATGTCCTCATATTAATCTAACTGATAACATCTTGAAGGATCCTATATCCATATAGAGTCATGTTCATAAGTACAAGGATTAGGACTCCAATATATATTTCAGGGAAACAAATTCAACCCATAACATTACATTATACAGAGATGTGGAGAGAGAAAAATTGATATAGTGGTTTTTCTTGAACAGTCTACCTCACTCATCCCCAGTTCCATTACATAAATTCAAGCCTCATCATTTTCTGCCTGGATTCAACAACCTGCTCAAATAGGCTTCCTGCCTAATCTTGTGCCCCTCAAATGTGTTCTATGCTTTAGTCCCAGAATAAGATTTCCAAAGATCCCATTTAAATATGGCACCCACTTCTCAAAACCCTATATTGGCTGTCCTCTGGATAAGTTCTGATCATGATTTTTAGACCATCATTTAAGAGCATTTCATTTCATTAATTCTCCTTGCTGTCTCTGTCCTTGAGGTCAGTGCTCTTGCTATTGTTTCTGCCTGGAATACTCAGTACCTCACCCTTATTCCAGTACTTATAGCTATAGTGTAATTGCCTATGTTTCCAACTACTCTCTATGTTCCTTGAGGGCCAGCATTCTACTTTATCTTGTTCACTACTCTAATCTTAAAGTTTACTAGTGTGCCTTATACAAAGGAAGTATTCAATAAAGTTAATCTGAATGAATGCATTAGTAAAAGAAACAAATTATTATTTAACAACAACAACAAAAGATATATAGGTGCACCATATTTTTTCTGTGAAGAGAACAGTCCTCAAACTCATTTTTAGAGAATAAATTTCAGTAATCCTAATACAATGAAGTACTGCTACAAAGTTGTCAGATACAAAGAAGAGACATTTTATTTAAGGTATTGGTCTCCACCCAAATAGGGTTAGTTGCTGATGTCCCCAAAGCATTTCATTACAAAGTGGCCAGTCTTAAATGGCTTGGGCGCCAAAGATGCATGACAGCAACAGATGTCTCTCTCAGAGGGTAAGCCTCTCCAACACAAGAAATCATCCATGTTTTGCTTAAAAACACAGAAATGCTTTACACACAAAGAAAATGTGTGAAATACAAAAGGTATTTTGAGATATTAAAAAAAAAAAGGAAAGATGTGAGGATTTTGTTCATAAACTAGAGCTCTTCTGTTTTGTAAATCAAATTATGTTCTCCCACACACAAATATCTTTCACTCTTGCTGGAAAGAAAAAGTGCAAACAATTAAAAAGTAAATGAAAAGAGAGGAAAAAAATACTATACTTTAAAGAATCTTATTTCCCTACCTTGCTAAACTAGAATCATAAAACTACATAGGTCTCCAGAACAATTTATGTCACCATTCAAGAAAGAAAAAAAAAAAACCATCTAGCACAATTTGTAAATAAAGAAGCATAAATAGGATAATTTGGTGTATTACTGCAAACGTGGTACACATCACAATCAATGCTTCAGAGAAATAGAACATTATTCCAAGCTAATGGGTTCCTCCTTGTAGATATTCACCAGGACACCTATCAAAAACATGTCCAGTCAAAGGGTTGATATAGTTTCAAAACACAGCCATTAATCTGGTGACAGCACTCCATTAAACTAACTCTGCAAAGTACTTTGTTGGAGGAGTAAAGTATTAAAGGGAGAGTGAGACTCTTGTTTACTGTCATTATTGACTAATTGCAACATGATTGCTTAGGGACAAACCAATTGTTTGTATCTGGTAGAGAGATAACAAAGATAAAATAAACTCCCTTTAGGAAACTCAGCTTCCAAAGGAGATACATTTCTCTTTGTGATTCCTCCACAGTAAATAGGAAGAAAAAGAAATCCTAGCCCTGGTATGTTGTTGTTGTTATGTGCCCTTGAAGCCGCCCTGACTCATAGCGACCCCTCCTTGGGTTGCTGAGGCAGTATCATTAGGGAAGTAGATTGTCCAACCTTCCTTCGGAGCCTTGGTATGAGAGGGGCAAATTTCATTTAAGGTAACATAATTAATGTAGCACAATTTTATTATGCAAATAAGGCACATAAATTGCAATAGAATTCTGAATAACTTATCTAATTTCTCCACTTTACAGAAAGTTAAATGTTTTCCACTCAAAAAATAGTGTCTTAGATTTTGGTTTCCAATTTAGAGGTGTGACAAGAATAACCAGAAAAATATTGATCTAACTAAATGAATCAAATAGCTCTTATGGTTGTATTTACCAGCTTTTTAATTCAATATGAGTCTACCATTAGGAAAACTCATGAGATTTATTTGGAATCATTCTCCCAGATGTACACTCAATTCTTAACTATCTGAAATAGCAGCATGTAGGAAATAACAAAGATAACTAAATCCACAAATTACTTCCTTGACTAAACTTTTTCTTCTAGCAAATTCCACAAAGTAATTTCACCTCATGTTGATGTGTTAATGAGCAAGCACATGGCTAAAAGGTGAGTAGAAAAAGGAAACCAACAAAAAAAAGGAAGAAACAGAAATAAAGACTCAGAAAAACATGTTAACCACATGGTTAACTTTCAGAAATAGTAGGGTATGGAGAAAGGGGTATTCCATTGGATAAAGGTTTGTCCTGTTGAAAGGAAGTAATACATACATACAGGTCTAATCTACTATAAGATATAAATAGAGAAAAAATGAAGATGTCCAGTTCCTGTTGTTGTTGTTGTTGTTGTTGTTGTGTGCCGTCGAGTCGGCCCCGACTCCTAGCGACCCCTCCTTGGGTTTCTGAGGCAGTTATCACTTAACAGGGCCTAATTATAGTCTCTAGGTCACTGGGTTTAATGAGGTACTAAATTTGATATGTCAAAAACTAGTTTGATTAAAATATAGTATTCTCAAAACAAATTAAGTATTAAGTAGTTAACATAAGTTTAATATAGTTGTTCCCAACTATGCACTGTGGCCCAGTAGCATATGTAGGGTATGCACAATGCCACTGAAGAAAATATGCTCATATTTAAGAAACCAATTACTGTTATTTCCCCATGTGAAAAGTTCACCATTATGACAGGACATATGCTAGGACTCTAGACAACTTACAAGAAACATCACCAGTGGAAGCCCTGTGAGAGGCCCTGGAAACAACTTGGACAGAAGTGGAAGCGACAGCTGACTGTTTTGCAAGTCAGATGTCAGAAGCTCTCTGGAAGTGTTTATTCACAGAGTCCACGCACCCCAAGGTCCTCATTAATCATCACCTCCAACCCAGGAAGAAATTTTGAAATAAGAGCTTTAATAAAATTTTAGATGGGATGCTATAATCGATTAAATAACAGAGAAAATGTGTAACATTAAAAGACATGGGGATTTTAATTTAACTTTAAAATATTGCCAGGCGCAAATGAATTCCATAAGTAGTACACAAATTAGAATCAATTATTTGAGACAAAAAACGTTCAGACATTAATGGCAGAGCATATTTGAGGAAATGAAATCCCTAAATAGTTTTATTTCTGAAAATGTAAGTAATCCTCATGAAATTTTGAAATACGTAAAAAGAAATAATCTAAAAACCTTAGTGCCAAATTTGTGGGTAACTCTAAGAATTTTCCTTACACTACAGGTGACAATTGCTAGTTGCCAAAGGAACAGATTTAGTCAACAACAATTAATTCAAATGTATTTGAGATCAAATATTACAAACAATTGTTTGAATTACCTTGCAATTGTAGCAACTGAAAAGGGTGGTCCAAAAAATAGGTCTCAATGAAAACTGTTCAATTTTTGCAGACTTAAAGTGAGAAACACTTTTCTTCCTTCAGAAAATAGTGTCTTTGGTAAGTTTCTAAATATGTAGTTACTTACACAATTATGCCTTTTTGTGTTGTGTTGTTTTGATTGCTATGTTTTTAACAAAAAAATGCTTTCCTTTTTTTGTGTACTAGTTGTAATTGGAGGAGCTCCGGTAGCATAGTGACTAAGGCACTTGACTGCTAACTAGAAGGCTGGCGGTTCAAACCCACCAGCCACTCCTCGGAAGGAAGGTTGGGCAATCTACTTCCATAGTGATACCACCTTAGAAACAAAAGGAGGGGTCGCTATGAGTCAGGTCCAACTGGAGGGTGCATAACAACAACAGCAGAGTTGAAATTGGAGTAGAATACCACTATTCTTTTATTTTTTTGTTCTGTAATAGTTACATGATAGTAATAATGATGTGATTACTAAAGAAAATGTGATTTTTATATTCCATGTGGTCTGTGTGCAACTCTTATTTTTATATTGTTGCTTAAATTTTTTTTAAGCATACTTTTATTACATTAATTACCTCAACAATTTGGAGACATGGGATTTAAATTCTGCTGATTTCTTTATTCAATAGGCTGAATTAATAGTACCCTTAAGACACACACTTTCATTTAGGAAGCATGGTAGAAACATGTCAGGTTTTTTTTGGACTTTATAGCAGTAGAAATTCCAAGTTCCATAAATCTAACAACACTATATGTATCCACCACTCATCTGTCAGTTTATCATACTGTGGGGGCTTGCGTGTTGCTATGATGCTGGAGGCTATACCACTGGACACATTTCAGAAGAGCTTCCAGACTAAGACAGATTCAGAAGAAGGAAGGGACCATCCACATCTCAAAGAATTGGCCAGGGCAACCTTTTGAATAGTAGTGAAATGCTCTCTGATATATTACCAGAAAACTTTCTGAATAGCCCCAAAACATCAGGATGGAAGGCACTGAAGATAAGACTGGGAAAGAGCTGCCTCTTCAGAATAGAGCTGACCTTAATTATGTGGATGGAGAAAGCTTTCAGGACCTTCACTGGCTAAAATGTGGCAAGACACAAAATAGGAAGAAACAGCTACAAACTTCCATTAATGACAGGAACACAGATGTACATAGTATGAATCTAGAAAAATTGGAAGTTGTCAAAAATGAAATGGAATGCATAAATATCAATATCCTAGATATTAGTAAGCTGAAATGGACTGGTTTTGATCATTTTGAATCAGACAACCATATGATCTACTATGCCAGGAATGGCAAACTGAAGAGGAATGATGTGGCTGTTAGGCTGAAGCAAAACCCAGGCCCCAAAATGTCAGTTAGCAGCTTCCTCTAGATGTCAGGCCCTGATGAGACAACCCGATAAGACAACCGCAGTAGCAGCACCCACCCAGACTGTAAAGTCCCATGCAGTAACAGACTTCCTCTTCTGAAGCACCCTCATGCTAATTAAGGGCAGAC
>NW_006921835.1:2544704-2559201 GCF_000298275.1 Orycteropus afer afer
TTTTTTTTTTTACCAACACAAATGATGGCTATACACGTAGACTTCACCAGATTGAGTACACAGGAATCATATCAACTACATCTGTATAAAGAGATAGGTGATGGAGAAACTCAATATTTTCAGACAAAACAAGACCAGGAGCTGACTATGGAACAGACCATCAACTGCTCAAAAGCAAGTTCAAGTCCAAGTGGAAGACAATTAAAACAAGTCTAAAAGAGCCAAAATATGACCTTGATTACATCCCTCCTGAATTTAGAGACCATTTAAAGAATAGATTTGATGCATTGAGCACCAATGACCAAAAACCAGAGGAATTGTGGGATGACGTCAAGAACATCATCCATGAAGAAAACAAAAGATCATTAAAAAGAGATTAAATGAAAAAAAGACCAAAATAGATGTCAGAAGAGACTCAACTTGCCCTTGAGCGGAGAGTAGCTAAAGCAAATGGAAGAAATGACAAGATAAAAGAGCTGAACAGAAGATTTCAAAGAACAGCTAGAGCAGACAAAGCCAGTTACTACAATGAAATGTGCAAAGGCCTGGAGTTAGAAAACCAAGAGGGAAGAACATGCTTGGCATTTCTCAAGCTGAAAGAACTAAAGAAAAACTTTAAGCCTCAAGTAGCAATATTGAAATATTCCATGGGCAAAATATTGAATGATGCAAGGAACATCAAAAGAAGATGGAAGGAATACACAGGGTCACTATACCAAAAAGAATTGGTCAATGTTCATCCATTTCAGGAATTGGCATATGATCAAGAAACAATCACATTGAAGGAAGAAACCCAAGTTTCACTGAAGGAACTGACGAAGAACAAGTTTCCAGAAATTGATGGAATACCCACTGAAATGTTGCAACAAATGGATGCTGTTCTGGAGGCAATCATTGATCTATGCCAAGAAATTTGGAAGACAGCTGCCTGGCCAACTGACTGGAAAAGATCCATATTTTTACCCATTCCAAAGAAGAGTGATGCCACAGAATGTGGAAATTATCGGACAGTATAATTAATATCATATGCAAGTAAAATCTTGCTGAAGATAATTCAAAAACATTTGCAGCAGTATATTGACAAAGAACTTCCAAAAATGCAAGCAGGTTTCAGAAGAGGACATAGAATGAGGGTTATCATTGCTGATGTCAGAAGGATCTTGGCTGAAAGCAAGGAGTACCAGAAAGATATTAACTTGTGTTTTACTACTGTGCAAAAGCATTTGATTTTGTGGATCATAACAAATTATGGATAACATTGAGAAGAATGGGAATTCCAAAACATTTGATTTTGCTCCTCAGGAACCTAGATATAGACCAGGAAGCTGTTATTGGAACCAAGAAGGGGATACTGTATCACTTAAAATCAGGATGGGAGTGCATCAGGGTTGTATCTTTTCACCATATTTATTCAATCTGTATCCAAGAAGCTGAAGTATATGAAGAATAGTGAGGCATCAGGACTGGTGGAAGACTCATTGACAACCTGCTACATGCAGAGGACACAACTTTGCTTGCTGAAAGTGAGGATGACTTGAAGCACTTTGGATGAAGATTAAAGACTTCAGTCTGCAGTGTAGATTATATCTCAACATAACAAAAACGTAAATCCTCACAACTGGACCAATAAGCAGTATCACAATTAATGGAGAAAAGATTGAAGTTGTCAAAAGATTTCATGTTACTTGGTTCCACAATCAACACCAATGAAAGCAGCAGACATATTGCACTGGGCAAATCTGTTGCAAAAGACCTCTTTCAAGTGCTGAAGAGCAAAGATGTTTCTTTGAAGACTAAGATGTACTTAACCCAAGCTGTGGTATTTTCAATTGCCTCATATGCATGTAAGAGCTAAATAATGAAGGAAGACTGAAGAATAGTTGATAATTTTGAGTTGTGGTGTTGGTGAAGAATACTAAAAGTACCATGGACTGACACAAAAACAAACAAATGTGTCCTGGAAGAAGTGCAGTTGGAATGGTCCTTGGAAGCTAGAATGGCCAGACTTTGTCTCATCTACTTCAATCATCTTTTCAGAAGGGACCATTCTCTGCAGAAGGATATCATGCTTGGTATAGTGGAGGGTCAACAAAAAAGGGGAAGGCCCTCAACAAGATGGATTGACACAGTGACTGCAACAATGGGCTCAGGTACAGCAAGTATTATGAGGCTGGCACAGGATTGGGCAGTGTTTCGTTCTGTTGTACACATGGTCACTATGAGTCAGAGCTGACTTGACTGCACCTAACAGCAACAACACAACTACAGATATGGTACATCAATGAATTGATTGATTGGTAACATGTACCCATGCAAAGTTTCAAGTGCTGAGGAGCAAGGATATCTCCTTGAGGACTAAGGTGCGCCTGACACAAGCCATGATATTTCCAATCGCCTCATATGCATGTGAGAGCTGGACAATGAATAAGGAAGATCGAAGAAGAGTTGAGGCTTTTGAGTTGTGGTGCTGGCGAAGAATGCTGAAGGTACCATGGACTGCTAAAAGAACTAACAGATCTGTCCTGGAGAAAGTGCAGCCAGAATGCTCCTTGGAAGAAAGAATGGCCAGACTTCGTCTCACCTATTTTGGTCATGTTTTCAGAAGGGACCATTCCCTGGAGAAGGATGTCATGCTTGGTAGGGTGGAGGGTTGACGAAAGAGAGGGAGGCCTTCAATGAGATGGATTGACATGGTGGCTGTGATGATGGGCTCAAGTATAGCAGGGATTGTGGGGCAGGCGTGGGATCGGGCAGTGATTCATTCTGCTGCGCATGGGGTCGCTATGAGTTGGAAACAACTTGACGGCACTTAACAACAACAACAACAACAACCCATGCAAAGTAGTATTGATAATTGGTCAAATGAATCTGCTTGCCCTTTTCTTTTAAGAAGATACACAACAGCCTTCCTAAGTAGACGACCATGAAGTTCACCACCCTCAATATGACAATAGCAACTACCATTTATTAAGTGCTTACTATGTGGCAGATCCTGAGTAGAAATTTACTATACATTATCCCATTTAATTTTCCTAACAAATCTATGAAGAATGTAGTTGTCAACTTAAAAATGAGAAAATTCTATCACTTATGGTGATTCAAAAATATATTTATGCCAGACATATTTTCATTTTCTTATGTTCAGTGAAGTTTTCATAAATTGGTGGAGGCAATGTTGAGTGAGTGGTGGACCTAGGATTTTAACCCATAATCTTGTCTATCATACTATCATCCTCTTACCATTAATGGGACTTAACTTTATATATTTGAATTGCAAAAGCTAGAGAATAAGGGAGGAAAGGAGCCTCTTGAGGAGAACTAAATGACTTACTTTGTTGTTGTTGTTATGTGCTGTCAAGTCAGACCCGACTCATAGCGACCCCTCCTTGGGTTTCCGAGGCAGTATCACTACAGAAGTAGGATTGCCCAACCTTCCTTCCGAGGAGTGTCTGGTGGGTTTGAACCGCCAGCCATCTGGTTAGCAGGCAAGTGTCTTAGCCACTATGCTACCATCTGCTGTGTATACCAGATACCATGGAAGCTTCAGCCTATGTGATAGTTCATTTTACATGTCAAATTCACTAGTCTATAATTCCCAGTGCTTTGCACAGAGACTAAACTAGTTACTGTTCCATAATATAATGTTTAATGTAATATTATCTAATCAGCTTCCATAGGTAATCTAATCTAATCAATCTGTTGAAGAGAATTTCCTTATAGTGTAGTCTGCCTCCAAACCATAAATAAATATTTTGGCAAAACTCATTCTCTGTCTCCACTCTACATGCTTCCTATTGCCTGAACTATGGATCTTGAGACACAAGCTTGCAGAAGTCTCTAGCCTGCTTCCTGACCTATGAATTTTGGACTGGTCAGCCCCCTACAGTCCTATGAGCCAGCAGAAGTCTCCAGCCTATCGCCTTAACTAGAGATTTTGGGTTTGCCAACCCTTAAAATCATGTGAGCCAGTCTCTTGAAATCTCTCTCTCTCTCTCTCTCTCCATGTAACTGACTAGTTCTGTTGCTCTAGAGAACCCCAAGTCAGTCTTCATGTGCTGCTTTATCTTATTTTAAACAAGATGTTTGAAGTAGCTAAGTATTAAAAGTAACGATATGATTAATCATTGGAAATTATTTTATATTTTCATGTTGTAACTCCTCTTTGCTATTTTCCTAGGAGATAATTCTATTCTTTTTTTTATTTTCTTGTCTTTGATATAGATGGCTCTGGTGATGGAGTAGTTAAGGCATTTGGCTGCTAACCAGAAGGTCAGTGGTTTAAACTCTCCAGCTGCTTTGCAGAAGGAAGGTGGGGGAATCTATTTCCATAAAGATTTACAGCCTCCGAAGCTCAGTGGGTTCACCATGAGTCAAAAGAGACTCGATGTCAGTGAGTTTGTTTTGTTTTGCTCTGTTCAAACCAAAATCCAAAAATTCATTGCAGTCGAGTCGGTTCTGACTCATACCAACTCCTTCTTGGGTTTCCAAGGCAGTATCTATCTCTATGGAAGTAGATTGCCTAGTCTTCCTTCGAAGGAGTGACTGGTGGTTTTGAAGCACCAGCCTTCTGGTTAGTAGTCAAAAGCCTTAGGCAGTATGCCACCAGAGTAGAAGCCCTGGTGGCACAGTGGTTAAAATGTTCAGCTGCTAAATGAAAGGTTGGTGGTTTGAATCCACCAGCCACTCCATGGGGAAAGATGCAGCAACGCACTTCCATAAAGATTTAACATCCTTAGAAACCCTGTTAGGCTATTTTACTCTATCCTACTGGATCAGTATGAGTAGGAATTGACAAGATAGCAGTGAGTGGCTGGGTTATGTCCTAAATAGGTCAATTGAATCTTAATAGCTACTAATCTACTGATTCAATGATAACATGCCAGGGTTAAAGTAAATCCACTTACTTTATAGTTCAAGACACATGAAATGAACAAAGTAGAATCATTAGTGCATGGCCATATTTACTCACTTAACAAAGGAATATATAGGTATTATATGCAGGGTGCAGTAAGTTGCAGCAGCAATGAATCTGCTCCTTAGTAACTCTCAGGGTTCAATTCTTTCATTTCCCTATTTTTTCACAATTTTGAAACACATAAATTGTTTATTCATAGAATTTTTTCACACCATTAAAATTCTTAAAATTCTTAAACCTTTATCTCATTGTGTTGTTGGTTTTATATTTTAAATTGCCTTCAGATTTTCATTTTGAAATTAATTGGAAATCTGGGCTAAATCTTCTGTGGATATTTGGCCAATTATGCCAAAGGTCAAGACAAATGAAATCACTGACAATGATCTGCTTTTGCACACAATTGAGAGGAAGCAATTGATCACAAAGCAGAGCATCATCAAAGTCTTACAGGTTTACTTTTAGCAATAAGATTGTTGACTTTTTAAAAAACTGTATGAAAAATGTGCTACCGCAAACTGCTGAAAATGAAAATTTCCATAGATGCTTTTACAATTTCATGTAGGACAAGGTCATCTGAAAAAAAACAGTGTTGTGATAATTTCTAGTTTAGGCATTTAGCTAAGGTTAAAAGTGAACATACGAAGTTATTTTTATATTTATTCAAGTGCTGCCTTTTCACACTTGAATTGATACAATATATTTCATATTGTTTACTGGTTTTAGCTATAGTTGGTTTCATAGTTGGTTAATTCATTTCAAATACAGAAAATGCTTTCCTATCTCCATTTTTTCCCCTCATTTCCAGCTTTGGAAACTTATTACAGCTGGTATGAGACAGAAAGTGATACAGTTGCTGCTGTAAACAACATTCATCAATTGGTCAACCATGTACACAGTACTGGATTGCATTAAGCACTGTTTAAAGATATAAGGAGATAGATATACATTACTTCTGCCTTCAATGAGCATGCAATCTAATGAAACCCATAGACATTCATGGGAACATATGACACATTAGAAATACACATTACAAATGTATAGAGTGATATGCTCAAGTGCTCGATTTTCTTATAGAAAATAAACATTTCATTTCTTTGCTCAAGAAAAACAAAATGCAGTGGGATTTCATTGCTAATAACATTGGAAACAATATATTTCACAAGGGCCATGAAAGACCTAAGCATCTATCATGGTAATATCTTGCCTTGTAAGTGTCAAGCCCAGGAGCTGTATGCAGATTATCTCACTTAATCATCACAATAACTCTGTCTACAGGGAGGTGTTTTTACCCCTTTTTCTGTATGAGGAAACCAAGGCTTGGAGAGAGTAATTAATTAGTCAGGTCATGTAACAGAGATTGGATTCAAACTCAAATTAGTCCTAAATCCAGGTATTTCCTATTTCACCTTGCAGTCTCTCAAGTTTCTTCACCTGTCTGATGTACCTTTCTGAATCAATTTCTTCCTGCTACATCTGCCCATGTCTACCCTCTGACTCCTGCCAACCATTTTTTTTTTTTTTTTTTTTTTGTAATTGTGATTTGGGTGAAAGTTTACGGAGCAAATTCATTTTCCATATAATAGTTAATTCACATTTTGTTTCATGACACTGATTACAATCCCGATAATGTAATAGCTCTCTTCCCATTCCTTTGTGTGGGAACCTTTTCTATGTGTCTCTCTTTCCTCTGAACTCCTGCCCTCTGAACTAACTCCCTGTGCAAATACTGTCCTTCTGATCTCCATGGTTCATTATTCTAAGGAGTAGACCTACCAGGTGTAAATGTTCACCTTAAACACCTGCCTATTGTTTGGCTGGAAGTCACAAGTGTGAGTTTAATTCCAGACCTAAAGGATGACAAGGGGCCAGAGTCTTGGGAGTTTCACCAGTCTCTGTCAGACCAGTAAGCCTAGTCTTTTTTTTTTTTTTTAAATGATTTTAACTTTTGTTCCATATTTTTCTCCCACTCTTTTCAGGGGAAATTATTGTGATCCCTTTCTCAGGGGTTTATGGTGGTAATTGGGCACCATCTAATTCTCCTGTTCTCAGGGTCATGTAGACTAAGGTTCATATGGTCCAATAGCCACTTGGACTAATTGTTTCCAAGTGTCTTTGGCTTTCTTCATTCTTCTTTGCTCTGGTGGAGGAGATATCAATTGTTGCATCTTAGATGCCACTTTCAACCTTTTAAGACCCCAATTGCTACTCAACAAAGTAGGAGGTACCAAAAAAAAAAAAGCCAAACTCACTGCCATGGAGTGAATTGCGACTCATAGCGACCCTTCCTTGAGTTTCCAAGGTGGTACTTCTACAGAAGTAGATTGCCCATCCTTCTTTCTGAGGAGTGGCTGGTGAGCTTGAATCGCCAGCCTTCTGGTTAATAGTCAAATGCCTTAGGCACTATGCCACCAGAGCTACCAAGTAGAAGGTAGAACAATGTTTTTGTGCAGTATGTTGTGCCAGTTAAGCTTACAGTACATTGTGGCAGTTATGCTTGAGGTTCCCTCAGACCTTGGTCCCAAGCGCCTGTCTAGCAACTGTTTTTATATCCTTCCAGTCCTTTGATCTTTCTCCCCATGCTGTTGTATGACTTGAGTGGATTTTAACTCATAGTGACTCTACAGGACAGAGTAGAACGGCTCCATACCATTTCTTAGGCTGTAATCTTTATGGGAGCACATCACCAGGTCTTTTCTCCACTGAGCCACTGTTCGATTCCAACCAAATATCGTTAGGTTAGCAGTGGAGCACTGAGCCTTTGCACCACCAGGCCTCTTTCCTGTGTTGTGCTGTCTGTTATTAACTGGGCACCACAAAAATGCCCCAAAGGTAGATAACTACATTTCCCAGAATGCTTCTGAGAGGAAATCCAGAAATATTGGGAAGATGGAAGTGAACCCCAGACTTTCTCATTCTCACAGCCACTAGGCTACTGCAGTTTCCTGAATTTCTGTGTGGGCACCAACCTCTTCACTCGCATTCTGACTGAGCAATAGTGACTGCTTGTCCAATCTCGTAGTGGTGCCATTCTGGCTGTCTCTCCATTAGCTCCTCACCTATTCCTTAAATTCTAAACTTTAGAATAAACTCCTTTTATTCCCAAAATACCTTACCAAGCCTAGACAGATTCACTTCCTGATCTATAAAGCTCTTTATCTTTCTCATTTTAATCAACTAATTTTTTTGTAATAAATTTTAAAAAGACAGATCACAGGAAAGGGAACTAGCATTTATTGAACAGCTTCTCTACCTAACAGAAACTCTTGTTCCTTTGCATCTTAACTGATTTTTTTTCTGAAAGTTTACGTCTAAGGTCCTTTCTCACTCTCCTGAGTTTCTGTCATATTTACTGATTCAATTCACCAAATGTTTATAAAAGGTTCATTATATATCAGGCGTTGTGTAGACTGCTGATGAAAAAAACGATAGAAGAGCAGAGACTCAATCCTGAAGAACATTGTGAACTATAGAGAGAAAAGTAAATGGACAAATATAATACTATGCAGAAAAACTAAGGACATACAATGGAGAAGGCTATATGCACATGTGGGAGGGACACCAGACCCAGAATTGGAATAGGCAATATGGAATGAGAATTAAAGAAGATTTTTCAAAGGAGGTATTTGAGAGGCTAATTTTTAATTGTGAATATGGATAAGACAAGACAAATGGGTAGTGGGGTTAGAACACTCCAGATAAAGAGACATTTTCATTCTGCAGTGTGACTGGAACACAGTGTCATAATGCCAGGTGGAGCAAGAAACCCAAAAAGCTAACTGCCAACCTGTCAATTCAGACTCATAGTGACCCCCATTGGGTTTCCAAGGTTGTAAATCTATAAGGAAATACATTGCTTCAGCTTCCTCTCACAGAGAAGCTGGTGGGTTCAAACTTCCATCATTCTGGTTAGCATCCACATGTCTTACCCACTACACCACCAGAGCTCCTGGGAGAGCCAGAAGGAGAAGCTAAGTCTTAAAGAGCTTTAAGTGCCATGCTAAGTTGCTTTGATTTTAGATTGAAAACAATGGTGAGACGTTAAGGGTTTGTTTTGCCGCAACAAATTGGTATTTTAGAAAGGTCTCTGTGCCTGGGACGTGGAGACAGAAAGCTAGATGTGAAAAAGGAAGTAAGAGACTGCACTGCAGGACATCCAGATGCGAGATGATGATGGTCTGAACTAGTGATGGCAAAAAGCACTTTGGCTGAAGAAATAAATTTAAAAATAAAAAAATGGAAAGACACTAAAGATTGCTTGGATGAAGGGAAAAGAGGGAACAGTAATACAGCTGAGTCTAGGATGATTTTTTCGAGAGAAATAAGAGTGTTGCTTATATCCTTTGTCATTCATTACTGGCCCAGAATACTCTTGGGAATTCACTAAGGATTTTCTTCTTGACAAATGGATTGATTCATTGAATGCTATAAAAAACAACCAAACTCACTGACATTGAGCTGATTCGACTCATAGCGACCCCTCCTTGGGTTCCTGAGGTGGTATCTCTACAGAAGTAGATTGCCCAATCTTCCCTCTGAGGAGTGGCTGGTGGGCCACTGCCAGCCTTCTGGTTAGTAGTCAAATGCCTTAGGCACTATGTCACCAGACCTCCTATTGATTGCTGCAGATCGTCCAAAATGCATTCTGAGTAATGTTGGATAGTTTGCCTGAAAAGGCTTCACAAGGTTTAATACATGATGCATAGAAGGGCAGCAACATAGTGTATTTATGAAAAACCTGCCATTAGTATTTTTCATGTCTCCTAAAAATTCAGTATGTTGGAAACGGTTATTGTTATTACTATTTATGTATCTTTGAGAACAAAGATTATGTCTGATTTTGTACTTCATTTTATTCCCAGCTACTTTCATCATGCCTAGCACAGAGTAGATGTTCAACAAGTAATTGTGGAATGAATGAATGATGGAAAATCACTAATTCACAATTATGTACCAAATCGAATTGTGAAAGCCTATTTTTGACAGCAGCTACATCAAATAATAGATGGCATTTACGCAATTTTTACTGTCCAATAATCACAAAGTATCTTTGTTTGCTATCTTTGTGATATATTTGTAGTTGGAGTCTGTCCCTCTCTATCTGAGCAGTTCTGCCTCCATCTGCTAGTGATGCCAGATGGAGAAAAGGCAGTGAGACCAAGAGATTAATGAAGCAACTCATCAAGTTGTTTGAAAGGCAAAAATATATAAGAAAATCAAATCTGTTGAAATGCCCTTTCCAAAGAGTTATGGTTGCATATTGTATAAGTTTAAAATTTCTGAAGAAGGGAGAAAAAAAAAAAAAAAAAAACACTAAGAAATAACTTCAGAGTGATAAAATTGTTGATAACTTTTAAAGACATCCATTTTGGAAAAACACAGGGTATCATCTTCTCCCCAGTGTCTATGTTATACCCTGGTAGCAAAGGACATTAACTCTTTCTTACCACAAGGGTGAAATTAACTGCACTGGGGAGTACAGAGTCCATTAGTGGGAATTGTTCCCCAAGGCTCTTATTTGGTGATGGGCTCAGCCACCATGAAATAAGGGTGCAAGCTAGACTTTTCAAAGAAAAGCTAGTACTTCAGAACAGTGATATTACCTGTAATTTATAGGCAGAAGGGGAAAGGCAAACTCAGGGAACTTTACTGGATCTTGCACTTTTTGAAAAGCAGTGGTGAAAATGGAGGGCCTTACATACAACATTTTTAGGATGGGACCAAATTTCAGCCAGTGGGAGGTAAAAGATAAAAGTCCCTCAAATGGTACTATAATGCAGTAAACTACATTCTACACTGCACCCTTAAAAAATATATTCTAATAGAAATAGATTCACTTAAATAATGATACCTCATAAACATGCATGACAAAGAAACTATGTTGTAATATTACAAATGAAAAAATACAGAAAGAGAAAAATACATTTAAAAGCAATCATAATAAATGAATGAATGTATCCATCATCTAAAACATGTATCATTCATAAAGTAATCATGGACATGTAGTCATTAGGATTAAGTAATTCCTCTCTCTAAAGGAAACCTTAGGTTTTCGTGGCAAAGAAAATATGAATAATAATTTTTAGATCTTATTTGTAGTTCTCCTTACCAGCTCCTTCTGAAGCAAGTGTCATTGAGATCTGAGTCAAATTCTGCCAAGGCCTAACTTTACTTTTCTTTATATTTCATTTCTCAAGGTCATTTTTGTTTGTTTTTTTAAAATACCTATCAATTCTGCTAAGAATTCTGAATCCAAATTATTTGCTTACTCTAGCTCCCTTGAGAGAAGATGACTTTTGAAATGCATATAATTTTATGTAGTAGAAACCATAATTAGGCCTGAGAAGAAATAAAAACAAACAAACCCACTGCTGGGTTTCTGAGGCAGTATCATTACAGAAGTAGATTTCCCAACCTTCCTTCTGAGGAGTGGCTGATGGATTTGAACCTCCAGCCTTCTCATTAGCAGTCACATGGCTTAGGCACTATGCCACCAGAGCTCTCTGGGAAGAAATATAGAAACAAAAACACAGATTTGAGTTGTAGTATTTAGGCTTTATTGCTGGATACTTCAGGAACACAAACTTTATTAAAAAAAACCAAGAAACTCTTTATAGGAATTAGTCATTATGAAAGGCATATATTCATTCATTTATTCCATCATTCACTCATTGATTCCACATTTTTAAGTACTCTCAATACACCAGTCACTAAGCTAACTACTAAATGTAGATGGTATGGATCTTACGTTTCTAGAAGTAAAGATTACAAATAAAGTCTTCATGGGATCATTGGGCAAAGAGAATGCTCTCAATTTTCTCTATACTAGAGATGAGCTTGGAGTCTTTGGGTGGTGAAAATGGTTAATGCACTGAGTTACTAACCAAAAGGCTGGCTGTTTGAGTCCACTGAGAGGTACATCAGAAGAAAGTCCTGGCAGTCTACTTCAGAAAAAATCAGCTATTGAAAACCCTATGGACCACAGTTCTAGTCTAACACATGTGGGGTTGCAATGAACCAGAGTCAAGTTGATGGCAACTGGTTTTAGATTTTTCGATATGAATTTGGCAGTTCATGTACCCAAAACTTATCATCTTCTCCTCTGCATTTCCCAGTCCCTTGTATTAGAAAGGCCATATGAATAGTTCCAGCAATTAGACTTGAGTGGACATGACATATGTATCATTTTGAAGCCAAAGAATTTAAGGGCTGTTTGGTCTCCTCACATGCTGTCTTTTTTACCATAGCAACATTACGGGACCATTTGTAACAAATGCTGATATTGTAAGCTGTGGAGCCATCTTCAGTCACATTAGATGTACTATCAATGAGACACGAACTCTGTTGGGCTAAACTGCTGAGATTGGCAGTTGTTTGTTATTTCAGCTTCACTATTTTGGACCATTAAGCATGATGGGTTTCTTCTGAAATGATGAGGGAAGTGTTAATATTAAGTGTAGGTGTTGTAATGCATTAATTCAAACATTTCTTGACTTCTAGAAATCATGCATATTCATTTTGAAATATACCATATTATACAAGTATAACCATTAGGTTCTTTCCTGATTTAGTGACCCACTGTATGCATGAAAAGATGTAAGATAGTTCTGCAGCTGTGACAGTCACATTTTCTCATGAATTCTTCTCATTCTCTTCAAAATATTTCCATGTTTCTAACTTCTAGAAGCAGATTTACAGGGAAGATGAAAGGCTTTAGCTTCGATAATCCTCATTGTGTGGACCTGTCCCAAGATTGTCTACCTAACTTTATATTTGTAATTCTACATAATTTTTGTTAAAGAGGATTCCCTCAAATTGTATAAGCTTTAGGTTGCACAAAAACCAGGTTCCAATCCTACCTGTCTTTTAATATTCTAGCTGTTATCTGGCACTCAGCCTTGTTTCTCTGTTTTTACTAGTTAGTTGTCTAATTCACCAAAAAATAAACTGAAAAAAAAAATGTTTCTTCTCCTCATGGTGTGAGCAACAATCACGTATAATTTTCTCCTTTAGACTACTATACTCAAGTAAAGCAAAATTCTTTCACCAGATTTTTAAACCTCTTCTTTGGCTAGGTTCAGTCATTTTCAGTAACTCATTTGCATACACACATTGGCATCTTCATATTCATGTACACATACAAATACCTGAACACACGCTGATTTATGAATACACACAGTAAGCACTATTTTATGGTATGTTTTTTCCTAAGTATTAAGATGAATGTTATAAATTAAATCATGTACCTCCAAAAAGATATGTTCAAGTTCTAATTCCTAGGATCTGTGAGGGTTGCTTTATTTGAAAATAGGGTTTTTGAAGATGTTATCCATTAAGTTAACATAAAGTAATATTGGAGCAGAGAATCATAATCCAACCTTAGTGCTGTGAGAAGAGACATAGAGGAGCATACAGAAGGAAAATGGTCATGCGCCTTTGGAGTTTTGATGCAGCCACAAGCCAAGGAATGACTGAGGCTACCAAATCTGGAAGAGATAAGAATCTCCTAGAATCTTCTGAGGTTTTCCCTTAGAAACATGTGAGGGAGTATGACCCTGATTGTTGTTGTTGTTGTTATATGCCGTGGAGTGGGACCTGACTGTAGCGACCCCTTCTTCAGTTTCCGAGCCGGCGGTACCACTACGGAAGTAGATTGCCCAACCATGACCCTTATAGCACCCAGTATATGGACTTTCAGCCTCCAGAACTGTGAAGCAATAAACTTCTGTTCTTATAAGCCAATTTCTCTGTGGTACCTTTTTATGGCAGCCCTAGGAAACTAATACGAAACCAAAACCAATCCAGCTGTCTTTGATTTGACTCTGACTCATGATGGCCCCATGTGTGTCAGAGTAGAACTATCTGAGCACAGATCAGTAACTCTAAATTTGCCTCCAAACATGAAGGTGGCCAACAGACTGAAGAATGAGGTTGGTAGCTCCAGGTTTATGGTGTAAGAGTTTATTAAGGAGCTTGTTTGCAAGGTAAAGTCCTGGATGGTGGCAGAGTAGACTGAGTGGGAGGCAGGGGCTTTTATGGCCTCGGTGAACAAAGATGGCTTGATGTCAGAACCTTGGACATCAAAGCCCACCCCAGTAGGTGTTACATACAAGTTATTTAGCAAGTGGATATGAGGTAGCAGAAAGCAGAAACATATTTGGGCTCAGAAACTATGTTTCCCCACAAGAACCAGGCTCCTTAGGATTTTCCTTGGCTGACTTTTCAGAAGTAGATCATCAGGATTTTGTTATGTAAAGTCTCTGAATGAATTCAAACTGCCAACCTTTCCATCAGCAGCTGAAAGCATTAGCTGTTTGTACCACCCAGGGACTCCAGGAAACTAATACAATGGCTTTGTAATAGAGGCAGTGCCTCCAGATTTCTGTCTCACAGGTTAAGTCAGTCATTTTTATGAGGTCCATTTCCTCTCAGAAACCACATGTACTATGAGGTAAATTAGGTGAATAACTTAGAACCTGTGCTGCTGATTTTTTTTTTTTTTTTTTTAGCTAGCATTCTCTGAACTTTCAAATGGAAGAAAATCAGTATCTATCTGAAAACCAGGTGGCTTGCCTTTTCTCTGAA
>NW_006921835.1:2562631-2565650 GCF_000298275.1 Orycteropus afer afer
TCCCTTCAAGACTCAGGGGTCCAAGATTATCTTCTGTGTCTGTGTTAATTGGTTTCCCTTTTCTTTGTTGAAGAGGGTCTGTGCAGTCCTTCTGCCTAGTCCGCCATCTTGCCGGAACTCCCACAAATATTCTTCTTGATTTTCTTAGCATTGGGGATACAAAATAAATAAAACAGAAGGAACCCACCATCAAATGGATGAAGTAGTATGTAATCAGTTTGTTGCAATGTCATGTCATAATCATTATAATGGAGATGTGAACAAAGACACGGTCAGAAACGCACAGAGCATGTGCCTCAATTCTAAAAGGACAACCATAAGTTCTCCAAGCAGACAAGGGAGATAAAGACATTCTAGGTCAAGAAATTTGATAACTGTATATAGTCTGGTAATTGAAGCATTGGGCATGTGAATCTTAATAGTGAGAGCAACAGCTGAGCTGATAAGTTAGCCAGTCCTAAGACCATTAAGAATTTTTTTTTTCTAAGTGAAAATAGTTTTGACTTTATGCTATAGCAAACACACAAAAAGTACACATTTTAGAAAGATATGCAGGGTATCTATTCAAGGGATGTCTATTCAAAGGAAGAAGTTAAGTTAACTAGACATTATCACTGGCAATTCAGAGAAGGAGACAATTCTGAGAGAGGATGGACAAGATTTGGTTATATAATTAGTGAAGTAGAGAAGGATGTTAGGAATGACCCACAAGATAGGTTTTGAAAGAAAATGTAGTGAGTTTATTTTGTAGTATGTTTCACTTTAGCGTTGTGAGTAACATCTAAGTAGACATGTGCACTGGATGGTTAGACATGTATCTGGAGATCAGGAAAAATGTCGAGAGTTCCCATCCAAATACAGACAATGTAAAAACTATGACTCTGTAAAAATGTTAGTCAGGAACAATACCTATTGACTGTACAAAGTATATAGAAGACTATAAGTGGAAGTATAAATAGTACCAACATTTAAAGAAAGAGGAACCAACTATTGCTGTCAAATCGATTCTAACTCATATTGACCCTATGTTGTTGTTGTTGTTATGTGCCATCGAGTCAGATCCGACTCATAGCGACCCCTCCTTGGGTTTCCGAGGCAGTATCACTACGGAAGTAGATTGCCCCATCTTCCTTCCGAGGAGTGGCTGGTGGGTAGTACACAGTAAAACTTCCCTATAGGGTTTCCAATGCTGTAAATCTTTACAGAAAGATTGTCAGATCTTCCTCTGAAGATCTTCCTCTGGTTCAAATTGGTGATTAGCAGCCAAACACTTTAACCACTGAACCATCAGTGTTTCTTAAAGAGGAATCAGGAGTCAGGAAAAAAAAATTCAGAAGGGTAAAGAAGATTATGAAGAACAGAATGTAGTGTTGTGGAAGCTGAAGTAGAGACTATATGTCAAAGAGGAAGAAATCAATACTAGCCAATGCTTCAAAAAATAAAGACTGAAAGATGCTGATTTAATTTGGCAAGTAGGAAGTTGTTACTGATTTTGTTGAAGGTGTTTTCACTGGAGAACCATCATAACAAATGGGAGTATGATTTTATAAGACTGCTACGTAAAATATAAGACAATGTTTGCATATTTAAATAAAATTTGAATGGCCTGAGAAGATTTGTATTTAGCAGACAAGGAATCAATAAAAGTGACAAAAACGACAGATAGAAAACCACAGCAAAGAGAGAATATGTATTTAATCATTTTTATACACACATTTATAGTAAAAATGGCAAAAATATATGAACAACTCTTCTGTTCTTTTTGAATGTAGGCAGTAAGAATGTCTTTCAGCTTAGTTACCCAAGGGAGTACTCACTAAATCACAGACAATGCAGATACCAATGAATAATCACTGGGAATTACCTGTGATATGCAGGACACTACTAGAAACCACTGTGCACAGAAAGATGGTAGCACACATTTTCTGACCTCATGGATTTTATAACCTAACTGGGGCAATTAAACAAGTAGACAGATGACAATACAAGGTAGGATCATATAAGTGTCATAGGGGCTCAAATACCATTACTGAATTTGAATTTAAATGTGGCTCATGGTTAGCAGCCTCTAATACATTTACATTCAATTCCAATTTTCTAAAAAATTAAAAATTCACATCACTAAAAAGGACTAATACTTCTCTAGTACTTATGGCCCAGGCACTGTTCTAAATATTTTACATTCATAAATTAAAATCTTTATAATAGATAGATCTACCATGATAAAAACCAGACCCACTGCAGTCGAGTTGACTCTGACTCATAGCAATCCCCACTGGGTTTCCAAGGCTGTGAATCTTTATGGAAGTAGATCTCACAGTCTTGCTTCTGAAGAGTGGCTGGTGGATTTGAACCACCAACCTTCTAGCTGTCAGTTGCCTTAGGGACTGTGTTAGACTGGGTTCTCTAGAGAAACACAAAAACCAGCAAAGTGTATATATATATTTATAGAGAGAGAGAGAGAGAAATTTATCTTAGGAAAATGGCTCACAAGCGCATAGAAGCCAACAAGTCCAAGCCGACAAGTCCAAGTCTCTGGAGAAAAATGGGCTGGCGGCAGCTTTAGCTTCCATAAGTGCAGGGGGCCAAGAAATTCAAGGCTGGCAGGCAGTACACTGGTTGTTGGCTTCAACAAAAGAAGAATCCAAGATCTCCAGGCCAAGTGGTGGGCTGCTCACTCACAGAAGTCTGTAGTCCACACACCAGGGTTCTAATCCCTCAAAGAATGTGTCTCTTCCCAGGATGTCCCTGGTTATCTTGGAAGCAGGCCACAGCCCTAGGGAAACTCCCCTTGGGAAAATTGGCCACTCAGAACACGGTCATCTGATCCCATCATGGGAATAATCACACAGAACTGGGGTCCAGCCAAGTTTACACACAGCTCCAACTATCACAGTCCACCCCTCGTCAACTTGGCAGTTGTACGCATCTTCTTAACCATATATAACCTCTAAATAAGGACAATTACGAGTCATGTTTGTGCTTAACATGATACATTAACACACATACAACCAAAATG
>NW_006921835.1:2567284-2567978 GCF_000298275.1 Orycteropus afer afer
TTTTTTTTTTTTTTTTTCCCCTCTGTAAATGTGGGAAGCAGGGAGTGTAGGACATTTTAGAAATGACTATAAATGGAGGTTTTAACCTAAAAGTTGATTCAGAGAAGTTGGGGTAGTTAATTCAAAGAATAAGGCAGGAGAGAGTTTTCTTCTTGAAATCGTAGTTGTATTCAATGTCTATATTTCAGGTTTATCAGTCTGTAAAATGTACTCATCTGTTGCCACTACATAGGTCAGATTATTTTAAGAACAATGACTAAAAAATTTTAAGGGTAATTTTTTTTTCTTAAAACTATTCCAAAGGCTAAATGTGCAAAGAAAGTAAACAAATATTCTTTTTTTTTTATGTTTTTATTATTTTATTTTGATTTGGGTGAAGATTTACAGAGTAAATTCACTTTCCATACAGCAGTTCAGATACACATTGTCACATGTCATTGACCACAGCTCACCACAATGCAACAGCTCCCCTCCCAATTCCTCCCCATAGTTACCTCTTCCCAGTGTCCATCCCTCCATACTCTCCTGCGCCCTGAGCTGTCTCCCTGTGCACAAGCAGCCCTTCCCTCTCCCATGATTGTTCTCTCCAGGGCGGGTGTCTACTTGAGGTAAATGTTTAACTCACTTGCCTGTACCTTGTTTGGCTGGAAACCACAGGTGTGGGCTCAATTCCAGACCTGAAGGGCAGCTAGGG
>NW_006921835.1:2570226-2577281 GCF_000298275.1 Orycteropus afer afer
CCAACCAGCTTCCCTATACTCCTCATTCTGACAAATTTGCAGAAAAATATCAAATATCCGATCACCCAGAGTGTCACTTCTCACAAGTACGTGATCTATTGGTGGTGCTATTTTGCATATTAATTTTGCCACCTCACGCCACAGATTAGTAGGGCTCTCTTTACTAGCAGATGCAGAGTCGCTAGTGTTATCAAAATTAATCAAACTGGACAACCAATCTAGGAAGCCCATCCTTATGATTTTGTCTCTCTAGAACCACTCCTGGTACCAAATGTGTTAGACTGGGTTCTCTAGAGAAACACAAAAACCAGCAAAGTGTATATATGTATTTATAGAGAGAGAGAGAGAAATTTATCTTAGGAAAATGGCTCACAAGCATTTAGAAGTCGACAAGTCCAAGCCAACAAGTCCAAGTCTCTGGAGGAAAATGGGCTGGCGACAGCTTTAGCTTCCATAAGCGCAGGGGGCCAAGAAATTCAAGGCTGGCAGGCAGTACACTGGTTGTTGGCTCCAACAAAAGACGAATCCAAGATCTCCAGGCCGAGCGGTGGGCTGCTCACTCACAGAAGTCTGTAGTCCACACACCAGGGTTCCAATCCCTCAAAGAATGTGTCTCTTCCCAGGATGTCCCTGGTTATCTTGGAAGCAGGCCACACCCCTAGGGAAACTCCCCTTGGGCAAATTGGACACTCAGAACACAGTCATCTGATCCCATCATGGGAACAATCACACAGAACTGGGGTCCAGACAAGTTGACACACAGCTCCTATCACAGGGACTGTGCTACCGGAGCTCCTTAGATATACCATGATAGGTTGTTATATCCGTGTGGCATGTAGTTAAGAAAAAAGCCTATTGTGTGAATTTCAGAAGCATCATCTACAACAAAAATGTAAGGCTTATTGAGATGAACTAATGTTACTAGAATTCTTCTTGCATGTAACTGAGACCAATTGTAGGTGAGAACAATGAAGGTATTATCCACTGGAATACCATCTATGAGTAAATAACTCATAGAATCATCTGGAAGAAATCTGTGGGACAAGCTCAGAAAGTAAGCAGAAACCAATGGACAACAGGCAGCAGGAGACCAGGTTGGATGACATCACATAGATGACCACTTCGTGGATTGGTATTGCTGGATGTTTACTGATGCCACATTGGACTTTGAGTCACTTCACTATCGTCTTTGATCTTTGTATTACTCATTTAGAATTGAAAGTTCCAGCATGAAAATTTGAATGTAAAACCCTCTATGACAGAAATTGGAGTGAAAAGTATTTGATTTCTCTGAATTTTGTGGTGGGACATGGTCCCTACTTAAAAATAAGACTTGCCTGAAGGGTATTTCTCAGAACAGGGCATTCAGATGATGTAGAGACAAAAACAAACAAAAATCTGACAAATGTCTACCTCTTCCTTTCTTCTGATACCAACACTTCTTTCTCCTCACCAAAATGGCTCAATACTAACATAAGTATTCATATTCATTATATAACCAAAAAAGCATACATCCATTTCTCATTGGAAATAAAGTCTCTTCAGTCACTGCACCCAACCTGGAGTACAGGATTGCCATTATACTTTACTTATATTATGATCCCATCTTGATATTACACAGAAAAGGACTATAGGAAATGGAGAGGAAACTACACACCTCTCCTCCTCACTTATCAACTATGTTATTATCCAACATTTCATATTTAAGACAATAGTAAAAAATCTATTCAACTATTTTGTGTACCAACGATATACATCTGGAAATAATGAGCACCAAGGTGAAAGGTGAGAGTAACACTGACTGTGATGGTTAAGGTTATGTGTCAACTTGGCCTGGCTGTAATTCTCGGTGGTTTGGCAGTTATACAATTATATAATTTGGCAGTTATGTAATGGTGTAGTTATCTTCCATTTTGTGATAAGGTCTGGTCACCTTCCCTTTTTCATAACACTGATTTTTACATAACAACCTGGTCTTTGAAGCTTAACCATGTTGACAGGTGAGGAATGGGTGTACAAATATACTCATGACACAACAATGAAGGTCATATGAGCAGAGGTTGTGATCTTTATCTGTATATATTTTTACAACTGTAGCTATAATACGTGACTTCTGTTTTCCATTGTTGTTAGGTGCCGTGGAGTCGTTTCGGACTCATAGCGACCCCATGCACAACAGAACAAAACACTGCCCGATCCCTCACCAGCTCCATGATCCCTGCTATACTTGAGCTTATTGTCGCAGCCACTGTGTCAATCCATCTCGTTGAAGGCCGGTCTCCCTGGCCTTTTCCTCTTCTTTCTCTCACTTTCCTGCCTTGCTGCTTTGGGGCGTGGCCTGGATTCCCTCTCCTCACTTGGATCTCTGCAGCTGACTCCTCGCTCTGTCCCCTGCCCTCCATTACCTGTTCTATATACCCTTTGCCTTCAGCCAACACTTCACTAGAATAGGCACCTTTATGTATCTGGTAGATTCACCCAAACATTAATCTTGGAGAAACACTAGCTCTTGCTTGTAAAAGGTTGTAGCAGTGCTCCATTAATTTCATTTGCTTTAATTACTTCAATATGTGGGATTCTCCAAAGGATGACTGCAGCTCTACCTGTACTCCTCCAGGCTCCTATTATGTATAAACTACTCTATTCCACTTGATAGTCAGGAATATATTGAGAAAAGAAAGCCTAGAAAATCTCAGCTTGGAATATGGGCAAACCAAAAAAAAACACTACCATCCAGTCCACCCGACTCATCAGGATCCCTCCTTGGGTTTCTGAGGCCCTATCACTACAGAAGAAGATTGCCCAACCTTCCTTCTGAGGAGTGGCTGGTGGGTTCGAACTGCCAGCTTTCTGGTTAGCAATCAAGTGCCTTAGGCACTATGTGCCTAGATAATCTAGGCAGTGTGAAAACACAAGGTCACACCACAGGAACAGCCTGGTAAATACTTCTAGTGTTGCTGCCATAGGAGGTTAGATGTTGCTTCTTCTAAAATCTTGATGTTGCAATTTCAGTTAGTAACTTTCTCAGCCACACTTTCTCAAGGTACAGAATCCTACAGAAGATCAAAAAACAATCAAACAAAAAAAAAGGTCAATTGCCTCCACACTAGTTGACAGAGCAAGGGGGGTGGGCAATATCTGACCCTTTTAGCTCCTATTGTGCAAGATGGGCATTTTTCTTCCATCAAAGCTCACAAAGTGGGTGGGGATTTTACAAATATAGGAATGGTGTTGAGATACAGGTCTGAAAAAACAATATTTTTTTAAAAAAGGACAAATGCCCACAAAACTGAAATAAAAATTATCTAGCCTACCAGTATTTTGTTTTGTGAAACAGAGCAACCCCACTGCATAAAATAGGAAGATAGATTACTCCCCTTCCCCTGGTGGTTCCTGGTTCGAACTCAGGATCTATACCAGTATAAGAATTGGTCATCTCATTCTCAATATGTGTTAAAGCTGCGATTTATGTTAGATAGAATTCTACTGAATCACCCTGTATATAGTCATCCATTATGATAAAGTACACAATTGATTATAGAGAGTTTATGTTTGGATGTGTGGGATGGTGCTGCTATTAGCATAGTTTGTCATATGTTAGAGTTATCAAAGGGCTATGAGTGGTGCTAAAGGGAGGAGGAGCTCAGCTAATAATGACATAAGTGTTAGAGACCCAGAAAGTGATAGGGTGGGGTGGAAGAGTTGGGTGATAATCAGGGAAGGGAGACTGGTGAATAGGAGATACACATATACACACTACTAAATCTGAAAAGAAAGACTCCAAAATGTAGACCACAGTTATCTGTGGGTCATGGGCTTTTGAATACTTTTAATATCATATTCTAGATATCAATATATTTTCTAGTTTTCAAAAAGGATATTTCTTTAATGATTGTACTGTAGTGATTGAGATGAAGCACAGCACACATCTAGCTGGGAAGATTAGTAAAATTTAATGGACCGTATTTTTGGCATATTAACAACAACAACAACAACAACAACAACAACAACAACAACAACCTTATTTCTGTCAGGTTGATTCTGACTCAAAGCAGCCGCATGTGTTACAGAGTAAAACTGATCCATAGTGTTTCTTGGCTACACTTTGTATGTAAGCAGTTTTCTTGGCTTTTCTTTCATGTTGCCTCTAGGTGGATTCGAACTGCCAAACTTTAAGTTAGTAGACAAGCACAAACTCTGCCACCCAGAGACTTAATACTGTTAGGTATCTTAAAATATTAGTTGATATTTGTGCGTACTAGCTGGGAGAGAGAAATACCGAAGCTAAGGAGGAAGTCAGAAAATCATGTTTTCAAAAAACCATACATTGGTGTTCCATTTTGATTAGGGTATAGATCATGCGGATTGCCTATAAGAAGACCTGACAACAAATAAAAAAGATGATATCTCTTCTAAAGAGAGCATTCTGGATAGAGATCTACTATTGTTCTTTAGACATTTTTTTATGGTGTATGTGTATGCATGTGCATGTCGTCTGTGTCTGTGTGGGTGTATGAAATAAAAGTCATCATACATGAGTCTAGAATTTGCATTGAAGGCAAGAGCTATACTATGAGAGTACAAGAGAATTCAAAGAATCTTTTGAAAATGAATTGGCTCAAAGGGTAGAGGTAGGGAAACATGATTTTAGACAAAGTTTCTGAAAATACTTGAGTTCAAAGCAGTGGTAGCAACTAAAACAAGTAACTTTCAAGACCTTATATTGCTCTCAGTAGTTATTTGTAAGAAAAACATGAAGCAGATATTTATCACAAACTCTCCACTTTTCAATATTTTTCTTTCACGTTTAAGTACCTCAATTATGAAAGCCTACGAATATTCTTTTATTATTTTTCCCTTTACATGCTCTAGTTTGGATAATTTCTAATTTCTATTGCTATCTTCAAGTTCACTGACTCTTTCCATTGTTATGCTCAGTTTGCTATTAAGCTAATCTAATAAATTCTTAATTTCTGGTATAGTATTTTTAAATTCTACAATATCACTTTTGTTCTCTTTTAGAGATTTCATTTCTATAAAAATTCTTCCATGTTTTAATCTCTTTATCCCATTTTCCCTGTAATTGCTTTAATATATTTAACAGTTTTATTTTACAATTCTTTTCTTCTAATTTCAACAGCTGGGCATATGTAGAATGTCCCTACTAACTATGTTTTCTCTTGATAATGGGCTGTATTTTCTGCTCACTCATGTGTCTTATAGCTTTCTTCATTGCATATAAGACACAATATTTAAAAGGATTAAAGACAGTGGAATAAATTTTGCTTTTCCTTAGAGAGTGCAAGCCCTTCCAGGAAGCTAAAGTGAAAGACTGATCCCTTCTACCCAATCAGGAGTTGAGACAGCACCCCGTTCTATTGCAACTTTTGTAAGTTTCTGTTCACTTAGACTTTAAGGTGTTTTTCAAGATGAGATCTGTCTTGTGTATATTACCAAAACCACCCTCTAGCAGGGTTATTGAATTTAAGATTACAAAGATCTTTCTCTCCATTTTCCAGCACAGCTTTCTAGCTTCCTGCATCACTGCGAACTTAGCAAAAGTTCTACAGGGGAGACTTAGCCAGGAGAATTAGCTTTGCATCTCAGGTTTCTACAGATTCTAATCCATCACACCAGTCTAAACAATCTTTATTAATTTATAAGCTGTGAAAACTATAAATTTATAAATTGTAGATTAACTCAACAAAATCTCTCTGCTTGACAGGCCCAAGCCTCAGCCCACAAATACCTTGATTTGGCATCTTTGCTCACCCAGGAAAGAATCCTCTCTCTAAAGAATTTAGGTCCTTTAGATTTCTTTCCATTTTCAGCTCTCCAGTTGACAGATAGATTAGACAGATAGACAGACAGATCTACCTATCAATTTAAGACTGAGCTTATCATACATTTCGGCCTAGGTATGTGGATAATGTGACTTCTATATTCTAATCAAAAGGGACCTGAAACCAAAAGTTTCTGGACAATGAAAAATAGAGTTCTAGGGCTAACAAAAAAAAGTCTTGCGGTGAAAATAAATTTTATCTGGAGTGGAGATTTGGACATGGACTTATTCTTTTTGTGAAGAAATTATAAACACTGTTAGTAAATAATAAATGGTTAAATAATATGTAGAAAAATTTTATCTGGGAACTTTTAGAGTCACTGCCGAATCTTTTCCTTGCATGATTGCTTAAATAATCTATATTTGCATAATATAGATTATTTATAATTTCTCTTGCTGTTGTCCACCCACCTCCCACCAATGACTTTAGATTGGCCTTGTTATTGTTAGCAATTCTATGACTCATTCCTGTTGGTATATAGATATGTGACTTTTAGGAAACATTCTCTTCAAAGTAAAAGATAAGTCCAAAGGTATCAAAATGATACTGGGTGGATTTCAAAGAAAGTAATTTCTTAAGAGATTCTGAAATCTCTACTACCTTTTGAACACAAGTATCACTACCACACTGAGTGCTTATCATGATGTAGTAATATGTTAAATGCTTTACATGCATTATCTCATTTATGAATGAACAAACTTTCATAGAGCTTAAATAACTTTCTCTAGGTTACATTATTAGTAAAATGGCAAAAGATTTAAACCAAGATAATTCTGATTCCAAATCTTGTGCTATTAACCATTGCAATCAACCATCATAACATTCAGACGAGTAGATTATCAGATATAAAAATTCATATTTACTCTTTGTTCAAAGAAGGAAAAAGAAGAGAAAGTTGATAATTAACCTGTTTTAGTTTCTCCTCTAAGGTGAGATACTGCTGCTGCAATCTCTGTATGCTGCTTCAGTAAACACTATGGAACGAAAGGGAGGTTTTTTTTTTGTTGTTGTTGTTGTTGTTTTGTTTCGTTTTTCCCCTATCAGTATCTCACTAGTCAGAGAGAAAAAGGCCACAATATATCATCTCTCTGGTGCTAATATTCTTTCCTTCTTCTTCTTTTTTTTTTTTTTTTACCAGCTTGTAATTATGGCGAAAACATACACAACAAGACATTTGCCACCTATAAACTTCCATATTTACAGCTCAGGGAC
>NW_006921835.1:2577474-2583819 GCF_000298275.1 Orycteropus afer afer
TAATAGCACAAGATTTGGAATCAGAATTACCTTGGTTTAAATCTTTCACCATTTTACTAATAATGTAACCTAGATAGAGTTATTTAAGCTTTATGAAAGTTTGTTCATTCATAAATGAGATAATACATGTAAATCATTTAGCATATTACTACATCATTTTATATATATAATGTACATAAGTTTTTTCAACCTATCTAGGAATCCCCACCCCACCCCCATCTCTGGTACCCAACAGAGAAAGTTCCCTTCTATGTGTAAACCTTTCCAATAGTGAACTAATACTATATTTGTCCTTCTGTGATTGATTTATTTCACTTAGCATAGTGTCTTCCAAGTTCATCCACATTATGCCGTGTTTTCCTGATTCTACATTAGTCTTTAGTGTTGCACATTATTCAGTTGTGTGTATATACCACAGTTTGGTTATCCATACCTCCGTTAATGAGCACTTAGGTTGTTTCTGTTTCTTTACTATTGTTAATAGTGCTGCAATGAACATGGGTGTGCATATATCTATTTGTGTCCTGCCTTTCACTTCTTTAGGATATATACCTTGTAATGGGATTGCTCGATCAAATGTTATTTTTATTTCCAACTTTTTAAGGAATCACCACATTGATTTCTGTAGTCCCACCAGCAGTGTATGAAAGACCCAATCTCTCCACATACTCATTAGCATTTGTTATTGTCTGTCTTATTGACCTTTGCTATTAATGCTGGGGTAAGAGGGTATCTCATGGTTGTTTTGATTTGCATCTCTCTAATGGAGCTCTGGTAGCATAGTGGCTAAGACACTTGCCTGCTAACCAGACGGCTGGCGGTTCAAACCCACCAGCCACTCCTCCGAAGGAAGGTTGGGCAATCCTGCTTCCGTAGTGATGCTGCCTTGGAAACCCAGGGAGGGGTCGCTATGAGTCGGGGCCAACTTGACAGCACATAACAACAACAACAACAACAATGTCTAATGCATTTGACTGCTAACCAGAAGGCTGGCAGTTCAAACCCACTAGCCATTCCTCAGAAAGAAGACTGGGCAATCTACTTCCATAGACACACTGCCTCAGAAATCAGAGAGGTTGCTGTAAGTTGGAATAGACTCAATGGCAGTGAGTTTGGTGGTGGTTGTTGTTTTTTTTTTTTTAAGTGGCTAATAATCATGAACATTGCTTCATGTGTTTGTTGGCTGCCTGAATATCTTCTTTGGTGAAGTGTCTGTTCATGTCTGTGCATTATTTAACTGGATTGTTTGTCTTTTTAATGTTGAGGTATTGGAGTTTTCTATGAATTTCAGAGGTAAGTCCTTTGTCAGATATGTCATTGCTGAATATTTTTTCCCAATCTGTAGGTTGTCTATATATTCTTTTGGAGAAGTCTTTTGATGCACAAACAAATTTAATTTTCAGAAGGTCCCAATCATCTAGTTTATCTTTTGCTGTTTGTGCATCTAGGGTTATGCTTGATAGTGTATTTAGGCTATAAATTAGGGCCCTTAAGTTTGCTCCTACTGTTTCCTTGATGAACTTTATAGATTTAGGTTTCACATTTAAGTCTTTGATCCATCTGGAGTTAGAGTTTGTGTATGATGTGAGGTATGGATGTTGTTCCATTTTTCTGCAAATGGATATCCAGTTTTGCCAGCACCGTTTGTGAGAGAGACTATCTCCTCCTCATTGAATGAATTTTGGCCCTTTGTCAAAGATCAGCTTACCATGGGTGGGTGAATCCATTTCTAGGTTCTCAGTTCTGTTCCATTGGTCTATGTGTCTGTCATTGTACAAATACCAGGCTGTTGTGACTACTGTGGCTGTATAGTAGGTTTTGAGATCTGGGAGTGTGAGACCTCCTACTTTGTTCTGCTTTTTCGGTAGTGCTTTGTTTATCCAAGACATGTTTCCTTTCCATATAAAATTAGTGATTGGTTTTTTCAAGTCTTTGAAGAATGCTGATGGCATCTGAATTGGATTGTATCAAATGTATAGACTGCTTTGGGTAGTATTGACATTTTCACAATTTTCAGTCTTATCCATGAGCATGGAATGTTCATTGATTTATGTAGATCTCTTAAACTTTCTTGAAGTAGTGTTTTTTTGTTTTCTTTGTATATAGGTTTTTCATGTTCCTGGTAAGATTATTTCTAACCTGCTTATCTTTATGATAGTGCTAAAGAGGCAAGGAAGCCACATCTTCTGGCCTCCTCTAACCTCACAAGAGGAAGGCAGAATCACTATCAGTAATCCAAGGCCTATTCCTGCAAGGCATGACATGCTGCCTCCCTCCAGCTCTTTCACCAACCGTGACACCAACTGTTCCTCCCATAGCACTCACCGCCTTTCTGCTGGGTTTGATAATTCACTGCAGTGGCCACACAGGACTCAGAGATTATGGGGTTTATTGGGGAAGCACGAGGTTACAATTCAAGTTCATGGAAAATGCTCAGTCTCTCTCGGACCACTGTCTCTCACCCAACAGTCTTTCACAGTCTCTCTCCCAGCAGTGGGTGTCCCTCAGTGTCCCTCTCAGCAATGCATGTCTCTTGTGTCTCTTTCCCAGCAGCTCATGTCTCTCAGGAACACGTTTCTTCTCAGCAGCATGTCTTTCTCAGTCAGCAGTCAGAGAGAGCACTCTGCCTCTAGGAAGCCTCTTTTTGAGCCTGGCCAAGTGGCCAAACTACCCAATCATAACATCAGAATTCTAAGCATCTGAGAGACAGCGAACTTCCCAGAACATTGCTTTGTGCCACACCCAACAGAAATACCCCAGGTGGATAACTTTTACAATCAGGAGCTCCTCAGTTGCTCACAGCAAATTCCACCACTGAGTTTAAAAAGACTTATGGCTAGAGAAGCCATATCAGGTAATTTACTACACCACAGGTAGCTATTGTAAATGGTATTGTTTCCTTATTTCTTTTTCAGATATCTCTTTGCTGGTGTAGAGGAATCCAATTGATATTTTTTTCCCCCTGTGTCCATCTCTCCATGCACTCCTGCCTCATGAGCTGTCTCCCTGTGCATAAAAAGCCCTTCTTTCTCCCGTGATTGTTCTCTCCAAGGAGTGTATCTACCTCAGGTAAATGTTCAGCTCATATGCCTGTCTTTTGTTTGGCTGGAAGCCATAGGTGTGGGTTCAATTCCAGACCTGAAGGGCAGCTAGGGACCATAGGCTCAGTGGTTCCACCAGGCTCTGTCAGACCAGCAAATCTGTCCCCTCTCTTTTTTTCCCCAAATGATTTTGAGTTTTGTTCCACATTATTCTCCCTCTCTATGCAGGATCTCCTACATAGATCCCACTCCGAGTGGTTGACATCTAGTTCTTCTGGTCTCATAGTCATATAGGCTGCAGATCGCATGGTGTACCAGTCAATAAGACTAATTGTTTCCATGAATTTTTGGTTTTCTTCGTTCTTCTTTGCTCTGGACAAGGAGAGACTCATCATTGCATCTAGATGACAGCTTGTAAGCTTTAAAGATCCCAGTCACCACTTGCCAAAGTAGGAGGTAGAATAATATTTTGTGTATATGTTATGCCAATTGAACTTGATATCCCCTGTGACTATGGTCCCGAGCCCACAGGTTCAACTACTTGGACCCTCTGTGACCAAGAAGGGACTACAACCTTTCCCCTTGTCATCTCTACTATACACCTGGGAATTCAGATCATACAAATAAACTTATAGGACCACTGTCTGCCAATCCTATACATGGTCTTGGATACACTCCCTGCTTCATAGGCATACCTACTAGTTCAGACTGTCCACCCATCTATCCACCCATATATCCATGCTTGCCTTCACTGACAATGCAGTACTCTATGTGCAAAAGGCTTCATCTTTGTTGTCTGTACCTCCCACGTACCTCTCTTTGTCTTTCTTTTCCTCAGTGCCACCATGTTGATCACTCACATTTGGTACATTGTCCATCTCTTCACACAAATCAATACTTATCTCTACTTATCTAACAGTGTTCCCTACCCTACCCTAACAGTGTTCCCTACCCTACCCTCCCACCCCTAGTAACCAACAAAGAAAACTTCTTTCTCTAGGAAACCCTTTTCTTGACTTTTATAATAGCAGACTAATACAGTATTTATCCTTTTGTGATTGACTTATTTCACTCAGTATAATGTCCTCCAAGTTCATCCACATTATGTGGTGGTTTGCAGATTCTATATTATTCTTTAGCATTGCATAGTATTCCATTGTGTGTATGTACCATAGTTTGGTTATCCATTCCTCAGTTGATGGACACCTAGGTTTTTTCCATCTTTTGGCTATTATAAATAGTGCTGAGATGAACATGGATGCGCATATGTCTGCTCTTGTCATGGCTCTCACTTCTTTAGGATATATACCTAGTAATGGAGTTGTTGGTTCAAATGATATTTCTAATTCCAGCTTTTGAAGGAATCGCCATACTGCTTTCCACAGTGGTTGTACCATTTTACAGTCCCACCAGCAGTGTATGAGATTCCCAAACTCTCCACATCCTTGCCTGCATTTGTTATTTTCTGTCTTGTTGAACTTTGCTACTAGTGCTGGAGCAAGATGGTACCTCATTGTTGTTTTGATTTACATCCCTCTAATAGCTAATGATCATGAGCATTTCTTCATATGTTTGTTGGCTGCTTGAATATCCTTCTTGGTGAAGTATCTGTTTGTCTTCTGCCCAGTTTTTAATTGGATTATGTGTCTTTTTGTTATCGAGGTATTGGATTTTTCTATAAATTCTAGAGGTAAGTCCCTGTCAGATAGGCCTTTGCCAAGTATTTTTTTTTTTTTTTCCAATCTGCAAGTTCTCTTTTGACTCTTTTGGAGAAGTCTTTGGAAGCAAATAAAAATTTGATTTTTAGGAGGTCCCAATCACCTAGTTTCTCTTCTGCTGTTTGTGCATTTTGGGTTATGCTTGATAGTCTATTTATGCCATATATTAGGGGCCATATATTTTCCCCTAGTTTCTCTTTGAGGAACTCTATAGTTTTAGGTTTCACATTTAAGTCTTTGATCCATCTGGAGTTCGTTTTTGTGTATGGTATGAGGTACAGATCTTGCTTCATTTTTCTGCAAATGGATATCCAGTTTTGCCAGCACCGTTTATTAAATAAACATTCTCTTCCCCACTTAATGAATTTAGGTCCTTTGTGAAAGATCAGTTGACCATAGGTCAATGGACCTATTTCTGGGTTCTCAATTCTATTCCATTGGTCTGTGTGTCTGTCATTAAACCAATACCAGGCAGTTTTGACTACTGTGGCTATATAATAGGTTTGGAGGTGTGGCAGTGTGAGACCTCCTACTTTGTTCTTCTTCTTCAATAGTGCTTTACTTATCTGAGGTCTCTTTACTTCCCATATAAAGTTAGTGATTGGTTTTTCCATATCCTTAAAGAATGTTGACCACTCCTTGGAAGGAATGTTGGGCAATCCACTTCCGTAGTGATACTGCCTCAGCAACCCAAAGAGGGGTCACTATGAGTTGGGTCTGATTCAATGGCACATAACAACAACAACAACAACAACAACAAAGAATGGTGATGGGATCTGGATTGGGATTACATTGAATGTATAGATTATTTTGGGTAGAATGCATATGTTCATGATGTTCAATCTTCCTATCCACGAGCATGGGATGTTCTTCCATTTATGTAGATCTCTTATGGCTTCTTGAAGTAGATTTGTATAGTTTTCTTTGTACAGGTCTTTTGTGTCCCTGGTAAGATTTATTCCCAAGTATTTTATTTATTTTTTTTTTGGTAGCTATTGTAAATGATATTGATTTCCTTATTTCTTCTTCAGCAATCTCTTTGCTGGTGTAGAGGAATCCAACTGATTTTTGGATGTTGATCTTGTGTCCCGCTATGATGCTAAATCTCTCAATTAGTTCCAGTAGGTTTTTGACTGAGTCTCTTGGGTTTTCTAGTTATAGGATCATATCATTAACAAATAGGGATAGTTTGACTTCTTCCTTACCAATTTGGATGCCTTTAATTTCTCTTTCTTGCCCTATGGCCCAGTACAATGTTGAATAGACTTCCAGTACAATGTTGAATAGACTTCCAGTACAATGTTGAATAGAAATGGTGATAGAAGGACTTCCAGTACAATGTTGAATAGAAGTGGTGATAGAAGGCATCCTTGTCTGGTTCCTGTTCTCAGGGGGAATGGTTTCAGTCTCTCTCCAATGAGAATAATGTTGGCTGTTGGTTTTGCATAGATGTCCTTTATTATGTTGAGGAATGTCCCTTCTATTCCTATTTTGCTGAGATTTTTGATCAGGAATGGGTGTTGGATTTTATCAAATGCCTTTTAAGCATCAATTGATATGATCATGTGGTTCTTCTCCTTTGTTTT
>NW_006921835.1:2589448-2592578 GCF_000298275.1 Orycteropus afer afer
AAGGAAAAAGTTGATGGAGGCCTGGGTAGGGCACCCAGGCCCTGTCTGAGCACACAGACTGTGATGGAGTTCCTGTGGGCACAGAAGGTCGGTGGGAGTGGGGATGGCCACACCTCTGTTCACCAAGCGGGTGTAGTAACAAGAAGAATGTCGTACCTTTTCAGTCTTGCAGGCCCTGAGTGTCCTTGGGGTTGCTGGAAAGCAGAACGTGTTCTTAAGCCTCAGAAATCTGTGAGAGCCATGTCTCTGAATATCCAAAATAGTCAAGCTGCTTTTTAAACCTACAAACTGGTGGCGTCCTCCAGACCGGCAGAAGTCCACAGCTGAGCCCATCTTTCTCTTCGCCTTCTCTGTTTGTTCCCCAGCCACCGTGCACAGTCCTCCGTGCAGTCCCTGGCTAGCAGGGTGATTTTTAGTTTAATTCTTAACTCCTACCTCCACAGGAATCTGTGAGAGTGCTGTCACTTTAAATATCCAAAATAGTCAGTCCACTTTTAAAGCCTACAAAAGGGTGGCGCCCTCCGGACCAGCAAAAGTCCACAGCTCTGCCCACCTTTCTCCTCACCTTCGCCATTTGTTCCCCAGCCACCATGCACAGTCCTCCGTGCAGTCCCTGGCTAGCAGGGTGATTTTTGGGTTAATTCTTAGGTTCTACCACCACTCGGGAATCTCCAAGCCCTATCATCTGTGCCATCAGGATCGCTCAGGCCGCTGCCAGACTGCAGCTCCATGTGTCTCCTTTTTTGGTATTCCTCATGCAAATTCTTCTGCTAGTTGGGGTTTAGTCCACTTTTGTATCCTTCCCTTCAAGGCTCAGGGGTCCAAGATTATCTTCTGTGTCTGTGTTAGTTGGTTTCCCTTTTCTTTGTTGAAGAGTGTCTGTGCAGTCCTTCTGCCTAGTCCACCATCTTGCTGGAACTAGTTGGTAATTTTTGATGACCTGTTCAATTTCTTTTTTAGTGATGGACCTGTTCAGCTTTTCCACATTGATCTGTGTTAGTTTAGATAAGTGGTGTGTTTCTAGAAACCAGTCCATTCCTTCCAGATTTTCAAATTTGTTGGAGTACAGTTCTTCAGTGTATCCTGATATTATCCTTTTTATTTCACTTGGTTCTGTTGTGATGTAACCCATTTTGTTTCTAATTTATGTTATTTATATTCTCTCCCTCTTTTCTTTTGTTAAATTTGCCACTGATTTGTCAATTTTATTGATGTTTTCAAAAAACCAACTTCTGGTCTTGTTGATTTTTTCTATTGTCTTTCTATTTTCTATTTCATTGATTTCTGCTCAGATCTTGATTATTTCCTTTCTTCTGGTGATTATGTGCTTTTCTTGCTGTTCTTTTTCTAATTGTTGGAGATGTTGGTTTATAAAGTGTTGGTTTTGGGTCTTTCTTCTTTTTTCATGTGTGCATTTATTGCTATAAATTGGCCTCTGATCATGCTTTTGCTGTGTCCCAAAGATTTTGGTATGTTGTGTTTTCATTCTCATTTGATTCAAGGAATTTTTAAATCTCAGTTTTTATTCCTCTTACCCAGTGTTTCTCAAGGAGGGTGTTGTTCAGTTTCCATGTGTTTACCCTTTTTCCATTGCTCTTCCTACTGTTGATTTCTAACTTGATAGCATTGTGGTCTGAGAAGGTGCTTTGCAGTATTTCAATGTTTTTAAATTTATGAAGGCTTGCTTTATGGCCTAACATGTGATCTATCATGGAAAATGTTCCCTGTGCACTGGAAAAGAATGTATATTGTGCTGTTGTTTGGTGAAGTGCTCTGTAGATGTCTATAAGGTCAAATTGGTGGATTGTATTGTTCAGCTCTTCTGTATCTTTGTTGAGTTGCTTTGCAGTTGTTCTATCTTTCAAAGAAAGTGGTGTATTAAAGTATCCCACTATGACTGTGGAGTCATCTATTTGGCTTTTCAACTCTTTTAAAGTCTATTTATATATTTTGAGGCTCTTTCATTGGGATCATAGATAATTATTATGGTTGTATCTTCATGTTCAATCAATCCTTTAATCATTATATAATGTCCTTCCTTGTATCGTATGGTGGTTTTTTTCTTAAAGTCAATTTCATCAGAAATTAATATTGCCACTCCTGCTCTCTTACTGTTGCCATTTGCTCGATATATCTTTTTCCAACCTCTGATTTTTAGTCTATTTTTGTCTTTGTCTCTAAGGTGTCTCTCTTGTAGGCTGCATATTCATGGGTTTTGTTTTCTTATCCAATCTGCAACTCTCCACCTCTTGAGTGGTGCATTTAATCTATTGACATTCATTGTAATTATTGACAAGTCTGAATTGGTTGCTGTTATTTTGTTATGTGTTTTTTCATGGTGTCCCTGGTTTCTTTGTTCCAATTATATTTTTGTGCTGAGCTCATTATGTTTTTGGATCATGTTATCATTTCCTTTGTTGCTATTGTTTTAATATTTGCTGAATATTTGTGCTTGTCCTCCTTGTTATTGTGATGGGAAGGTTTATCATTTTTCTTTGAGATTACCCTGTGATTTATAATTTTCTCCCTAAGATTAGGACAGTCTATTCTATATTGCAACTGTCTTAACCTCCTCACTATTTCTGTTACTACACAGTATTTTTCCCTCTTTTTAGGTTTGTAGCTGTCCTCACTTGCCAATTGCTGTCTCTGGTTCCCTGTTTAAAATCTTGTAAGGTCATTGTATTTTGGATATGTCCATAGCTGTGATTTCTGGGTTGTGTCAACTTGTGTATTAATGGTGGGTTGTTGTTTGTTATTTGTGGTTCTCTGTTCAAAGGACTCCCTTTAGCATCTCTTGTAAGGTTGGTCTGGTTTTAACAAATTTCCTTAGTCTCTGCTTATCTGGAAATCTCCTAATTTCCCCATCATATTTGAGGGACAATTTTGCCGGGTATATAATTCTTGGTTCAAAACTTTTCTCTTTCAGTGTTTATATATACCATCCCATTGCCTTCTTGCTTGCATGGTTTCTGCTAAGAAATCAGAGCTTAATCTTACTGCTTGCCTTTGTAAGTAACGTTTTGTTTTTCCATGCTGCTTTCAGGATTCTTTCTTTTTCTTTGGTTTTGGTGAGTTTGATGATGATATGCCTTGATGATTTTCTTTGGGGATCTATTCTGTTTGGGGT
>NW_006921835.1:2592678-2595724 GCF_000298275.1 Orycteropus afer afer
TTCTTCTCTGAATGTTTTGTAGAATTCTCTGGTGAAACTGTCTGGGCCAGGACTTTTTTTAGTTGGTAATTTTTTTTTTTTTTGTCATATTAATTTATTTAATCTCTATCAGGATTGTGATTACTTCTAGATTTCTCTCCACATTTTCTCTATAAATTCTTATAAACAGGGATTTGAGAATAAGCAATTTAAATCTTATCATTGTTTATATCCCATCATTCTCAATTGAAAGAATAATATAAGCAAATAATACAAGCAAATAAATACATTCATTGATATGCTTAAATATCTAGGACCTACAAAGAATTTGAAAATATGAAATTAAAAAGTTATGATGTTAAAGAAATTGCTTTGCTATATAAACTCCAAATTTGCCAACAGAGACTATTGTTGCCCTGCATTTAAATCAGAACTTCTTGCCTACTGATTGTAGAAGGGTTGTAATACCTAGAAAGCAATTTATTCTCTAATGCTCAACTATATTTGGTCAAGAAAAACAAAGGTTAAGGGAAATCACAGATTTTTGAGAAACACAGTTAATTCAGCAACTTATTCATCATCAGGGCAAACAGCCATGGATCTTCTCATCTCAAAAATATGGCATAAACTACAGATTTAAAATGATCATTTCTCTGTGTCCCCTTTCTTAGCTGTTATCAAGTTTTCCTGAATTGAGAGTCATTTGATTGATCATATCCCATTGTTTGCCTATTAGATACTGGGATGTAATAACTGGACAAAATTTTGAGTCGTCTCCTCATGGGGTGATGTGAGAGTTTTTTGGTACATGGGACAGTTGCATCATGAAAGGCCAGGAAATTTTATGTTTATTCAAGGAGAGCAAGGTCTGTGGATGTTGGTATCCAAAGAGGAGAATATAATGAAAACGTATTTTTTTATGTTGGTCTGCCTGGAATCTCTGTGGGGAAAACCCTTTTTCTATTCTTAGTCCATATGGCTTCAGGAGACCAGCAATGTCCACTCCATCCAGCAGTTTCAAGCATGGGCAAAAATTTAGGCTTAGCTGGGGAGACTTTTCCATTCTCCTGCCATGTCATTTGGTTCAAGGGTAGATGTCAAGACCTAATCTGAGCAATCAGAAATTGCTCTCGAAATCAAAGGGACCTCTTGGGAAAACATGCTCATTTATATGAAATGACCAATAGTAAGGACAATATAAGGCCAGAACTTTTGGTGACCTTTATCTTTTTCCATCCTAACCATAAAGCTTCCTGGGTTTTAGTTTTTCATGTACTTATATAGGTGATGATTCTTCCTCTTATGAAAATTAAATGAAATATGTTTATATAAGCATCAAGTCATTGCTTTGTCTAATTTAGAATAGATATATATCAAATACTAGTTAAAGCTAGTGTAAAAAAATGGACAAACATAGGGATTTCAGATATCCAAAAACTTTTATCTGTGCAATAATATTATCTATATTACAATTTTTATCTGACCTATTATTTCCAATTAAGGTAGTGCAGTGGTTAAGCTATTTGACTATTAACCAAAAAGTCTGTGGTTTGAATCCACCAGCTGCTCCTCAGAAGAAAGATGAGTCACTCTATTTCTGTAAAGATTTCCAGTCTTGGAAACCATATGGGGTCACGTCACTATGAGTCAGAGTCAAATTGATGGCACTGACTTTGTTTTTTTTCTCTTTTCGTTGGATCATTTCCAAATATGGCTACATTTCAATTACTCCATATTGAACTAATTAAACAATCAGTACAAAAATATCCTCTTTATGACAAATAAAGGATATGACAAGTAGAATAAATTCTGTACATCAGTAGCATGATACATGCTTATGATGACTCTGGGTCTGCAAGTTTTAGAAATTGTTCAGCTTAGTGTTAGTGTTGAATGAATTTTATTTCATCCAGATACTTTGACATTACATCCTCCTTAGTGGAATACATGCACTTGTAAATTTGGTATTTGAGTAATATGAGCACCATATCCCTCTGCTGTGCAAGGTATAGTGTTGGTATTTATTTTTACATTTTGAAATTTCACCTATGCCAATGAGATTCATCAGAAGAGTGTTAACATGTTCTGTGCATCTTCTTTCAATCAATATATGTACATATGCCTATTTCAAAATAATTCTTTATCTCCTGGGAGCTCTGGTGGCATAGTGCCTAAGGCATTTGACAGCCAACCAGAAGGCTGGCAGTTCAAACCCACCACTAGGTGGAAGGAAGATTGGGCAATCTACTTCCATAGAGATACAGCCTCAGAAACCCAAGGAGGGGTCGCTATGAGTCAGATCCGACTCAACAGTAATGCGTTTGGTTTGGGTTTTGGTTTATGCTGGTTTAACCCTACTGACAGCAGTCTCTTGAAACACCATTATCCCAATTTTCACTTACTAAAAAAGAAGATAGAAAATTGTTGAAGTTGTGTGCTGTTGACAAGATTTTGATTCACAATGACACTATGGGATAGAGCAGAACTGTCCCATGGGTTTTCCTAGGCTGTAATTTTTACAGGAGTAGATCACCAGTCTTTCCTCCTGTGGAACCACCACTGGGTCCAAACTGCTGACCTTTTGGTTAGAAGCCCAACACTTCAACCACTGGGCCACCAGGATTACTCAAACAGTAGATTATCTGATCCAACGCAATCCAACCCATAGCTGTTGAATCGATTCTGACTCGTGGCAGCCATACAGAACAGAATAGAACTGCCCCTAGAGTTTCCATGGCTACAATCTTTATGGAAGCAGATTGCCACATGTTTCTATCATGGAGTAGCAGGTGAGTTCATGACCTTTCAGTTAATATCCAAGTGCTTAACCACTGTACCACCAGGGTTTCTTGGCAGTAGATTAGTGCTGATAATAATTATGAAATGAAAGATACCCACTGTAAAACTCAAACTAGGATCTCAGGTACAGGGCAACATTTCAGATGCTTAGCTATTTTTCTTCATTATTCTCCATGAAGGAAAGAGAATAAGTGACAACTCCAACAAAAGTGACAATTTTATTTCCATAGTTATGATTTCAACTGTGATCTCAATGCACTGGTGTTTC
>NW_006921835.1:2601314-2610761 GCF_000298275.1 Orycteropus afer afer
GGGAAAAATGCAATAAAAATAAAAATAAACAGGGAACCATGGGAGGAAGATAGAAAGAATAATTTAAAAACAGACAAAGAAAAACAGAAGTGTGAGTGGTGGGGCAGAGCACTATGGTTCTGTCAAGGCACCAACCATGATGGAATTCTTGCTGGTGAAATGATGCATGGAGATTGCTGATGGGCATACCTCTGTTCACCAAGAGGATGTGGCGTATAAGAGTAACAGGGGTCTTATAGAACCTTTATAGTCATCAGCTTCCAGTGTGGTTGCCCATTTGTCCTTGGCAAGCAGACCATTCATAAGTCCCAGTTCTGGTCAAATCTCCACTTGGATATATTAAAAATTGCCACATTGCTTGCAAATTCAAAATGGCTACACTCTCAGGACAACTGGCAGTCCACAGGTCTTTTTGTTTCATTCTTCATTGTTTTCCCTTTCTGGTTGTCAGGCACCAGGGCAGTTCTTGCCCACATAGTCCTTCATGAACAGAGCCAATTCTTAGGTTGCTAATGGAATATTCAAAATGGCTGTGCCCTCAAGACAGTTGGCAGTCCACCACTCCGTTTGTCTCCTTACTCATTGTTTCATTCAGGTTCTTCTACTAGTTGGTGTTTAATCCACTTCTTTATCCTACCATTCAAAGCTCAGAGTTCCAGGATTGTCCTCTGTATATGTTCTAATTGGTTTCTCATTGCTTTGTTGCAGAGGGTCTGTGTAGCTTGTCTGACTATTCCACCATCTTGCCTGAAATATCTATTTTTTTTTTTTTTCTTAACCAACTCTATTTTTCATTTAACCTGCTACTTTTTCTTCCTGTTAATTTTGGCTTCAGGATAGTACTTTGCTTTTGTAAAACAATCTTTATCCTGGTACTTACATATATTATCAAAAAAAAGATCTATTTAAAAAAGAAAAAAAAAAAAAAAAAAAAAACCTCAGTATAATTAATGTGTGTAAGCAACTTTATTTTAGTCTACAACAATATTTCAAAACCAAATCACACCTGTTGCCATTGAGTCAATTCTAGCTAATAGTAACCCATTAGTACAGAGTGGTACTACCTCATAGGGTAATCTTTAAAGAAGCAACTGCCGTATCTTTCTCCCATTTAGCAGCTGGTTAATTTGAATTGCTAATCTTTTTGTTAGAAGCTAAGCACTTAACCACTGTGCCACCATGGCTCCAATGCAAAAAAAGCCTACTCTTTCTTAATGTTGTTGTAGGTGCCATCCAGTCAGTTCCAACTCTTAGTGACCCTATGTATAACAGAATGAAACAAAGCCTGCTCCTATGCCATCCTCACAATCGTTGCCATGCTTGAGCCCATCACTGCAGCCACTGTGTCAATCCATCTCCTTGAGTGTATTCCCTTCCCTTTTCTCACTGACCCTCTTCTTTACCAAGCATGGAATCCTTCTCCAAAGACTGGTCCCTTCTGAAAACATGAACAACGTACTAGACATGAGTCTGGCCATTCTCACATCTAAGGAGCATTCCAGTATTACATCTTCCAAGATGGATTTGTTCAGTCTTCCAGCAGTCCATGGTATTTAATATTCTTTGCTAACACCACAATTCAAATGCATCAAATATTCTGTGTTCTTCCTTATTTATTGACCAACTTTCACATGTATGCAAGGCTATTGAAAATACCCTGGCTTGGGTCAGATGCATTTTAGTCTTTGAAGTGACATTTTTTTTTTTTTTTTTTGTGGCAGAATTGTCCAATGAAATACATTATTTGATTTTTTTATTGGTGCTTCCATGGGTGTTGATTGTGGATCCAAGTAAAATGAAATCCTTGGCAATTTCAGTCCTTTTCTCCATTTATCATGATGTTGCTCATTGGTCAAGTTGTGAAAAAAAAAATAATATATTTTATTGAAATATGTTATGCACAGTGAAATACACAAAACCAAAGTGACATGGGTCAATGTATTTTTTCTTGCAGTGTTCCCTCTCTCCCCCTCCCCCAGTAACCAACAAAGAATGTTTCCTTCCATATATAAACTTTTCCTTGACTTTTTACTGTAATGAACTAACACTATATTTGTCCTTTTGTGATTGACTTATTTCACTCAGCATAATGTCTTCCAAGTTCAGCCATGTTATACAGAGAATCTACATTATTCTTTAGTGTTTTATAGTATTCAATTGTGTGTAGGTACCATAGTTTAGTTATCCATTCTTCTGTTGATGGGCAGGTAGGTTGTTTTCATTTTTTTGCTATTGTAAATAGTGCTGTGATGAACATGGGTGTGCATATATCTGTTTTTGTCCTGGCTATCACTTCTTGAGGATATATGCCTATTCATGGGATTGCTCTGTCAATGGTATTTCTAATTCCAGCTTTGTAAGGAATTACCATACTGCTTTCCACAGTGGTTGTATAATTTTACAGTCCCATCAGTGGTGTATGAGAGTCCCAATCTCTCCACATCCTCAACAGCATTTGTTATTTTCTGTCTTGTTGAAATTTGCCATTAGTGCTGGGGTGAGATGGTATCTCATTGTTGTTTTTATTTGCATTTCTTCATGTATTTCCTGGCTGCCTGAATACCCTCTTTGATGAAATGTCTATTCAGACATTTTTTAATTAGATTGTTATTCTTTTTGTTATTGAGGTGTTGGAGTTTTATATAAAAGAGATAATATTACAGTTATGTAATTATCAACAAGTATGAATTTGTTGCTGTCATTTTATTATGTGCCTTTTTATGGTGTTCCTGACTTCTTTGTTCCATATAATTTTCTGTGCTGAGGTCCTTTTGTTTATGGATTGTGTTGTCACTTCTTTCATTGCTGTTGTTTTTGTATTTGTTAAATATCTGTGCTGGTCCTCTCTTTTATTTTGATGTGAAGGCTTATTTTTTGTTGAGGTTACCCTGTGATTTATAATTTTCTTCCCAAGTTTAGAACAGTCCATTCTATCTTGCAGTTGTCTTGACTTCCCTACGATTTAGAAGTTCTGTAACTATACAATTTTTTCCCTCTTTTTGGTTTGTAGTTGTCCTCATTTGTCAATTTATGTCTCTGGTTCCCTGTTTACAATCTTGTAGGCTCATTTACTTTGGATGCTTCCATAACTGGGTTGGTTTCTGTTTTTTTTTCATCATGTGTGTTAATGGTCAGTTGTTTGCTATTGTCGGTTCTCTGTCCAAAGGACTCCTCTTAGCATCTCTTATAAGGTTGGTTTGGTTTTAACAAATACCCTTAATTTCTGCTTATCTGGAGATGTCCTAATTTCACCTCATATTTGAGGGACAATTTTGCTAGGCATATAATTCTTGGTTGGAATTTTTTCTCTGTCAGGGTTTTATATATACCATCCCATTGTCTTCTCACCTGCATGGTTTCTGCCAAGAAATCCAAACTTAGTCTTATTGGTTGCCCTTTGTAGGTAACTTTTTGTTTTTCCCATGCTGATTTCAGATTTTTTTCTTTGTCTTTGGTTTTGAAGAGTTTAATGATGATATGTCTCAGTGATTTTCTTTTGGGCTCTTTCCTGTTTTGGGTTAGTTGGACTTCTTGAATGGATATAGTTTCATATTTCATCATATCAGAAAAATTTTCTTCCAACAAATCTTTGACAATTTTCTCTATGGTTTTATTTGTCTCTTCCTGTTCTGAAATTCCAATTATTTGTAGATTATTCCTCTTGATGGTATCCCACATGAACCTTAGGCTTTCTTCATTTTGTTTTGATCTTTTTTCTGATTGATCCCTTTACAAAGAAGTATTCAGGTTATTTGTCTTCAATCTTACTAATTCTGTCTTCCCTTGATTCAATTCTACTCCTTTGCCCATTCAATGTGTTATCTATCTATTTCTGAAAATTTAGTATTAATCTTCTGGATTTCTATCTGTAGATTTTGTGTAATACCTAATTTTCCCTTTGTCATTTTGTTCTTGTATTGTCTTCTGAAATTGTTCTAGGGTTTTGTCTGTGTTTTCCTCAATTTTGTCAGTGTTTCCCTTGATCTGTCTCTCAATCCATTGAAGGTACTTAATTGTATATGTTTTATATTCCTTATCAGGGAGTTCCAATGCTGCTTCTTCCTCAGGGATGTGTTTTGGGTCTGTATCCTGCTCCCTTGTTTCTTCTAGTTTATCTTGCTTCTTTATGTGGACTGTGGTGCGCTGTTGTCTCTGAGACATTGTGACATTTTTGTGTTTATATTTAATTGGTGAGGGTATGTTGGAGTGACTTGCCCACAATTTTTATTTTCTTTGTTTTGTTTGGATGTTATCTACATAAGTAGGGTACTGTGCTCCTCTATTCTCTAGTTGGCAGCACTTATGTACTCACCACCTGTCTCCATTCCCATTGTTAGCCTCCTGTATACCCCTGCCATCCTTGGCAAACAGAGACTATTCTTAGGTCCTTGGAATGTAATGAGAATGTTTCACTTTAAAATCCAACATGGCCACTGCTTGTAGACATTGAAAATGACTTCACCCTTGGTTGCTTTTAATGTCCAAAATGGCCATCTCTTATAAACATTCAAAATGGCTGTGCCCTTGGTCGCTTTAAATATCCAAAATGGTTACCAATTGTAAACAATCAAAATGGCTGTGTCCTCTGGACAGCCAAAAGTCTACAGCTCAGTCTGTCTCTGTCCTTGCTGTTTCCCTTCCTAGTCATAAGCTACCACCACAGTTGTCCCAACAGCCCTTGCAAACCAGGGCTGATCTTATTGTCAATTCTCAGGTCCCAACACCACTTGGAAATACTCTGACTATTGTTCCTGTTAGAGTAGCTGACAGTCTGCAGCTCTGACCATCTCGTTTTCATTCAGGTTTTTCCACTAGTTGATGCTTAATGTACTTTTGTATACTTCCTTTCAAAGTTCAGGGCTCCAGGATTATCTTCTGTATCTCTGTCAATTGGTTTCTCTTTGTTTGTTGAAGAGGGTCTGTGTAGCTTGTCTGCCTATTACACCATCTTACCGGAAGTCTTCATTTTTTTTTTTTTTTTAATGTTGAGATTTAATCCATACTTCTGGCTATAGTCTTTGATCTTCATCGGTAAGTACTTCAAGTATTCTTCACATTCAGGAAGTAAGGTTGTGTCATTTGCATTTTGTCAGTGGTTAACAATTCTTCCTCCAATCTTGATGCTATGTTTTTCTTCATATAGTCAAGCTTCTCAGGTTATTTGCTCAACATACAGATCGAATAAGTATGATAAAAGTATACACCTTTGACTCACACCTGTCCTGATTTAAAACTATGCAGTATCCTCTTGTTCTGTTTGAACAACTGCCTCTTGGTTTATGATAGGTTCCTCAAGAACACAGTTAAGTTTTCTGGAATTCCCATTCTTTGAAATATTATCCATAATTTGTTATGATCTACAAATATTCTCACACTGAGAGTTGATGAATCCTCCTATAACTACACAGGAAAGAAGCCTTCTGCTATTATATTTACCTTACCTTGTTAAGTCCTTACTCTCTGCCAGGTAATGTGCTGTTTTACATGTTATTTGAATCTCATAGCAATGCCACATGACAGAGTTATTATTTTCATTAAATCCCTAAATATATATGTATTATTTCCAAACAGAGAAAAGAAAACTGGAGTAACAGGTTAGCTAACTAGCTATAGGAACCTAGGTCTATCATGCTTCTTACCACCAGACAGTATCTCTCTTTGTACTTTTTTCAGAATAATTAGAAATGCTGATATGACTTGCTTATTATTTATATGCTAATTAATAGGAAAGTAAGAGCAGCTGCTATGGATTTAAGAGATAGTTATTATTTTACAGAAAAGTAGGAATGTACTACTAGTATTTATTAGCAGTACAGCATAGAATCACAACTGAATAAATCAGTTTTAAAATACTTACCTTTTTAGAAATTTTCCACAGGTTAATTAGAGAATCTTAAAAAGCAACGTATTTTTGAGAATTCCAAATATACTGATGTACTTTAAAGAGAAATTTCTAATATTAGTGACAGTGTATTAAGTGGGAGCTCTGGAGAGATAGTGCCTAAGGCATTTGACTGCTAACCAGAAGGCTGGTGGTTCAAATCCCCCAGCCACTCCTTAGAAGGAAGATTTGGCAATCTACTTCCATAGTGATACCACCTTGGAAATCCAGGGAGGGGTCGCTATGAGTTGGATCCAACTCGATGGCAGTGAGTTTCATTTAGTTTTTGTTTGTATTAAGTGAGCAATGTCGTAAGTACAGACAACCTAGAAAAATCATAAGAATGTTTAAATACTTTCTTAGAGTTTATATTTTCTAAATTCTTATAATGAGCATAAATCACTGACATAATGCTAAAGACTTTTATTTTGAAAAAAAAGTTTCAACAAAGTAAACAGGAAATATAATGAAATATATGAAAGCAGGTAATGAAACTAACTGAAGTACACAATGTCTTAATAAAATCAGCAGCTGGGACAGAAATTATTATGCTGCGGTTGCCAGAGAAACTGAAAATAGCTTATGAATCATTATACTCAGAGAATATCTGAAATAAAATATAAGTACTGCCTTTGCAATATTGCCTGGGATAGATGAAATTAATTTTAATTATTCTTTGGAATTCTGGATATAAATGGAACCTTTCAGGGGTGCCCAATCAACTTGGTCAAAGTGAAATTATGATCAAATAGAGAAATATTTTAATGATTTTTTTATATTTTTTATGAGATTTATATATAAACATATATTGTGATGTAGAGTTCTTCTTTCCAAGTATTATTTCAGTGTCCTTCAGGTAAAATTTATGGCTACAATTTATGATGGTCATAGCTTGTAATCTGGCATTGGATCATTTTGTCATTTCCCAGGATGTTTAAAGCCAAAATTTGCTTTTACAATTGCAACTCTTGTTTTGGCTTCTTGAAATCTTTCACAGGCTTTTTGAAAGTTGATCATATCAAAAACAAATTTTTCTTCACAGTGTCTTCTATGTATTTCTTGAGCTCTAAGAAAAAAGGAAAAAAGAAAGAGATACTTTTAAATGACTTAAAGCACATAAATTAATCAAATTGTTAATGATATTCAGACTTATGGAGATCCCCTGTGTGGAGAGTAGAACTGCTCTACAGGGTTTTCAAGCCTATGAAATTTCAGGAGCAGATCGCCAGGCCTATCTTGCGAGGTGACTCTGGGTGGGTTCAAATTGTCAACCTTTCTGTTCATAGTGAAACACTTCTTTGGCCTTCAAAACAGATATGCACAAATGGAAAAAAGGACAGAAATTAATTTATTACGTAGAATTTTGTTATTTTATTGAAGTATTTATATTAAACTAATATTTTTTATTTTTTTAATATTTCTACAAATATTTTTGGTAATATTTCTAAGATTTTTATTGGCGAGAACTCAGAATTCTCAAAATTCTTGGTTTAGAACTGCAAAGAGGCATCTGACTCAGCCTATGTCATGATTTGCAAAGTTTCTACTTAAATTTCACTAAATCCAAGTTTCTTCTAGGACTCTAAGAGTCCTAGAGAAAGGTATACCAGGTTCTTTTGTCAAACTTCAGAAACATCATAGGCCTTAGGAGAAATCATTCATTCATCCCCATCCATTCATTAAGCAATTAAACATAAAATATGTAGGTATATTTGGCACTATCCCTTGCTGGAAACATAAAGACAAATATGATATGATCTATAACTGAGAAACTAATAGAAAATGAAGACAAAAAAAGACAAGAATATACAAATGATGTAATATAAGAAAAGCAGGGCAGAGTGAGGCATGAGGAAAAAATAATTGAAAATATAACATGGAGGGAAGGATGGGCCAAAAAGAAAAGCTTTAGAAGTGAAATAATCCTTTAGTTATTTCACTTGAGCCTTGAAAGATGAGTATTTTTAGGCAGAATGTGTGTGTGTATGGTAGGAAGGTGTATTTTATGTAGCATGAAAGGCCAAGCTCCAAGTGAGGATGAGTCTTTAATGTGTCTATGGAAATGAGTTTATTAAAGTTAACCCATTGTTGTCAAGTTGATTTTGATGCAAAGCAACCTTATAGGACAGAGTAGACCTGACTCATAGAGTTGCCAAGGCAGTAAATCTTTCTGGAAGAAAACTGCGACATCTTTCTCCTGTGGAGTTGCAGTTGGATTCAAATCACTGACATCTCAGTTATCAGCCAAGCGCTTAACCACTGCAGCAGCAGGTCTCCTTAGTTTATTAAAGTTAGGTGGAATAAATGTTGTTGGAATCTAAAAACATTGAGATTAGGCAGTAGAGATAATTGCTGTTAGGAATTTAAAAGTTAACTGTGATTATGACAGAAGCTGGATGGAGAAAGACTTCATATAAATCAGGTTACAAAGACTACAAAGAATAAACAGTAGTCCACGAGGTCAACCCATGACTATATTGGTTGCCTAGTGCTGCTCTGACATGATTATACCACAAATGGGTGGTTGGAACAAACTTTTCTTCATTTTTGGAGCAAATGTTTATGATATGTGTATTTTTTAAATGTATATATGTATGCATTAAAATAGATCTGTAAGTTTATATGCAATGTTTCCAATACTCAAAGACAAAAAAAGATTGGATTTATAAAGATACTGATAATAAAAAGCAGTAATAATGAAAACAAGAGAAAATATATGTCAAAACTGACTTATGAAGGAGTTGTTGGAACAGAACTCCATAAGATGAGCACTACTTGTGTATTCATGCTCTTTGAATTCTTACCTAACATATTACTGGTTCCCTTATTAAATGGTGAGTTAAATAAAATGTTTGGTATGTGTTCATTTTATATTTGTATAAGTCATGGTTTTACCTTCTTATAACAATACTATTTGACAATTAATGAAATTGAAATTTACTAAATGTAGGCTAGGAGCTTTGGTAGCGTAGTGATTAAGGCACTTGACTGCTAACCAGAAGGCTGGCGGTTCAAACCCACCCAGACACTTCTCAGAAGGAAGGTTGGGCAATCTACTTCTGTAGTGATACTGCCTCAGAAACCCAAGGAGGGTCACTATGAGTCAGGTCCGATTCGACAACAACAACAACAAATGTAGGCTAGAATATTTTTTTTTTTGTAGGCTAGAATATTTTAAGAGTCAATATTAATTTTCTGATCTTCTGCTTCCTCAATAAATTTAGTTTAAAATAATAATAATAAAAAAATTCACCTTGAAACAATTTTCAAAATGTTGCATTTGTTTTGGATAGCTTTGCCCACAGTGCTTTTGTAAGAATATCAATTTCCTCAGTTCTTTCTTGAAAAGAAGTTTAAATATTTATATGTGTTAAATGAAACATTTCTTTCTGGTAATATTCTTTGTGATAGTTGAAGATGTGTCAACTTGGCTGGACTCCAGTTGTGAGTGGTGGTTCCCATGATGGATCACATGACTGCATCCTAAGCGGCCGGTCAGTCTAGGGGGAGTTTCCCCAGGGGTGTGGCCTACCTGTAATACTATCCCAGGGACAACCTGGAAGAAC
>NW_006921835.1:2616111-2618843 GCF_000298275.1 Orycteropus afer afer
CATCCCCCTCCAGAGACGAACTTTTCAGCTTGAACTTGTCGGCTTCTACACGCTTGTGAGCCATTTATCTAAGATAAATTTCTCTCTCTCTCTTTCTCTCTCTATAAATATATATATATATAAACTTTGCTGGTTTTTGTGTTTCTCTAGAGAACCCAATCCAACTCATTCTTAATAGTATTTACCATAAGATTTAAAGGCCTTGTCTATTCCAGTTTCAAGTGTATTAAGCAATAACATTTTCAACTAGTCTCCTTCATAAACCTACTATAGCTAAGGTAGGAGCTCTGGTAGCATAGTGGCTAAAGCACTTGACTGCTAACCAGAAGGCTGGCGGTTCACACCCACCAGCCAACTCCTTGGAAGGAAGGTTGGGCAATCTTACTTCCGTAGTGATACTGCCTCGGAAACCGAAGGAGGGATCGCTGTGAGTCGGGGCTGACTTGACGGCACATAACAACAACAACAACATAGCTAAGGTAAAATTCACTAACCCTTTCTTCATTCAACACCCCATTGCTCGGTCTGAACTCTCCAAATTTGTTCATCCTCTTCTCCTGCCCCTAATTCTCTCCTTTCATTTCTCTGCTTTTCCAAATTCTAAGCAACAATTGAACTTTGCCTACTCCTACTTTTGTTCATATAGCTTCTCGGATTACTTGCTCAGCATACAGATCGAATAAGTATGGTGAAAGGATACAACCCTGATACATTCCTTTCTTGATTTTAAACCATGTAGTATCCCCTTGCTCTGTTCGAACAACAGCCTTCTGGTCTATGTACAGGTTCCTCATGAGTGCAATTAAGTGTTGTGGAATTCTCATTCTTCTCAATATTATCCACAATTTGTTATGATCCATAAAATCGAATGTTTTTGCAAGGTCAATAAAATATAAGTAAACATCTTTCTGGTATCTTTGCTTTCAGCCATGATCTATCTGACATCAGCAATCCTTATTCCACATCCTCTTCTGAATTCAGCTTGCACTTCTGGAAGTTCTCTGTCAATATACTGCTGCAACTGTTTTTTTAATTATCTTCAATAAGATTTTACTTGCATGCAATATTAATGATATTGTTTGATAATTTCCACATTTTGTAGGATCACCTTTCTTTGGAATGGGTACAAATATGGATCTCTTCCAGTCAGTTGGCCAGGTAGCTGTCTTCCAAATCTCCTGACATAGCTGAATGGGTGCCTCCAGCGTGGCATCCATTTGTTGAAACATCTCAATGAGTATTCTGTCAATTCCTGGAGCTTTGTTTTTTGCCAATTCCTTCAGTTCAGTTTCCACTTCATCCTTCAGTACCATTGGTTCTTGATCATATGCTACCTCCTCAAATGGATGAACATCAACCAATTCTTTTTGGTATAGTAACTCTGTATTCCTTCCATCTTCTTTTGATGTTTCCTGCATCATTCAATAAATTGCTCATAGAATCCTTCAATATTGCAACTCAAGGCATACATTTTTTCCTCAGTTCTTTCAGCTTGACAAATGCCAAGCATATTCTTCTCTTTTGGATTTCTAATTCCAGGTCTTAGCACTTTTCATTATAATTGACTTGTCTTCTTGAGCTGCTCTTTGAAATCTTCTGTTCAGTTCTTTTATCTTGTCATTTTTCCAATTTGCTTTAGCTACTATCCATTCGTGGGCAAGTTTTAGAGTCTCTCTTTCACATCCATTTTGGTCTTTTCTTCCTTTCCTGTCTCTTCAATGACCTTTTGCTTCTTCATGGATGATGTTCTTGATGTCATCCCACAATTCCTCTGGTTTTTGGTCACTGGTATTCAATGTATCAAATCTGTTTTTATATGGCTGCTAAATTCAAGAGGGATATAATCAAGGTCATATTTTGGCTCTCGTGGACTTCTTTTAATTGTCATCAGCTTCAACTTGAACTTGCTTAGGAGAAGTTGATGGTCTATTCCTCAATCATTTCCTGGCCTTGTTTTGGCTGAAGATATTGAACTTCTCCATTGCATCTTGCCACAGATGTAGTCAATATGATTCTTATGTATTTTGTCTGGTGAAGTCCATGTGTATAGCTGTTGTGTGTGCTGTTAAAAAAGATACTTGCAATGAATAAGCCATTGGTCTTGCAAAATTCTATCATGTGATGTCCAACATTATTTCTATCACCAAGGCCATATTTTCTAATTACTGGTGATTCTTCTTTGTTTCCAACTTTTGCATTCCAATCACCAGTGATAATTAACACATCTTGATTGCATGTTCACTCAATTCCAGACTGCAGAAGTTAGTAAATTTCTTCAATTTCCTCATCTTTGGCTTTGGTGATTGGTGCATAAGTTTGAATGATAGTAGTATTAACTGGTCTTCCTTGTAGGTATATGGCTATTATCCCATCACTGACAGCACTGTGCTTCAGGATAGATCTTGAAACATTCCTTGTGATGATGAATGGCATACCATCCTTCTTAAATGAAAAAGAACATGGCATTAGGATTGAAAGAAGGCTCATTAACAACCTGCAATACACAGATGACACAATTTTGCTTGCTGAAAGTGAGGATGATTTGAAGAACTTACTTATGAAGATTGAAGACTACAGTTCTTATATTTTAGTTCTTATATTTCTTAGAGCTCTGGTAGCATAGTGGCTAAGTCACTTGACTGCTAACCAGAAGGCTGGCGGTTCAAACCCACCAGCCACTCCTCAGAAGGAAGGTTGGGCAATCCTACTTCCGTAGTGATACTGCCTTGGAA
>NW_006921835.1:2619363-2633833 GCF_000298275.1 Orycteropus afer afer
AATACTGTGGACTGCTAAAAGAACTAACAAATCTGTCCTGGAAGAAGTGCAGCTAGAATGATCCCTGGGAATGAAAATAGCCAGACTTCATCTCATCTATTATGGTCATGTTGTAAGAAGGGACTATTCTCTGGGGAGAGGGTCTCTGGAGGGTCAGCAAAAAAGGGGAAGGCCCACAATCAGATGGATTGAAGCAGTGGCTACAATGATGGGCTGGGGTATAGCAGGGATTGTGGGGCTGGCACAGGACTGGGCAGTGTTTCTTTCTGTTGTGCATAAGATCTCTATGAGTTGGAGATACTCAACAGCACCTAACAACAACACCATCACATTTGTTCATAATTCAAATATTTGCTTATCTTTTCCACTGTACTGTTAGTGGTTAGAAAATCAGGAACATCTTACTTTTCTCTGAGTGGAGGACAGGAGATAAGTGAAATGAATTAACACTTGGTGTTTAGTGAAGCCTTCTATTTTAAGGTTTCCTAGATTTTTCTCACATATTTATTATCTACCATCTTATTTGAATTCCGATTCTGTCTCTTTATAGTTATTATTTCTTGTGTTGTTACTTAACTCTCATAATCTTGCTCCTTCAGTGCTTACTTTTCCAGTAGACTTTCAATTTCTTGAGGCCAAATAATCTTCATATCCTCACATCACCTGCCATAGTAATCTCCAGTACCAAAAATAATAATCTCACTGCCATGGAGTCAATTCTGACTTATAGCAACCCCCACTGTTTTACGAGGTGGTAAATCTTTATGGAAATAGATTGCCCCTTCTCCCTTTTGTGGAATGGCTGGTAATAGCCAGTAGTAAATCACCACTTGAACTATTTGCATTGGAAGTAGAATTTCTGGTGACACAGTGGTGAAAGCTTTTGGCTGCTAACTAAAAGGTAGGCAGTTTAAACCTACCAGCCACTTTGTGGCTTCTGTAAAAATTTTCAGCCTTGGAATCCCTATGGGCCAGTTCTACTCTGTCCTATAGAGTGGCTGTGAGTCAGAATTGACTCAATGGCAATGGGTTTGGATTTTGCATTTGTCATTCCTTGGTAGAAATAGCAATGATTACATAAGAAAAGAAAAAAAAATGTGCACAGCAAATTTATTGGCATGAAATAAGCACTTGTTTTAAGATGGATACCTCACCTAATGACTAGTGAAATTATTTTCATAGCTTGATTAATTATATTTATCTAAGTATTTAATAATTCTGATTACATGCCTTCATTATACAAATGCTTAGGGAAACATGCACTATTCCTCAATTCAATAGCTTAGGTGTGAGTATAAATACACAAAAAGTACTCACTCTTCTCCAAACACAGTTATATAACTAAATGGCTTACATACACGACCATTACTAATTTTAAAACATGAATTTATATCTATATTCCTCCGTATTTACTGATTAAATATCATTAACAAAGTACAGCAGCAAGAGCTGAAGTAGAAATATAGATCAAATTGTTTTATAAAGGACCTCACAAATTAATCATGACCTCACTCCTCTCGTGATAACTGTTACAACTGAGGTTTAAATAAAGTACTATGAGAACACCTCCAAATGAAAGAGACAAATTCAGAATGGAAGAGCAGTTGGGGAGAGATAAAAATGGGGGTGACATTTGAGTTGGTTACTAAACCCCCAAAAAACCTACTGCCGTTAAGTCCATTTTAACTCTTAAAGACTCATTTGGACAAAGTAGAACTGCCCCATAGGGTGTCCAAGGCTGTAAATGTGTTTACAATGGCAGACTAGCTCATCTTTGTCCCACGAAGCAACTGGTGGGGTTGAACCACCGACCTTTTGTTTAGGAACATAATGCTTAACTAGTGGGCCACCAGGACTCCTTGGTTACTAAAAGATGGATAATAAGATTTTGCCAGTGGTTGGGCAGTTTTTATACTGCATGATGGGGGCAAAAAGTGGTGAGACCCAAGTGCACTCAGTCAAGCATCAGGGCCTAGTAGCATGTCTCCCTCAAGAGGAAAGGGCCTCTCCTTCACATAAAGTCACCAATTCCTTACCAATGTGAATACCCAAGGGCATTCTAATTTACACAGTAATATAGAGGCTTGTATAGCATAATGATATGAGGAAAATAACAGTAATATAGTCATGTATGCCCTGGTGGAGTTTATATTTGAAGAAAAAGGGGATCCAAAAACAAAACCAAACTCACTGCCATCGAGTCAGATCCGACTCATAGCAACCCCTCCTTGGGTTTCCAAGGCAGTATCACTACAGAAGTATATTGCCCAACCTTCCTTCCAAGGAGTGGTAGCTGGGTTTGAACCGCCAGCCTTCTGGTTAGCAGTCAAATGCCTTAGGCACTACACCACCAGAGCTCCTGAAAAAGGGATAGTATCAGTTCAGCCATTGAGACAAGAAAGTGTAAAGATGGATGGTATTGTTAGACACCATCAAGTCAGTTCCAACTCATAGTGACCTGATGTACAACAGAATGAACACTGCCTGGTCCTGTGGCTCCTCTATCATCCTCAACTGCTGATATGTGTAAGCCTATCATTGCAGCCCTTGGATCAATCCATCTGATTGAGGTCTTCCTCTTTTTTTGCTGACCTACCACTTTACCACATATCTTTACATCTCTTTTGATGTCTTTCTTCAGGGACTCATCCCTCTTGATAACATGTCTAAAGTACTAAGCTGAAGTCTTGCCATCACTTATAAGGAGTATTCTAGATGTACTTCTTATAAGGAAGATTTGTTCCTTCTGAGAGTCCATGGTCTATTAAACATTCATTGCCAACACCATAAGTCAAATACTACAATTCTTCTTGGATCTTCCTTATTCATTATCCAGCTTTTGCATGTATATAAGGCAACTGAAAATACCCTAGCTTGGTTAGGGAGTGGTGAATATTTCAGCTGGTCTCTGAAAGAGACAGTGCTATTAGGGGAAGAAGAAGGAGGTTTTAGGGGGAAATAAATGGTGTGATAGGAGTCTAAAAAGATAGACTGCAACTGACCATGGTATCCAAAATACCAGTCAGAGAACAGTAGATTTTATTCTGAGGGGAACTGCAAGCTATCAACACATTTAAGTGGAAATGGCATGATCAGACCTTTATTTTAAAAGGCTATGGATTGGGCAATCTACTTCCGTAGTAACACTGCCTTGGAAACCCAAGGAGGGGTTCCGTAGTAACACTGCCTTGGAAACCCAAGAAGGGGTTGTCCAACTCGATGGCACATAACAACAACACAACATGGATTGAGGAAATGATGGAGAATGGATATGAAGATCTCAGTAGTAAGGGTACTGTGAGCAATTATGAGAGCCTAAATTACAGCCCACCAGTTTGTCAGTTTGTTGTGCTGTGGTGGCTTGCATGTTGCTGTGAGGCTGGAGGCCATGCCACTGGTATTTCAAATACTAGCAGGGTCACCCATGGTGGACAGGTTTCAGTGGCACTTTCAGATGCAGATAGACTGGGAAGAAGGATTAATTTAAAAAATAAAGAAACAAACAAAAAAAAAAAAAAAAAAACAGGCCACTGGAAAACCTTATGAATAGCAATGAAACACTGTTGGATATATTACTGGAAAACTTCATGAGGAGATGTGAATTATTATCTGATATAGTCCCAGAAGATGAGCTTCTCAGGTTGGAAGCACTCAAAACATGACTGGGGAAGAGCTGCCTCTTCAAAGGAAAGTCGACCTTAATGACATGGATTGAGTAAAACTATCAGGACCTTCATTTGTTGATGGAGCACAACTCCACATGGGAAGAAACAGCTGCAAACATTCATTAATAATCAGAACATGGAATGTATGAAGTATGAATCTAGGAAAATTGGATGTTGTCGAAAATGAAATGGAATGGATAAAGATCAATATCCTAGGCATTAGTGAGCTGAAATGGACTAGTATTGGTCATTTTGAATCAGACAGTCATATGATCTACTATGTCATGAATGACAAACTGAAGTGGAATGGTGTTGCATTCATTGTCAAAAAGAACATCTCAAGATCTATCCTGAAGTACAATGCTGGCAGTGATAGGGTATATCCATACACCTACTAGGAAGATTTGTTACTACTATTATTCAAATTTACACACCAAGTACTAAAGACAAAGACAAAGAAATTGAAGATTTTTACCAACATCTGCAGTCTGAAATTGAACAAACATGCAATCAGGATGCATTGATAATTATTGGTGATTGGAATGCTAACGCTGGAAACAAAGAATCATCAGTAGTTGGAAAAATATGGCCTTGGTGATAGAAGTGATGCTGCAGATTGCATGATAGAATTTTTCAAGACCAATGACTTATTCATTACAGATACCTTCTTTTTTCAACAATAGAAACACCAGCTATATATGTAGACCTTGAAAAATGGAATACACAGACCTCAGAACCACTATGTCTGTGGAAAGAGGTGTCAGTATAATGCCAGAAGCTGACTGTGGAATAGACCATCAATTACTCATATGCAAGTTCAAGTTGAAGCTAAAGAAAATTAAAATAAGTCCATGACAACCAAAATACAACTTTGATCATATCTCAACTGAATTTAGAGACCATCTGAAGAACTGATTTGATTCACTGAACACTAATGACTGAAGATGAGTCAAGTTGTGTATAACATTAAGAACATCATATATGAAGAAAGGAAAAGGTCATTAAAAAGACAAGAAAAGAAGAAAAGGCCAAAACGGATGTCAGGAAAGACTCTGAAACTTGCTCTTCGATGGAGAGTAGCTAAAGCATATTGAAGAAATGCTGAAATGAAAGAAATGAACAGTATACTTCAAAAGGCAGTTCAAGAAGACAAAGTAAAGTATTATAATGAAATGTGCAAACAACCTAGAGTTAGAAAATGAAAAGGGAAGAATATGCTGAGCATTGTTCAAGCTGAAAGAACTCAAGTAAAAATTTAATCCATGAGTTGCAATACTGAAGAGGATTCTATGGGCAAAATATAGAAGGATGTAGGAAGCATCAAACGAAGATGGAGGGAATAGACAGAGTCACTCTATCAAAAAGAACTGTTCAGTGTCCAACTATTTCAAGAGGTAGCATAGGATCAAGAACCAAGGGTACTGAAGAAAGAAGTCAAAGCTTCACTAAAGGAATTGGTGAAAAACAAGGCTCCAGGAATTGATAAATACCCATTAAGATGTTTCAACAAATGGATGCAGTGCTGGAGGCACTTACTCATTTATGGCAATAAATTTGGAAGACAGCTACCTGGCCAACTAACAGGAAGAGATCATGATTTCTATCCATTCCAAAGAAAGGTGATCCAACAGAATATGGATATTATAGAACAGTATCATTAATTTCACATGCAAATAAAAACTTACTGAAGATCATCAAAAACAGTTGCAGCAGTATATTGACAGAAAACTGCCAGAAATGCAAGCTGGATTCTGAAGAGGACGTGGAATGAGGAACCTCACTGTTGACGTCAGATGGATCTTAGCTGAAAGCAATGAATATCCGAAAGATATCTACCTGTGTTTCATTATCTATGCAAAAATAATCAACTGTGCAGATTATAATTGATTATAGATAATGTTGCAACAAATTAGAATTCCAGAATACTTTAATTGTTCTCATGAGGAAACTCCACATAGACTAGGAGACTGTCATTCAAACAGAATAAAGTGATTCTTCATGGTTTAAAATCAGGAAGAGAGTACATCAGGGATGTATCCTTTCACCATACTTATTCAGTCTGTATCCTGAGCAAATAATCAGAGTAGATGGACTTTATGAAGAAGAATGTGGTGTCAGGATTGGAGGATGCAGATGATACAACCTTGCTTGATAAAAGTGAATATGATGTGAAACACTTACTGATAAAGATCAAAGACTATACTCTTCAGTATGGATTATACCTCAACATAAAGAAAATGAAAATCCTCATGACTGGACCAGTAAGCAACATGATGATAAACAGAAAAAAGGCTGAAGTTGTCAGGGATTTCATTTTACTTGGGTCCACAGTCAACATCCATGGAAGCAGCAGTCAGGAAATTAGACATCATACTGCACTGGGAAGATCTTCTGCAAAAGACTGTAAGTGTTAAGAAGCAATGATGTTACTTTGAAGACTAAAGTTTACCTGACCTAGGCCATGTTACCTTCAATAGCTTCATATGCATGTGAAAGCTGGATGATTAACAAGGAAGACCAAAGAAGAGTTAATTCCATTAAATTATGGTGTGGGCTAATAGTGACAATACCATGGACTGTCAGAAGAATGAACAAATATGTCCCAGAAGAAGTACAGCTAGAATGCTCCTTGCAGGTGAGAATGGCCAGACTTTGTCTCACCTATATTTGTTATGTTGTCAGAAGGGACCATTCCCTGGAGAAGGATATCATGCTTAGTAATGTAGAGGGTCAACAAAGAAGAGGAAGACTCTCAATGAGATTAACACAGTGGCTGCAATAAGGGGCTCAAGTATAGCAAGGATTGTGAGGATGGCCCAGGATTGTGCAGTATTTCTTTCTGTTGTATGTAGGGTCTCTATGAGATGGAGCTGACTCTACAATACCTAACAACCACCATATTACATTAGGAGAGGTGGGATGGAAAAGGAAGGACAGAAATAAAATGAATAGGATAGGGGAGAATATTCAATGTTATTAATGAGGGAGATTGAGTTGTAAAAGACTGAGGTTTCTAGCACTGATACAGAGGCTTATGATGATGTCATTTTCTACAATAAGAACATTCATTAAGAATCTTGCATGAGGATGGGGTTGGGGAGAGATAAAGTTGATTTGTCATATAATCTTTCCTAATATATTAATATGCAACACATATTAATATATCAATATGTATCATATTACATATTCTTTGCTTCCTTTTTCCAAACTAGATTATATTATGTTGTGAGACACTCTTTGTTACCACTCAACTTACTATGCAGTATTTGCATATAATAACATAAAAACTTCTACTGTATTGAAACTGTACCTACCTAATTTCCTTCATTTGTTTAAGCAACTCTTTCTGATATTTTTCTATTAGTAATTTTTGCTGAACAATGTGGCTTTTCTCTTTTAAAATAGCCTCATTCTTCCTCAATTTGTCGACTTTAATCATTCCTTGTGTGAAAAGAGTGCGCTCATTACTTAATTCTTGAATTATTAAGCGATCTGCAGACTTTTTCTTCTTTTCTTCTAGAAATCGAATTCTCCTCTCTCTGACTTTTTCAATGTAGTTGGATCTGTCCTGCCAACGTTGTTGTAAACTGTTCTGAATTGCCTCAGTATCTTTTTCATTTCGTTGTTGTACAGCATATTTTTTCTTACGTACACTTTCTTTGACAGCTTGTGTAGTTGTAGCTTTGTCTTCTTGTGCCGTGGCTACAGCTGCTACTTTTTTTTTATAGCTTTCGTATTTCTTTTGTTCTGAGTAATATCTATCAATATCACAAAGTACTTGGAGTTTTATACCACTTCTTTGTGTTATATAAAACTCTTTTTTTGCATTCCTCTCTGACAATGTGTCACTTTTAATTATTGGTTTTTGATGAATGGCAGATAATGGCTGGCCATATGTAGGAAAAAGATCTTGTTTTTGTTCTTTCAGTACTGCAGCATCCTTTGATGAATCTGAAGAAAGTATGGGTAGTTTAGACACTGTTATTCTAAAGCTGGCATCCAATACTTCATCCTCAATTTCATCTTCAGATTCCTTCTGACCTGCATCATACAGCAGAGAAATATGAATTAGCATCCAAAAGCCAAACTCACTGATGATGAGTGAGTGACCCACTCACAGTGACCCCTCCTTGGTTTTCCTGTATCTCTACACAAGTAGAGATGCTTGCCCAGTCTTTCTTCCTAGGAGTGGCTGGTGGGTTTGAACCACCAACCTTCTGGTTAGTAGTCAAATGCCTTAGGCACTACACCACCAGAGCTCCTATGAATTAACATAGTTAATATAAATAAGCATAGATTATTTTCTATGCCATTTTTTAAAAAATAACAACATTAATAAAGCCAATTGAAATCCTGTTATTTGCTTTCTTAAGAAGCATTTTTTTTTTTTTCCAATTCATATTGCTTCTCAGATTGTGAAAACAGATTTTTTTGGGGGGAGAAAGTCACTATTGAAACTTTTAAACACAGAAATGCATTATACCTAGTTCCTATATTCCCTGCGTTATCTCTATTATTTCTTACCATGACTCAATAGTGGCATCTTATCTCATACATAGTACTTAAGTCATATATATTATTTTTTTCATATAGTTATTTTATCTCATATTTGCAAAGGATTTTGTAATCAGTTTTACCTTTTTTAAGTAACTATGGGAAGGTTGGGCAATCTACTTCTGTAGTGATACTGCCTTGGAAACAAACCCAAGGAGGGGTCGCTATGAGTTGGGGCCGACTCAACAGTACATAACAACAACAACATGGCTAAAATTGATTTTCCCTACTTTGGATGTACAAACACATGTCATCTCAACCTCCTGTGTTATTGCTTGTGGCCATGTGACTAAGTTTCTCCACTGGAGTATAAGTAGAAGTAATATATGTTACTTCTGGTCTAAGGCTTTTAAGAAACAAATATGCTTCCTCCACATTGTCTCTTCTCACCATTACATAGAGATGAGGCTGAGGCTCTAGAATATCTACAAGGTAGAAGGCGCATGACTCTGAATCACTGCTTGAAAAATGACTTACTGACCAGGATTACCCATCTTGGACTCTTATGGAAACCGAAATAAATGGCAATTATATTTGAGTCAATATATATTTCTGGGTCTATTCTTTTAACATAACCTATTGCTAACCAGAAGCCTGGTGGTTCAAACCCACCAGCCACTCCTTGGAAGGAAGGTTGGGCAATCTACTTCCACAGTGATACTGCCTCAGAAACCCAAGGAGGGGTCGCTAGGAATCAGATTGACTCAACGGCAGTGAGTTTGGTTTGGTTTAACTAATAACAATAACTTGAATCACATTTTTGTTCATGTATTTATTTTTTTAAAAAACCTGCTGATGAAATCAGGATCAGGATGAATATGGGTTAAAAAGTTATACTTGTTAATCTTAAGAAAAGTTGTTTTTCATGTTTAACTGTTCCTCCCTCTACCTATTTAAATCACATCCTGCTAATTCTAATCTAAGAAGCCTGGTTGGTGCAAGGAGTTTGTGGCCAGTTGCTAATCTAAAGGTTGGCAATTTCAACCTATCTCATGGCTCCCTGGGAGAAATGCCTGGCAAACTGTTTCCATAAAGATTACAGCCAAGAAAACCCTATGGAGCAGTTCTACTCTGTAACAAATGCCATTGCGTGATTTGAGGGCTGATTCAATAGCTGCCAGCCAACCACAAATGCAACTCTAATACAAGGATTTTACCCTTTTTAATAAAAGATTCCCTTAATATATTTACATGTCAAAGTGCCAAATCTAATGATAAAAATTGTGTGGAAGTTAAGGTGGTCACAAAGGAGGGCAGGGACTGTGATCCATACAGGCCATGGGAGAGGAATGAATACCAGGAGTTTCACTAAAAGCCACAGGAGTATCAACATTAGAAAAGTAAGCAACTGTAGAGATAAGTAGGAAATCAAAGTCAAAGTGTCCAAGGGTATGTAATAAGAGTTTGTGTCCAAAGCAAGGCATTGGAGATACACAAGGAAAAAAGCCAGTTTCAGGTCTAGAGATGATGAATAGTCATGTAGAGCAATGACTGGAAAAGGTACTTTTGTGTTACTTGATTTTATGCATGAACTATGGGATGGGAAAAAGCTGACCAAGAATGAAAGTCCAAGGGTAGAAAACACAATACCAGTAAGTGACCAATACAATATGATTGCTCCTGATTTTTTTTTTTTTTTAGATAAAATCTTTTTGTGTTTTCAGTGAAAGTTTACACAGAAAATTAGGTTCCCATTTGGCAATTTCTACACAAGTTATTCAGTGACATTTGTAACATTTTCACAAAGTGTCAACATTTTCACTACAGTATTTTTAGGCAAATATTGTGCACCTGCCTTCTGTTTATTTGCCATTTTTTTAAAATATGTTGTTGTACAAAATTAACATAGCATGCTTACAAAAATACCTGGGGGGGGGAGGGAGCAGTTGGGAAAAAAAAAAAAAGTAGAAGACTCACATTATTTGAGTGAAAATACGTAACTGCATTCTTGTTCCATTTCCATTGCTCTAGTTTTCCATCATCCCCCTTGTCTTCTTATCTTTGCTTTAGAGTAATTGTTGACCTTTTGGTCTCATATAGACGTTTTTATAATGGAGCCTTGTACTTACAGCTAATATCTTTTATTTTGTGTGCCAATCTATTATTTCTCTAAAATGTGATCTCAGGATGGTTTCAGTTCAAGGTCTGAAGAGCAAGTAAAGAGGATAATCTCAGGGACTCCTCCAGTCTCAACTGGTCCAGTAAGGCAGGAGTTTTTAAGATTTTGAGTCTGTTACACATCTTTCTCCCATTTTATCCAGGTCCATCTATTGTGACCCTGATCAGTTCCTTGTTTTCAGGGCTGAATATTTTAATGCATGTAAACCTGGCCTCCTCAGTGAAACTGAGAACTTTTTGAGGACAGAGGCTCAACTTTATTATGTATATTAACTGCACACATTTGGTGAAGAAAGGATACTTTTTTTCTATTCTAATCTTACTTGAACTCTCAATAGCATTTACCACAGTAGATCATTTTTTCTTCTTGAAACTACTCTCTTCCCTCACCCCAGATTCTATAACACAAAGCTCTTCTGTTACTCTTCCTACCTGTTTTGAGTCACTTTCTCAGTTTCATTTGCTGGCCATTCCTTCTCTGCCAAATCTCTTTAATGTGGGGTTCATGAGGACTTGATACTGGGTTTCCTTCCCATCTCTCTCTCCTTTCTCTCTTTAAATGATTCAGTGTTATGGTTTTAATTACAATCACTATGCTGATAACTCTCAATTTTTAATCTTACTTGGAAGGATTACAGGTATTTTACAAGCTTGGCTCACTTAAACCCAATATCTTGTTTGCTACGAGAAATATACTTCCTGTAAAACTAACCCTCCTTCTCTCAGTAAATGACACCTAAAAAAGTTAGTCTTTCCACATCAATTTTATCAGCAAATCCTATAGATTTTACTTCCAAAATCAAACTCAAATTCACTGATCTTTCTTCATCAGCCTACTTCAGACCTATATCAACTCTTACTCTATTACAATAACGTTCTGAAGTAGTCTCTGCATTTCCCAATACACAAACAATTCACTGTCCACAAAGTGGTCAAGCTAGCGCACCCTCTTAAATCTGTGTCTTTGACAGTTTCTGACTTATATATACCTTTATGATAAAATCCTAACTTCTTACGAAAAAAAAACCTTTGCTTGTCTTTAATCTGTTTATTTACCCAAAATAATCTTGAATCACATCCCAGTACATTTACTATGCTGTAACCAAGACATGAGTTAACTGTGAGGTCATTTCTAGGCATGATTATTGGGTGCTATGACTATAAACAATGAAAATAAGGTCAATTCTAACTACAATTTATTTTTCATTTTTTAATTGTGATTTGAGTGAAGATTTACAGAGAAAATTCACGTTCCATACAGCAGTTCACATACACTTTGTCTCACGACATTGACCACAATTTACCACAATGCAACAGCTCCTCTCCCATTTCCTCCCAATAATTACCTCTTCCCTGTGTCCATCCCTCCATATCCTCCTGCCCCCTGAGCTGTCTCCCGGTGCATAAGCAGCCCTTCTCTCTCCCATGATTGTTCTCTCCAAGGAGTGTATCTACCTCAGGTAAATGTTTAACTCATATGCCTGTCTTTTGCTTGGCTGGAAGCCACAGGTGTGAGTTCACTTCCAGACCTGATGGGCAGCTAGGGGCCATAGTCTCAGTGGTTCCACCAGGCTCTATCAGACCAGTAAACCTGCCCCTGCTTTTTTTTTCTCCAAATGATTTTGAGTTTTGTCCACATTGTTCTCCCTCTCTATCCAGGATCTCCTACATAGATCCCCTTCCAATTGGTTGACATTGGTAGCCAGGAACTAACTACAATTTTTTAAAAGAAAAGTTAAATTTTACTTTGCTGTTGTTGTTGTTATGTGCCATCGAGTCAGCCCCAAATCATAGCGGCCCCTCCTTGGGTTTCCAAGGCAGTTATCACTACAGAAATAGATTGCCCAACCTTCCTCCCAAGGAGTGCCTGATGGGTTTGAACTGCCAGCCTTCTGGTTAGCAGTCAAGTACTTAGTTGAATAAATATGTGGGTACATATTATGTACTAAGAACTTCAAAAAATGAGAAAAGTACTGGACCTCAAGAATCTCATAGAGGAGGAAGAAAATGAGTAAAACAGATAGTTTCAAAATACTATGGCAAATGTTAAGATAGATGTATATACAAGGAGTCTTGGAAATATAGAAGAAAGACATTTTATCCCATCTGGATCTTGATTTTGGAAGTAAAATCTACAGGATTTGCTGATAACATTGATGTGGAAAGACTAACTTTTTAGGTGTCATTTACTGAGAGAAGGAGGGTTAGTTTTACAATTGTGGAGAATAGTCAAGTTTATTCTTAAGGAGAGTCTTTGTTTCACATTTGCAATATTAAGAACTCCATGTTTTGGGTATATTGGAAAATTAAGTGAATCTGAAAAAGATGTGGAAGAGAGAACAGGAAACAAGATTATTCCAGGCAAATGAAATTTCATAACCAAAGATACAGATAGGAGGAAAAGAGCATATAATTTAGTTTTACAGAATATAAAGTTAGTACCAATTGTGGGACATTCAAGTGAAAATGCCTAGCAAACAGACAGCTATGTGAACTGGATCTAAATGTTAAAAGACAAGGTAGATCTGGAAATAGAAATTTAGGAGCCGATAGCATAGAGGTTTTTAGGTAAAATTAAGCTTAGCTAAGAGAAGAGAAGAGCTAAAGATGGAATCTTATGGAAACGTAATACATGATATGTGTATATGAGGTAAATCAAATGTGAAGAAGAAAAAAAGAAAACCTGTGGCTATACACTCTTGGCATGACACTGTATATAAAGGGATTTACTATATTATATTATACATGTTGGTTTGCCATGGGAAATCCCAGGGTATCCTTATTGTCCTAGAAGTTTATTTACATTGACCTCTTTCCCTCTCAGAAGCAACTTAAATTGGAAGATAAATTTTAAGGTCATATTAGCAATAGGGACACTGACTAATGGATAGCCTAGTAGCAGGAGAGTAACATTGTGCTGTTTGTATTACTTTAACTTAATAAAGTTCCTGTAGAATTTCTGAAACTGGACAGATATGTAATAAATGTTTTGATAAAGATTACAACAAGAGATTTCCAGAGCTCTATGAGAGCTGCGACAACATCTGTTTTGCATGCCACGCTATACTAAGCACTTAAAGGCTGTCTAATGCCTGATAGGCTTATTATGTGTCTAATGAATATTTTTTTTAGGGGAAGCTAGGCCAATTCAGGGATACACTTCTGCTTGGGTAGTGGGCTGCCAACAATTAATTTACACTTTCTTCTCATCTTCTGTTCTTAGTTTTCTTTCCTTATTCCCCTCATATATCCCATTATTCCACTAACAGTGCCAAAGTTCTTAAATATAATAGTCACAATCTGAATCAGAATTTGGTATTTGTACTTCTTATATTTGCTCATGCTTTCTCACTTGATTGAAAACCTTCCTTTGCATCGTTATCTTTTTTTAAAAATAATCACTCATTTGAATTATAGAAATACTATCATTTATTGAGACATTGTCACATGGTAGGCACTAGCTAACCTCTTTAAATTTATATTACCATTTATGTTAATCCTTGTAACACCCTTACAAAGCAGATTTTATGTATCACTAATCACAATACTATTAATATTTACTGAGAGTTTACTATATGTCAAATCATGCTGAGTTGTTTAAAAAAATCTTATTTATCTTAATACTCTTATTAAGTAAGAATTGTTAAGTAAGTACTCTTACCACTCTCATTTTAAGATTAAAAACACACCACCACCCAAAAAATAAGACTTAAAGAAGTCAAATAGCTGGCATATTGGCATAAGATCCCAACATATGAACAAAATACAAAAAAACAAATTCATGAGGACTCTGGAGAAATTTTTTAAAAAGAGGTATATTTTCATTGTCTGCTAAAAAGAAGCATCAACATTCTTATAATAGAATCTACTATGTCATAACATAGCATTTTCAATGCCCATGAAAGAATAAAAATGTGTAATATAAATAACAATTATTTCATAAAGGATGGTAAAGGTTGCAAAATAAATGGACCAATATGGGTGTATGATTTCTCCATTTTTGTAGAAATGATACCATTAGTATCAAGGAGATTGTTAAAATTAAGTGTGTATATATATATATATATATATATACACTTAATATAAGGGAGCTCTGGTAGCATAGTGGCTAAGACACTTGCCTGCTAACCAGA
>NW_006921835.1:2633988-2657564 GCF_000298275.1 Orycteropus afer afer
GAAGGAAGGTTGGGCAATCTACTTCCGTAGTGATACTGCCTTGAAAACCCAAGAAGGGGTAACTATGAGCTGGGTTCGACTCCATGGCACATAACAACAACAACATAGCAATCCCTAGAGAAATCACTAAAAATATAATTCAAAGAGGTTGAAGTAAAAATCCAATAGACCTTAAAAAGGAATTCTTAAAAGAAATGAGAAAATCCAAAACAGGACAGGGACATAGAAACACAGAAACAAAAATATGAGAGAATATGAAAAACAGAGGACAGAAAGCAGATAATAAAATAATTTCTAAACACAGTGGTGATTTTTACCCTACCTGCTGAATGTACTTGTATGTATAAAATAGGTTGAAATGGCAAATATTTTGTTATATATATACTAAGGAGCTCTGGTGGCATAGTGCCTAAGGCATTTCACTGCTAATCAGAAGGCTGGCGATTGGAACCTGCAAAAGCCACTCCTTGGAAGGAAGATGGGGCAATCTACTTCCATAGTGATACTGCCTTGGAAACCCAAGGAGGGGTCGCTATGAGTCGGGGCCGACTCAATGGCAGTGTTTGGTCTTTTGGTTATATATATGATATAATATATGTAAAAATCACAATAAAACATTTTTTAAAATAGATAAAAATAATAATAATCAATAATTGTATTCAATTTCAATGTTAATAAACTATATACTCAAATATACAGTACAAAATAGCAGAAAAAGGAAGCTCCAGCTGAAGATAGCTTAAAAGAGATGCATATTAAATATAAAAACAAAGATGGGTTGGAAGCAAATGGATGGAAAATGATATACCATTCAAACAGTAAGCATAAGAAGACTGATACTGTGCTTGCTTCGGTAGCACATATACTAAAATTGGAACGATACAGAGAAGATTAGCATGGCCCCTTCACAAGGATGACACACAAATTCGGGAAGGGTTCCATATTTTTACCTAAATACCCACAAGGGTAAGAGATAACCCCAGCAGACAGCAGACGCCCAGAACATTCCTCTGATTATGGCCCCATAGTCTCCAATAAACCATCTTACTAGCCAAAAAAAAAAAAAAAGACTGATATTAATATCAGTAAAACAGATATTATAACAGAGTTTTCCAGAGATAAAGAAGGACATTTCATAATACTAAAGGACCAATTTATCAGGAAGAAATATCAATCATTAATGTACATGTGCCTAATAATAGGGAAGCAAAATTGACAGAATTAAGATGAGAAATAGAAAATTTTAAAAACATAGTAGGAGTTATTAATACCTCTTTCATAATAATTGATAGATCTAGTCAAAATATCAGTAATGACATAGATTCTCTTAGCAGCACTATCAATCACCTTAATTTTTTTTTGTGTGTGTGAAATGCCACAGCCTATAACTGCAGAATCCACATTATTTTCAAGTGTATATGATATATATACTAAAGTAGACCATACACTAAGGTATAAAACAATTCTTAATAATTGTGCAATAACTGAAATTAGAGTATGTTGTCAGTCCACAAAGGACTTACTTAAGTCAGGAATCTATAATATATTTAGGAGAACTCCAAATATTTTTAAATTAAACAACAAATAATGCATGAGCCAAAGAAAAATATTACAAGGAAATTTAAAAAAAAAAATTAATAATAATGAAAATGTAACATGCCAAAACCTGGAGGATGCAGCTAAAGTAGTTATTAGAGGAAAAATTATAACCTTAAATGTTTATAGAGGAAATCAATAAGTTGCCCAAGTCTTTACAGGGTAAAGCTATGACTCATATACAGCATCATTTGACCATGCTATTAATTGTATCTTATTCTGCCTCTACATTACTAAATTTAAGAGATTTTCTTTTTACAAACTCATGTAGGAAATATACTCTCTTCAAGATTTTTAAAATTGAGTTCTAGAACTGGAGTGCTGTGGTAGTCTAGTGTGCTGTTAATAGACAGGGGGAGTGCCTAGAGACTCTAATGGGGTTACCAGAATCTAAAGACTGATAGCTCTCCTTTGTCAGAAACTTACTCAAGAGGCTTTGTAGGTCATGAAGGGAGTAGGTTCTGACAGTGTTCTGTAGTCATGGCAATAGAGAGGGGCTAACGATGTACTTAAAAATGTACTTAGGCAGTGAGTTCTAATGTGTGTGGCTATTTATCATAGACAAAGGATTCATAAAATAGGTACTAGAAAAACATGACACAAAGCTCAAGGTGCAGCCAGTCTAGGGTATGTGCTATCAAATCCAAACTACACATACATTAGATACTTCTATCTATTTGTGGTTGTGACGTATTTTTATTGATATCCTACCTAGAGTAAGGGTACTTGCTCTTCTGTAAAATGGAGTTTCATCATTATTATGAAATAAATAATGATATAAGAAATGATATAAGAAATTCACCACCAATTGTCTGTCAGTTTGTTGTACTGTGGTGAATTGAGTGTTGCTGTGATGCTGAAAACTATGCCATTGGTATTTAAAATATCAGCAGGATCACCCATGGTGGGCAAGTTTCAGCTGAGCTTCCTTCCAGACTAAGACAGACTAGGAAGGAGAATTTGGCAATGTACTTCTGAAAAAAATTTGCCAGTGAAAAATTTTTGTTTGTTTCTTTCTGAAAAAAATTGCCAGTGAAAACCTTATGAATAGCAGCAGAACATGTCTGATATAGTGCTGGAAGATGAGCCCCTCAGGTTGGAATGTACTCAAAATATGACTGAGGAAAAGTGACCCCTTCAAAGTAGAGTCTACATTAATGATGTGGAAAAAGTAAATCTTTCAGGACCTTAATTTGCTGATGTGGCATGACTCAAAATGAGAAGAAACAGCTGCAAGTATCCACTAATAATTGGAACATGGAATGTATGAAGTATGAATCTAGCAAAATTGTAAGTCCTGAGAGATGAAATGAAACACATAAAAATGGGTATCCTAGGCATTAGTGAGCTGAAATAGACTGGTAGTGACCAATTAGAATTGGAACATAATATATAGTCTACTATGCTGATAATGACAGATTGAATTGGAATAGCATTACATTCATCCAAAATGAACACTTCAAGATCTATCCTGAAGTACAGCACTGTCAGTGATAAGATAGTATCGATACACCTACAAAGAAGACCGGATAATGTGACTATTATTTTATGCACCAAACACTAACACCAAAGATAAAGGAATTCAAGATTTTTACCAGCTTCTGTAGTCTGAAATTGATCAGTCATGAAATCAAAATGCACTGAAAATTATTGGTGATTGGAATGTGAAAGTTGCAAACAAAGAGGAAGGATCTGTAGTTGGAAAATAAGACTCTGATGATAGAAAAGATGTTGAGCATGTGGTGGAATTTTGCAAGAAAAACCACTTACTCATCAGAAATACTTTTGATCAACAACATAAATGTTTAGTATACATGTGGACTTTGACATATGGAATACACAGGAATCAAAATCGACTACATCTGTGGAAAGAGATGAAGGAGAAACTCAGTATCATCAGTCGAACAAGGCCAGAAGTGACTGTGGAACAGCTCTTCAGTTGCTTATATTCAAGTTCAAGTTGAAGCTGAAGAAAATTAAAACAAGTCCATAAGAACCAAAGTACTACCTTGAGTGTATCCCACCTGAATGTAGAGATCATCTTAAGAATAGAGTTGATGCACTGAAATCAATGAGCCAAGAATGGATGAATGGTGGGATGACATCCAGCATATCATACATGAAGAGGCAAAAGAAATTAAAAAGACAGAGAATAAATAAAAGACCAAAAAGGATGTCAGAAAAAACTCTGAAACTTGCTCTTTAACATAAAGTAGCTAAAGCAAATGAAAACAATGAAGAAGTAAAAGAGCTGAATGGAAGGTTTCAAAGAGTGACTTGGAATACAAAGTATTATAATGAAATGTGCAAAGACCTCGAGGCAGAAAATGAACAGGGAAGAAGACAATTGACATTTCTCAAGCTGAAAAAAAAAAAAAAAAACTGAAGGAAAAATTCAAGCCTCTAACTGCAATACTGAATAATTATATGGGCAGAGTATTAAGTGATACAAGAAGCATAAAAATAATATGGAAGTAATGCACAGAGTCCCTACAAAAAAAATGAAGTGATTGCCATTTAGCCATTCCAGGAGGTAGCATATAATCAAGAACTGACAGTATTGAAGGAAAAAGTCAAAGATGCACTGTAAGCATTGGCCAAAATCAAGACTACAGGAACTGACAAAATACCAATTGAGATGGTTCAACAAAGAGATGCAATGCTGGAAGTGTTCACTGATCAATGCCAAGAAATTTGGAAGAGAATAACCTGGCCAACCAACTTCAGCTTGAGAAATGTACCCATTCTGAAGAAAGGTGATCCAAAAGCATGTGGGAATTACTGAATGATATTATTAATATCACATGCAAGTAAATTTTCCCTAAGACAATTAAAAAATGTTGCAGCAAAACATAGATAGGGAACTGCCAGAAATTCAAGCTGGATTCAAAAGAGAACATGGAATGATGGTTATCATTGCTGATGTCAGATGGATTTTGGCTGAAAACAGAGAATACTAGAAAGATTATTTACCTGTGTTTTACTGACTATATGAAGGTATTCAACTATGTGGATCACAACAAATATGGATAACATTGCTGTGGTGTGGTGAGTTACTTGGTATGGTATTTTGTGACTCCCACCAGATGACTAGGTGGAACTATATAAATATGAGGTGCTTTGTGGTCCACAAAGGGGTTTGGATAGCTTATTAGTCATGTAAATAAGGTGCATGGTGCCCTTGTGGGGGTGGGATCATGGAAATAAGGCATATAGAACCCTAATGTGGGGATTGCTCAGTTTTGTCATTCTACTGGGCTTAAAATGAACCATCCCAAGAGGTGGAAAGGGGAATCTCACTACCACCACGAGAAAGAAGAGCCAGAACTGGAGCACCTCCTTGGACCTGAGATCCATGCACTGAGACTATGGCAGATAGATGGTGGCAGTTAACAGCAGTGGCAGAAGCAGCAGCAGCAGAAGCGAGAGCCTAGCACAAGACAGAGTGGTGAGCTGGCTGAGCCAATGAACAAGAAAGTTGAGTGCCTTTGGGTAGGAGGCTTGCTGGCAGAGTGGGGTAAACCTAAGTGTACCTATGTGGTTGTTGTTAGTGCCGTTGAGTCAGACCCAACTCCTAGCGACCCCTCCCTTGGATTTGCGAGGCGGTATCACTGTGGAAGTAGATTGCCCAACTTTCCTTCCGAGGAGTGGCTGGTGGGAAGTGTAGCTATGTTGTTGTTGTTGTTAAGTGCCATTGAGTCATTTCTGACTCATAGCAACCCCATGCACAGCAGAATGAAACACTGCCCAATCCCGCGCCAGCCCCACAATCCCTGCTATACTTGAGCCCATCATCACAGCCACCGTGTCAATCCATCTCGTTGAAGGCCTCCCCCTCTTTCATCGACTCTCCACCCTACCAAGCATGACATCCTTCTCCAGGGAATGGCCCCTTCTTACAACATGACCAAAATAGGTGAGACGAAGTCTGGCCATTCTTGCTTCCAAGGAGCATTCTGGCTGCACTTCCTCCAGGACAGATCTGTTAGTTCTTTTAGCAGTCTATGGTGCTTTCAGCATTCTCTGCCAGCACCACAACTCAAAAGCATCAACTCTTCTTCGGTCTTCCTTATTCATCGTCCAGCTCTCACACGCATACGAGGCGATTGGAAATATCATTGCTTGTGTCAGGCGCACCTTAGTCCTCAAGGAGATATCCTTGCTCCTCAGCACTTGAAACAGTTCCTTCACAGTTGAAAGTGTAACTATAGGCAGAGCTAAAAGATCTTTGTTACCCTTGTCCAAGCAGGGCAGAGGCCAGGCCAAGAAGCCAAGGGCCAAAGAGAAATGTGCTTGCAGGCATTGCTGAGAGAAGGCTGTCCTGATAAAAGAATTGTATCCTGAGCATTCCTGAACCTGAACTGTAGCCTGTTGCTTACCTAAAAAACCTTATAGTCATGAGTATTGTCTGTGAGTTCTGTATGACCATTGCAATGAATATTCAAAGAGAAGTAGTGAGTGCCAGGGGAGTGATGGTTGGTGTCAGAACAGTGAAAAGGTTTGAGGGTGGTGGCAAAGTCATGAGTATTGTCTGTGAGTTCTGTATGACCATTGCAATGAATATTCAAAGAGAAGTAGTGAGTGGCAGGGGAGTGATGGTTGGTGTCAGAACTGGTGAAAAGGTTTGAGGGTGGTGGCAAGTCTGACTTCTGCTTAATAGGAGTCTGCCTTGGACTGATGCTGCTAATGGTGGTTCTGTCTACCCTCATGAAGTTACAGGAGGTCAGAGGATGCTGCCCCATGCAATTGTGAAGAATGGAATTCCAGAACACTTAATTATATTCATGAGGAAATGGTACATAATGAAAGAGGCAGTCATTTGAATAGAAGAGAATAGTATGAGGTTTAAAATCAGGAAAGCTGTATGCTAAAGTTGTATCCTTTCACCATACTTGGTGGTGTAGTGCCTAAGGCATTTGACTGATAACCAGAAGGCTGGTGGTTCAAACCCACCACCCACTCCTCAGAAGGAAGGTAGGGCAATCTACTTCCGTAGTGATACTGCCTTGGAAACCCAAGGAGTGGTTGCTATGAGTTGGATCCAACTTGATGGCAATGTGTTGTGTTGTTTTATTCAATCTACATTCTCAGAAAATAATCTGAGAAGCTGGGCTATGTGAAGAAGAAGGATCAGAATTGGAGAAAGATTCATTAACAACCTGCAATATGCAGATGATACAAACTTGCTTGCTGAAAGTGATGAGGTCTTGAAACACTGATGAAGATCAGGACTATAGCCTTCAGTATAGATTACACCTCAACATAAAGAAAACAAAAGCAATCACAACTAGACCAGTAAACAACACATGATTAATGGAGAAAAGGTTGAAGTTTTCAAGGATTTCATTTTACTTGTTACTACAATCGACATGGGAGCTCTAGTAGCATAGTGCCCAAGGCACTTGACTGCCAACAGAAGGCTGGTGGTTCAAATACACCAGCCACTCCTCGGAAGGAAGGTTGGGCAATCTACTTCCATAGTGATACTGCTTTGGAAACCCAAGGAGGGGTCGCTATGAGTTGGGTCCAACTCGATGGCACATAACAACACAACAACACAATCAACACAAACTCACTGATGTTGAGTCAGATCCAACTCATAGCAACCCCTCTTTGGGTTTCTGAGGCGGTATCTCTATGGAAGTAGATTGGCCAACCTTCCTTCTGAGGAGTGGCTGGTGGGTTTGAACAGCCGGCCTTCTGGTTAGCAGTCATATGCCTTAGGCACTATGCCACCAGAGCTCCCATTACAATCAACACCCATGGGAGAAGAAGTTAATAAATCAGAGAACATATTGCATTGGACAAATCTGCTACAAAAGTTTAAAAAAGCAAAGATGTCACCTTGAGACCTGTGGTGCACCTGACCCAAGCCATGGTATTTTCTTTCAATAGCCTCATATGTATGTGAAAGCTGGACAATGAATAAGGAAGACCAAAGAATAATTGATGCATTTGTATTATGATGTTGCTAAAGAATACTGTGTACCATGGACCACCAGATGAATGGACAAATTGGTCTTGGAATAAGGACCGCCTGATGCTTCTTACCAGGAGGGACCAGTATCTGGAGAAGACATCATGCTTTGGAAAGTAGAGGGTCAGTGAAAAGAGGAAGACCCTGAATGAGACTAGTTGACACAGTGGCTACAACAATGAGCTCAAATATAACAATGGTTGTGAGGATGGCACAGAACCGGCCAGTGTTTTGTTCTGTTGTACACAGGGTCTGTGAATCTGAACTGACTAGACAGCAGCTAACAACAACTTTTAAAAAAAAAATCAATTGAATTTGAAATCTGTTTACATTTTCACACACACATACAAATCAGCAATGTAAATCTGTCAATGAAAGAAATGGAATAAACATTCATGTTCAGAATGTACTATTGAAAATATGTGAATGGCAGTAAAGATTATATTTTTATCAGTAACTCAGCCAACATTATTTGTTATTGAAGTCTATCAAGAATTAATGAAGATTATCATTAACAATTTATTTATTCAGTACCTATTTCTGCTTAACAAATTAACTCCAAACTTGGTGGCTTTAAAACAATAAAGATTTATTATTTCACATTTTGTTTGGGCTAGGAATTGAAAGGTGATTGTGGCTCTGAGTCTCCCATGATGTTTTAGTCAGGATGTCAGATGAGGTTCCTATCACCTAAATGTTTGACTGGAGCTAGAGTATTCACTTTCTAAATAAATGGCTGACTCACACAGCTGTTTGCAGAGGCCTACTTCCTTTCTAGAGGTTGGAAGGAGGCCTCAGTTCCTTGCCATGTGGGTCTTTCAAGAGGCGTGTTGTGAGTGTCCTCATGACATTGGCAGCTGACTTCCCCTACAGCAAGTGATCTAACAGGGAGAGTCTAGAGCAGGATACAATGCCTTTCATGATCTAGTCTGGAGTGTTATATACCATCTGCTATGTTCTATTTTTGGAATGTTCTACGCATTAAATATAAATAATTAAATACAGGCTATACTCAAGAGAAGAAGAATTAGGCTTCACTTTTTGAAAGAAGTATTAAAAAGATTTGAAGATATCATCAACTAAATAACTATAAAGACTATTGAGAAGTTTTATATAAATTCAATATGTATTATTTTCTCTAATAACTTATTTGGTTTTAGTATTGTAAATATATAACATAAATAGAATATATATTTATTTTACTAATTAAAAGCTTCTATTTTAATATAGGACATTTTGGAGTTATTATTTATTTATGTAATAACTGAAAAAGTTTGGAAGCACAATCATACAGTAGTGGGATAAAATTCACTCGTGATTTATAGAGAATTCTGCCTATACTGTAGCTGATCACATTCACTCCTCAGATAAATTTCAGTTACTGGAGGATAGGAAACATGTTATATATCTTTGTATACTTCACTACAATTATTATAATATTCTGTATTTTTAGTATTCAATGAAAAAAAACTATTAACCAAATATGAATATTTATATTCAGAACAAGAATTTTGAAAACACATGTTGTATTTTCAAATATATTACATTTTCTCAAAGATACTTTGCATTTTTAAGGGCAGTCAAAATCCCATATAGACACAGATACAGAAGAGTGATAAATATCTTGAAGTATATTCTTTTCTTGTTCCATCTACTCATTCTTCCTTTTCCCTTTCCCTTCTAATTATATCTTATCTGTTTGTCTTTCCTCTGGCCTTTTTCCTTGTCTTTGCCTATGTCTTAATCCTGACAATGGCATAAAGTATTAGAGCCTACTGAGAATATTAAAGGCTAAAACAGCAACAATAAAATAAACCAGGAGGATACAAACTGTACTTTCTGTACAAACAAGTATAAGGTCTACTGGCTAACAGTTTTGTATTAGTGACATTCTCCATGGTTTTGTTGTTGTTGTTGTTTGTTTGTTTTGTTTTATAAGTTGAGGACAACAATTATAAGAGCCAGGTAAATGATTACAATCACATACTCCAGTTCGAATCTGGGAGGTAGACTGGTGATGTGATTTATAGGCAGCTTCAGTGTGATCTGGAGTGGATCTATATACAGTAAAAATGTTCAATAGCAATAGCTCTGAAAATTACATTCATATTTTTGAATTAGGGAATTGATGATAAATATAATCCAAGTTAAAAGAGCTGAAGGTCACTTGTTTATATACACAAGGCTAGCAATACTACAAATGACATCACCTTTAGAAATGAAGGGCATTGACATAAAACAGTGCAAACCAACGGTCAGGAAACAGTTGAAATAAATAAGGAAAAAAGTGGCATAAAGTAGTTTGGGTACTGCATCTCTGACCCAAGCTTAGAGTTGAAAAATGCCTAGAAACAGAATGACATATATTTTCTAAACACTACTTGACAAGGGTATGGAATTAGCCCTAAATTACAGAATCATGTGAGAAAATGAATTATATATTTTTATTGAAAGTCTTCTTTTGCATAGCTGATTCATTTCATTTTTTAAAAAACTAGAATTGGTTAAATTGTTGTTGTTGTGGCTGTGTGCTCTCGAGTCAGACCCGATTCATAGCAACCCCTCCTTGGGTTTCCGAGGCAGTATCACTACGGAAGTAGATTGTCCAACCTTCCTTCCGAGGAGTAGCTGGTGGGTTTGAACCGCCAGCCTTCTGGTTAAAAGTCAAGTGCCTTAGGCACTACACTACTAGAGCTCCTGGTTAAATTATAGGCTTAGAAATAATAATTACTTGGTCATTGATTTAAAGAATAAGCATAACATTGTATGCAATAAGAAATTAAAGTAGCTTATATTTGGACATTTAGGTTGAAAAACCAGAGAAGATTATCAGAAACATGATGGAGAATTAGAAATATGCATCAGTGTTCTCTGAGACCCTCAGTGGAATTCTTAATAGACTGTAAGTCCCCTAACACTCACTATAAAATTAATCATTCTTCCTGTCTCTGGGAAATAAAAAGAGATAATTATAAAATTATAACTATTAAGCATATAACATTAAAATATGAAACCTCCCTATGCAAAATTCATACCTGCTTGTTGTTTTTAATGTTGCTACCAAAAAATAGAAAAAAGGAGCTGTGCATTAAATTCTCCTTAAGTAAACTAATGTAGCCATGATTGGATAGCATGTCAATCAATGAATTCTATCCCCAAAATAAGTTATAAAATGGCCTAAAGACCTCTACGCTTGGAAATAGAATTTCTATTACAAAAAAAGCCTTTGTATCTACCACACCATTATCTAGTGCTGCTATAACAGACATAAGTGGATGACTTTAACAAACAGAAATTTGTTTTCTTAAGGTTTGTTAGTGTTGTCATGAGCCATTGAGTTGTCTCCAACTCATAGCGACCCCCTCCCTTGGGTTTCTGAGGCAGTATCTCTGTGGAAGTAGATGGCCCAATCTTCCTTCCTAGGAGTAGCTGGTGGGTTTGAACCATCAACCTTCTGGTTAGTAGTCAAGTAGGAGGCAAAAAAAAAAAAAAAAAAGCTCACTGCTGTGGAGCTGATTCTACTTATAGTGACCCTTCCTTGGTTTTCTGATGTGGTATCTCTACCCATCAGTAGAGATTGCCCAAGTAGATTGACCAATCATCCTTCTGAGGAGTGGCTGGTGGTTTGGACCACTAGCCTCTGGTTAGCAGTCAAATGCCTTAGGTACTACACCACCAGAGCTCCCATTTTAGGATGTTAGAAGTTCAGATTCCAAGTGCCAGTTCTAGGAGAAGGCTTTCTTTCTCTTCTGGCTCTGGGGAAAAGTTTTTGTCTTCTTTCAACATCTGTGGATCCAGTGTCTCTTGGAGATCTTCATCTATCTTGGCATCTATCTATCTTCTCCTGGATCTAAGAGGCTTTTAGCAGAGGCACTCTGGGTCCAAAGGACATGCTCTGTTCTTGGCTCTTCTTTCTGGTGCTACTAAGTTCCTTTCCTTCTCTGCCCAGTATGCTCTCCTTCTGTAAGATAAAAGATGAGGCAGGCTACACCCCAGAGGAACTCCACATATTCCTGTACATCTGATCAGGGCTAAGACATGACTGAGGTGTTGCATCCTACCCTTAGGAGGAATAATTACATTGTTACAAAACTGCCAAATTGCATTATTACATAACTGCCAAGCCACTGAGAATTCTGGCCCAGGCAAGTTGATACATATTTTGGGGGGACACAATTTAATCCGTGACAGAAAGCAACATAATTATTTATTTATTTTTTAGATACACTTACCCTATGAAATAAAATGTTTGCTAAACAATTACCTTTGTATTTGTACTTTATATGCATTTCTCTATATAGAAGGCAAACAACTGGGCCACATCATATCAAATTTATTTTCAGATGTCTCCATATATAGTTTTAAGTATCACATGGATCTTTTAGAACTTACAGGAACACAGAAGCCAGTACCATTTGTGGTCAGCAGAGCTTGTTTGGTTCTAAACGTATTACAGATTTATGAACCATCTGTGAAGAAACAAATGGTCTAAGCCTATTTAAAATAAGTGTTGCTATGTTCTGAGCGTTCACAAATGGGTTTGAAACAGTAGCTGTTTTCAGCAGACCTGCCTGGCAACTTAGCAAAAGCAGATGGTCTTGTGTGGTATATAGGAAGTAAGAACAGCTATTAGTTCAGGTGAAGCAAAGAATTGGAGGGAAAAGAAAAGGAAAGGAAATACAAGGAAAAAAAAAAAAAAAGCAGTAACATCAACCTCTACCATATACCTAGTTTTCCCTGATTTGTTAGGGGAATAAATGTCATTGAAATTATTGTGAAACAGTTGAATTTATTTTCTTTGAGATTTATTTTCCTAGAAGTGATACAGAAGGGACTATAAAGTCTCCTTGTACCCCACCCCATTACATATACAAGCACATTGTAGTGTGTCAACATAAAATATGATCAAAGAACCATCACAATAAATATTAAAGTTTGTAAAACTCAATTATACATCTTACATGAAACAGTTATATTGAGGATTGATTATAATAACATAGAAATATATAGAGTTGCAGAGAAAGAAAGTCCATTCTTAACACTTTTAGTCCATTTCTTAAAACTTGACATGCTATGTAGAAGCTATCCAGGAACCTATTTCTCTATCTTGTATATGAGAAAAATGATAATGTATTGAATGTTAACCACAAAACCAAATCCAATTTCCAAAGATAAAACTGAAACATATTAACGTGACAAATATTTAAACACTGCTTCTGAGTTATCAATTAATGAGATTCTTTAGAAATAGATGTTTTGCATGCAATGATAAGGCTTCTCTTAGTGACACCAACATCTCAGATAAATATTCTAATTGTTGATATTCAGCATGCTTTTAAATGCTTACATATAATTTTTATATTCTTTTTTTAAATTGTGGTAAGTACATATAGAACAAAAATTCTGCCATTTTAATAAATTTTACATGTACAATTCGGTGATAGTAATTACATTCATCATGTGCAATCATTACCACTATCCATTTCTAATTGTTTTCCATCACCTTTAACAGAAGCTCAGTGCTCCACAAGCAATGAATCTCTTTCCCTCTTCCTTGCATTGTAATTATTAATTTTATTTTGGTGAAAATATAATCAGCAACAATATTGAACAGTATCATTAATATCACACTTAAGTAAAATCTTACTGAAGATATTTCAAAAATGGTTGCAGCAGTATATTGACAGAGAACTTCCAAAGGTGCAGGCTGGATTCAGAAGAGGACATGCAACAAGGAATATCATTGCTGATGTCAGATGGATCTTGGCTCAAAGTAAAGAATACCAGGAATATGTTTACTTGTGTTTTATTGACTATGCAAAAGCATTTGATTGTGTAGATCATAACAAATTGTGGATAACATTGATAGGAATGGGAATTCCAGAACACTTAATTGTACTCATGAGGAACCTGCACATTGACCAGGAGCCTGTTATTCGAACAGAACAAGGGGACACTGCATGGTTTAAAATCAAGAAGGCAGTGTGTCAGGGCTGTGTCCTTTCCCCATAGTTATTCAATCTATATACTGTGCAAATAATCCGAGAAGCTGGACTGTATGAAGTAGAACATGGCATCAGGATTGAAGGAGGAATCATTAACAACCTGAGATATGCAGACGATAAAACTTTGCTTGCTGAAAGTGAGGATGACTTGACACACTTACTGATGAAGATTGAAGAATCCAGTCTGCAGTATGGATTACATCTCAATATAAAGAAAACAAAAATTCTCACAACTGGACCTATAAGCAACATCATGATAAATGGAGAAAAGATTGAAGTTGTCAAAGATTTCACTTGCTTGGTTCCACAATTGATACCAGTGGAAGCAGCAGTCAGGACATAAGACAGTGTATAGCACTGGGCAAGTCAGCTGCAAAGGACCTCTTTCAAGTGCTGAGGAGCAAAAATGTCTCCTTTAGGACTAAGGTGTGCCTGACACAAGCCATGATATTTTCAATCGCCTCATATGCATGTGAGAGCTGGACAATGAAGGAGGATTGAAGAAGAAGAGTTGATGCTTTTGAGTTGTGTTGCTGGCAAAGAATGCTGAAAGTACCATGGACTGCTAAAAGAACTAACAGGTCTGTCCTGGAGGAAATGCAGCCAGAATGCTCCTTGGAGGTAAGAATGACCAGACTTCGTCTCACCTACTTTGGTCATGTTGTCAGAGGGGACCATTCTCTGGAGAAGGATGTCATGCTTGGTAAGGTAGAGGGTCGACAAAGAAGGGGAAGGCCCTTAAGGAGATGGATTGACAGAGTCGCTGTGGCAATGGGGCCAAGTATAGCAGGGATCGTGGAGCTGGTGTGGGACTGGGTGGTGTTTCGTTCTGCTGTGCATAAGGTCGCTGTGAGTCAAAGACAACTCGATGACATCTAACAACAATATATTCAGCAAAACCTGCTTTCATTCAACAATTTGAGTCACTATCAGTGACCTTGGTGACATTCTTCATATTGTGTCAACACTCTCATTACTTCTGTTTTAGTTGTTTTATTCCTATTGACTTAAACTCTCTGCCCTTCAATATGAACAACTTGCTCCTCTAACTGGAGATCAGAACTAGATGGTGTATAGCTACCACTACCAAACATTCTGATTAAAGACACAACAGATAGATGTTGATAGAAAGGGAGAGAAATTTGAAACAGACTGAAAACTCTTAAAGAATCCAGATTTACTGCACCTATTGAGAATGGAAGAGTTCCTAAACCTATTGCCCTGGCTTAATCTTCAAACCTTGAATCAAAATAATTCCCTGAAGCCATCTTGATAGTAAGTAAGAGTTTAGCTCCAAAAGTAGATTGTCACCCTTGAGCATTATGTTCTTATTTAAAAAGTTCTGACTTGATGGCACATAACAACAACAACATGCACAATTTTTAAAAAAATGTTTATATTTATCCCATAAAATTAATCATTTATATTGTATGACTCAAAAGTTTCTTTATATTCATAGAGTTGTGTAACTTTAACCACACTGTAAGTTTAGAACATTTTTGTCACCTCAAAGTGACACCCCATACCCATAGAATCACAAACCATTCCCAGCCCCCATGCCCTTTCAAAGCCTGTTGTTGTTGTTACATGCTGTCGACTCAGACTTGACTCATAGCGGCCCCTGCTTGGGTTTCCGAGGTGGTATCACGACAGAAGTAGATTGCCCAATCTTCCTTCCAAGGTGTGGCTGGTGGGATTGAACTGCCAGCCTTCTGATTAGAAGTCAAGTGCTTTAGGCACTATGCTACCAGTGCTCCACTAATCTATTTTACTTCTCTAAAGATTTGCCTGTGCTGGCTATTCATGTAAATGGAATTATACAATTTGTGATCTTTTGTGGCTGGCTTTATTATTCAAGGGTGGTCACTTGTAGCTTTGTGATTCTTCCTCTTTTAATTTTGCATTTTATATAATTTTCTTCTACCTCTACCAGTCCCACCCCAAGTTCAACTTGTCTGGTAATTTTAGATAGAACAACACATTCAAACCAATTCCAAGCCTGGCCATTGTTGTTGTTATTGTTATGTGCCATCAAGTCATCTCTGACCTTATGTACAACAGAATGGCCTGGTCCTGTGCTGTGCCAGCCTCATGATGCCTACTATATCTGAGTCCATCGCTGCAACCACTGTGTCAATCCATGTGGAGGGCCTTCCCTTCTTTCATTGACCCTCCATTCTACCAAGCATGACATCCTCCTTCAGAGAATGGTCCCTTCTGACACGACCAAAGTAGGTGCAACGAAGTCTGGCCATACTCACTTTCAAGGAGCATTCTAGCTGCACTTCCTCCAGGAAAGATTTGTTAGTTCTTTTAGCAGTCCATGGTACTTTCAGCATTCTTTGCCAACACTACAACTCAAAGAGCATCAACTCTTCTTCAGTTTTCCTTATTCACTGTCCAGCTCTCACATGCATATGAGGTGATGGAAAATAACATGGCTTGGGTTGGGTACATCTTAGTCTTCAAGGGGATTATCATTGCTCTTCAGCACTTCTAAGAGGTCTTTTGTAACATATTTGCACAATGAAGCATGTCTTTTGATGTCTTGACTGCTGCTTTCATTGGCATTGATTGCAGAACCAAATAGTATGAAGTCCTTGACAATGTCAATCTTTTCTCCATCTATCATGATGCCGCTTATTGGTCCAGTTGTAAGGATTCATGATTTTTTTTTTATATATTGAGGTGTAATCCATGCTGCAGACTGTAGTCTTTAATCTTCATTAATAAGTGTTCCAAGTCTTCCTCACTTTCAGCAAGCAAAGTTTATACCTGGCCATAAACAGTGGCAGGGAAGGACCAACAAAACTTCTGCTTGAGCAAGTGTTGGCTCAATATTAAGATAATACTTTCTAGTTTCTGAAATTACTACAAACCACTCTATAAATGACTATTATTATTTCTGTTTATGCAGTTTTACATTTCTGTAATCATCTAAGGATTGTGAAGTCTCCATCTTTACTCCTCCATACCAGGATCTTAATTTGAAGATCTAAGCCTCTGTGATTCATATCTCGAGCCAAATCTGTGTCACTCAGCTGCACCACTCTGAATACACAGATAAAACTAGCTTAATGTCCAAGGAAACAATGCTTTGCCTCTACCCTTCTTTATTTCTGAGTCATTAAATAGAAGCACTGTTACATAGTGGACAGAAATAAGAATCAGCAGCCAAATCACTTGAATCTCTGAACTACTATGCTCCAGCATTAGAAAGTAACCTTAGGCAAATTATTTACTTTCACAATTCTTCACTTTACCCATCATGCAAGAACAGTAGTGCCAAACTCGTAGTTTTGCTGTGGGATTTGAGTGAAAAATGTTTCACACATAGGACAAATTTTAAAAATTTAGCTATTTTTATCTTAGCTATCAATTTCATTTTGAGTTCTATAAATTCCCATTTCCTGGACCATTAAAAAAAAAAAAAAAAAAAAAAAAAACAACTGCCATTGAGTCAATTCCATCTCACAGTAACCTCCATTGAGTTTCCAAGGCTGTAAATTTTTACGGGAAGTAGACTGCCTCATTTTCCTCCTGAAGAGCAGCTGTTGGGTTTGAATCACTGACCTTCTGGTTAGTAGCCAAATGTCTACCACCAGAGTTCCAAATCCACTGCTATCAAGTAAATTGTGACTCAAAGCAAACCCCATTGGGTTTCCAAGGCTGTAAATCATAACGTATAGCAGACTGCCTCATCCTCATCTCACAGATAAGCTGGAGGGTTTGAACCACTGACTTTCTGGTTAGCAGCCAAAAGCCTTACCTACTACACCACCAGAAATCCTTTTGACTATAGCAGACATCACTAAATCTAACAAAACATCTAACACTCCCAGATGTTGCCTCAGAATCTAAGTGTTCTAGGTAAAGCACTTCAGTTAATCAGAGTAGACTATGAGTCAACACCCATTTGCTATCTTTAGCTGAGATAATAAATCTTTCAAACCTTTTATTATACAGTAATTACAAATCCCTCCTTTAGCTATGGCATTTCTCTTGGCATATTAGCCTCATAACATCTGTCATATCTGACTGGTCTAAAACAAAATAAAATTCTAAAGTGTATAAATCTTGAAGATGATATTAATTAATTAAAAAAAAAAAACACAACTCACTGTCATTAATTCTGACTCATAGTGATCCCGTTTGGGTTTCTGAGGTGGTAAATCTTCATGGAAGTAGATTTCCCAGGCTTCCTTCCACAGAGTGGCTGATGGGTTTGAAGCTCCAACCTTCTGGATAGCAGTCAAATACTTTAGGCACTTGGCTTACCAATTTCTTTGCTCACTATTTTTATTTTATTATTTTTTTGTTTGTTTGTTACTTTTGTTATGGTGACAATATACACAACAAAACACTTGCCAACATAACAACTTCCCCATTTAGAGCTCAGGGACATTAATGACATTTTTCATGTTGTGCCAACATTATTGCTATCATTTCCCAAAATATTCAATCATCATTGCTCAATGTCCCACAAATAGAAACTTCCTCTTTCCCTCTCCCTCATACTCTTTGGTATATGGTATAAAGATATATATAGATACATATATTTTTAACCCATCAAGGAATTTAGCCTCCCTCCCTTCTCATTCCTGGTAACCAACACAGAATGATTCCTTCCATGTATAAACTTTTCCTTGACTTTTTACAATAATGGACTAATACGATATCTGTCCTTCTGTGATTGACTTATTTCACTCAGCATAATGTCCTCCAAGTTTATCCATGCTATGTGGTGTTTTGCAGATTCTACATTATTCTTTAGGGTTGCATAGTATTCCATTGTGTGTATATAGCACAGTTTGTTTACCCATTCCTTGGTTGGTGGGCACTTAGGTTGCTTCCAGCTCTTTGGTATTGTGAATAGTGCTGCATTGAACATGGGTGTGCATGTATCTATTGATGTCCTGCCTCTCACTTCTTTAGGATATGTACCTAGCAATATTTGATTGCTGGATCAAATAGTATTTCTATTTCCAGCTTTTTAAGGAATTGTCATACTGATTTCCACAGTGGTTGTATCATTTTATAGTCCTACCAGCAGTGAGTGTATGAGTTTCATTCTCTCCACATCTTTGCCAGTATTTCTTATTTTCTGTCTTGTTGAACTTTGCTATTAACACTAGGGTGAGAGGGTATCTCATGGTTGTTTTGATTCGTATATCTCTAATGGCTAATGATCACAAACATTTCTTCATGTGTTTGTTGGCTGCCTGAATATCGTCTTTGGTGAAGTATTTATTTGTCCATGTCTTCTGCCCATTTTGAATTAGATTATTTGTCTTTTTGATGTTGAGGTGTTGGAATTTCCTACAAATTTTAGAGATAGGTCCTTTGTCCAATATGTCATTCACAAATGTTTTTTCCCATTCTGTCGGTTCTCTTTTTACTCCTTTGGAGAAGTCTTCTGATGACCATAAGAATTTTATTTTTAGAAGGTCCCAATCATCTAGTTTATTCTCTGCTATTTGTGCATCTTGTGTTATGCTTGATAGTCTATTTATGCCTTAAATTAGGGCCCCTAAGTTTTTCCCTATTTTTTCTTTGATTTACTTTATATTTTAGGTTTTACATTTAAGTCTTTAATCCATCTGGAGTTCATTTTTGTGTATGGTGTGAGGTATGGATCTAGTTTCATTTTTTCTGCAAATGGATATACAGTTTTACTAGCACCATTAGTGAAAGAGACTATCTCTTGCCCATTTAATGGATTTCAACCTTTTGTCAAAGATCAGCTGGCCATAGGTCGATGAGTCTACTTCTGGGTTCTCAATTCTGCTCCTCTAGTCTGTGTGTCTCTTAGTGTACTAATACCAGGCTGTACTAATACCAACTTGCTCACTATTTTTAAATTAACAACTTTATTGTGATATACTTCTCATATTATAAAATACACCTTTTCAAAGTACAATTAATTGACTTTGTAAAGTCACAGATCTGTGCAAATATCATGACTATTTAATTAAAGAACTTTTTCATCACCCCAAAAAGAAAGCCTATATCCATTAACAGTCAATATCTACCTCTCAGTCCTCCTCATACTCCCCTACCCCAGCAACCAAACATGAACTTTTTGTCTCTATAGAGTTGTTCTTGGATTAGAAGGATTAAATATGTTAAAATGGGCATTGCATAGAAACTGAATAATAAAATATGTGGTCCTTTGTGTCTAGTTACTTTCCCTTAGCACAATGTTGGCAAAGTTTTTTCATGTTGAAGCACGTATCATTACTTTCTTCTTTTTTATGCCCAAACACTATTCCATAGTATGGCTATAACATTTTATTTATTCATTCATTTATCATTTTTTCCACTTTTTGGCTATTATAAATTTTATATGTTTTCCATTTTCTTAGGTATATATCTAGGATTTAATGGGTCATTTGGTAACCCTAAGTTTAATGAGAAATTGTAAAACTATTTTCAAAAGTGACTGAATAACTTTTCAGCTAGTGATGTATGGGATCCAGCAACAATAAAGGATTTCTAATTTCTCCTCATCCTCACCAACACTTGTTATTGTTCAACTTTTTTATTATGGTCATGCTAGTGGAAGTGAAAATATCTCTCATTGAGGTTTTGATCTGCATTCCCATAAAAACTAAAGATGTTAAGTATCTTTTCATGTGCTTGTTGCTCATTTGTACATCTTCTTTGAAGATATTTTTATTCAAATATTTGTCATTTTAGAATTCTTTTTATTGAGTTATAAGAATTTACATATATATATATATATATATATATATAGGATAAGTCCCTTACCAGATATATGATTTGGAAATATTTTCTCCCTTTCTGTGGAGTATCTTTTCGTTTTCTTAATGGTATTCTTTGAAGCACAGACATTTTCAATTTTGGTATAGCCCAATCTCTCTCTCTTATTTATTATCATTATTTGGTTTGAGCTTTTCGTGTCATATCTATGAAACCATTGCTGAACCCAGGGTTATAAAGAATAACTCCTATGTTTTATTCTGCAGGTATAGTTTTAGTTCTTACATTTAGGTATATGATCTATTTGAGTTAATTTGTATATAAAGTGATGTACACGTTGGACAGACTATTCTTTCCAACTTGGAAAGAGTCTTGGAATGCTTATAAAAAATCGATTTACCTCTTCATTTAGTGTATATTTTGCTGTAAATATTTTCATCACAATTTAAAAAATCAATGAACCATAAATAGGTTTATTTCTAGACTCTCAATTCTATTATATTAATCTTTATGTCTCTCCTTATCCTAGCATAATTCTGTCTTAGTTACTATAATTTTGGGGTATATTTTCAACTTGAGATGTTTTAGTCCTCCAGCCTATTCATTTTTCTAAGATTGTTTTGGCTATTTGAAGTCCTCTGCAATTCTGTATGAATTTTAGGACCAGCTCTTCCATTTCTGCCAAAAAAAAAAAAAAAATAGGTAGTTGGAATTTTGACAGGGATTACATTGAATCTTTAGATTGCTTTGGGTAGTAATCCCATTTTAACATATTTAATCCTTCTAATCCAAGAACATGAGATAATTATCCATTTATTTAGATAATCTTTAACTCTTTCAACAATTTTTTTTTTCCCATTTTGGTGTCTAGATTTCTTTCATTAAGTTTATTCCTAAATATTTTATACTTCATAATACTCTTATATTTGTTTCCTTAATTTCTTGTTTAAGTGGTTCATTGTTCAGGAGCTCTGGTATCATAGTGCCTAAGACACTTGACTTGTAACCAGAAGGCTGGCAGTTCGAACCCACCAGCCACTCCTCAGAAGGTAGGTTGGGCAATCTACTTCTGTAGTGATACTGCCTTGGAAACCCAAGAAGGAATCCCTATGAGTCAGGCCAACTCAATGGCAAATAACAACAACAAGGGGATAGAAATTCAATTGATTTTTGAATAACAATCTTGTATTCTGCAAACTTGTTGAACTCATTTATGAGTTCTAACTGTTTTTTAGTAGATTGGGCAATCCTACTTTCGTAGTGACACTGCCTCGGAAACCCAAGGAGGGGTCGCTATGAGTCAGGGCTGACTCGACGGCACATAACAACAACAACCTTAGGATTTTCTATGTAGAACATCATGTCACCTACAAATGGAGATATTTTTATTTCTTCCTTTCTGATTTAGATGCCTTTTATGTATTTTTCTTGCTTATGTGCACTGGTTAGAACTTTCAGTATGATGTTGAAAGGAAGTGGCAAAAGTGGATATATTTATGTTGTTCCTGATCTTGAGAAAGCATTCAGTCTCTCACTGTTAAGTATGATATTATAGATAGATTTTTCATAGATGTTCTTTATTACACTGAGGCAGCTCCTTCTAGTCTGAGTCTAGCAAATCATCAGGGGTTAAAATGCATCAATTCCTTTTTCTACATCTATTGAGAACATTATCTGCTATTTGTCTTTTATTCTATTAATATGGTTCATTACATTAATTAATTTTGGGATGTTTAACCAAATATGCATTCCTAAGGTAAATTCAACTTGGTCATAATGTTTAAAGCTTTAATATATACCTATATTTGGCTTACTAATATTTTGTTAAGGATTTTTGTTTTTATATTCATAAAGAACATTGGTCTGTAGTTTTCTTTTGTTGTTTTTGTCTAGTTTTAGTATCAGGGTAATACTGGAAAGTGTTCCCAACTCTTATTTATTTATTTACTTTTTGGAAGAATCTGTGAATAACTGGTTTCAATTTTCCTTTAAATGTTTGGTATAATTCAGCAGTGAAGCCATTTTCAGTGGGCTGAATAGTGGCATCAAAGATTGTTATGTTGTTGTTATGTGCCGTCGAGTCAGCCCTGACTCATAGTGACCCCTCCTTGGGTTTCCAAGGCAGTATCACTACGGAAGTAGGATTGCCCAACCTTCCTTCCGAGGAGTGGCTGGTGGGTTTGAACCGCCAGCCTTCTGGTTAGCAGTCAAGTGCCTTAGCCACTATGCTACCAGAGCACCAAAGATAGCAAGTCCTATTATTTGGAACCTGTAAATATTATCTTATCTGAAAAAGAAGTCTTTGTAGGTTTGATTAACTTAAGGATCTTGAGGTGAAGAGATATTCCTGGATTATCCAGGTGGATCCAAAATTCCATCACAAATTCCTTTAAAGAAGTGGACTCCATAAACACAAAGAAAAAGAGAGGGAGACGTGAAGACAGGGGAAGAGATAGGAATATGTGCCATAAACAAAGAAATGCTGACAGCCAACTGAAGCTGGAAGAAAGAAATGAATTCTCCCCTAGAACCTCCAGAAGGAGTGGAGATCTGCAGACATCTGGATTTTGGCCCAGTGAAACCTGGCCATAGAATTAGTGCTAGAATAGAAAAATACATCCAATTACCTCTCACTCAAGTGCTTATTTTATTTCCACCAAGTTATACTTACTTTTGTCTGAATTTAACTTTCTACCCCTCTGTTCTTGGTAGTAGAGATATTAAAAATATTTAAAAAGAAAACTGCATAAATACTTATATAAAAACAAAATCCATTTTCCTTTGTTCATGTGCTTGTTTTATTTCAATATTAAATCTGACCTCAAAGATTTCTAGTTTTAGATGCAGACATATGCTCTAATTGCTCATCTGAAGTAATTCAGTTAATACTATTTTATATCCTGGGCTAAAATTCAGTCATTCCAGCGAACAATTTAGTAGAATAATAATATATTTTTTAAAAAAAGCACTGTCAAAAATGCCTAAAGCGTAAGTGGATTGAGATCAGCAAGATACGATAAATTGGACAAATTTGGAAGAAAAATAATGAAGGCAGAAAATGTTACATGTTTCGATGAAAACCATAAAATCTCCTTTAGCATCTTCACTTCAGACTCAAGTAGATTTGGAACAAGATAAAATATGTAATGGAAGTAAAATAACTAAAGATTGCATAAATCTGATCACAGGCACCCTCAAATAATTAATCTTTTGACCTTATATTCTATATAGGAAGGGGTAGTTCTGTTCTCAGAAATGTTTTTTTTTTTTTTTTT
>NW_006921835.1:2658629-2697309 GCF_000298275.1 Orycteropus afer afer
GGGTTTCCGAGGCAGTATCACTACGGAAGTAGGATTGCCCAACCTTCCTTCCGAGGAGTGGCTGGTGGGTTTGAACCGTCAGCCTTCTGGTGAGCAGTCAAGTGCCTTAGGCAATATAAAATAAAACTAGAGGGATAATAGCCTTAAATTAAAGAAGATAAAATCATCTATTTATTACAAGTTAACTAATTCATAAAACAGAGAGAATGGCCAGACTTCGTCTATCATTCTTTGGGCATGTTACCAGAAGGAACCATTTCCCAGAGTGGAAAACAAGAAGACCCTTATAGAGATGGAATGACACACTGGCTGTGATAATGATGGGATCAAACAGGACAATGATTGTGAGGATGTTGTACGATGGGGTAGTGTTTTATTCTGTTGTAACAGGGTTGCCTATGCACAAAAACAATAGTTAGTAAAATAGTTATTCTGGATTCTACTTACAACAAAAACAATCAGAAGCTCACATATTATGAATAATACCAAAAGACTGATTTATTTGATAAGATAAATGAGAAGATAAGCACTTAACCTTATTCATAAGCTAACAGTAGATGCATGGGTTTTTTTAACTTCATATTTATCTAGGATTTCCACTGAATCATGTAGTATCATAACTGCCATATGCCAGCTCTATGAGGGCAGGGTTTTATATGTTTTGTTTACTGTTGGTTTTCTAATGCTTACACCTGAAAGGAAGAAAAGTAGAGAGAGAAGGGGAGAGGGTGAAAGAAAGCAAAAGTAATAACCTAAAATGTAGTCAAAAGAAATCTAAGTATAAAGACACAATCTCTAAATTGAAAAAGCTGTTGTGGGGTGGGAGGAAGAAGTTAAAGCATCTGGCCTGTGATACATTTATTCTTTTTATAGGGTGCATGTTCCTAGGAAAAGGAAAGAAGGTAGGTAATTTAATGCTATCTCCTTGTCAGCTGGAACTCCAGAAAAATAGACAATGATATTTCTAGGAGTAAGGGACCATTATCTATTGAACATCTTTAGTAGTACTGTCCCTGGCTAAAAGATTGCTTTAAAGGTACATTCTCTGAAAAATGTCATATAAACTATACAACTCTCTGATATATGAAAGAAAAATATTTCATAATTTAAACACTAACTTCTGTGTGAGGGAAACTCATGAACCTCTCTAGAGACTCCACTTATTGTTCTAGGCCACAGGTATTCGTTCTCAAGGGATGGCAGGCTCTGCAGAGCCAGCCACCTTCAATTTTACAGATAGCTCCCTGCTTCAGTGGACCTTTCTGATTATTGGTATCCTTGAAATTATTAGTAAAATTTGATTCTAGGGTAATAGGTCTGATTTGTTAAGTCTAATCTGACAATCTAATCATGTTAACGTAGTCTACGGATAAGAGAAAGTGAGAATGGTACATAAATTGTATAACCATGTATCACCCAAATTGGTATACCTTTGAGATGAAAGGCATTGCTTTTAATATTTACAATAGGCATTAAGTGTGACTTTCCAGGTAAAGACTGGGGCATGTGGTTATTGTACAAATAACTATGAGTCCTTCATTCATTAGTGTTATTTGCTTATGTGATAAATAAATAATTTAAAATCTTTGCCCATTTTAAATGTCTCAGTGAGAAAGTTGAATGGCAAAGTATGATCCCAAATACAATTTGCAATATTTAGCAATTTCTGCATTATTATGGCTGACCTTATATTAAAAATACAGATTAGAAAATGCATAACATGATTACATGAATTTTGAATTAAACATTAAGAAATAGCATATTATTCTGTGGATTGTTTGCTTATGAGAATAGTATTTTAAAGTTGGAATTATGGTAAACAGATGATATGAATGACAGTCAGGTTAATTTTTATTCTGTCAGAATGTTTGCACATTTCATATGCTTAAGGGAATCTTACACAATTCCTAATGTTTAGGAGTTTATTTGGTAACATTAAAATATACCCCAACACTCATCTGTTTGTCGTACTGGAGGGCCTTGAGTGTAGTTGTGAGTTTGGAGGTTATGAGATCAGTATTTCAAATACCAGCAGGGTTACTCATGGTGAATAGGTTTCAGAACTTCCAGACTAAGACAGACTGAGAAAGATGGGGCCATCCACTTCTGAAAGAATTGGTCACTGAAAACCTTATGAATAGCAGTGAAACACTGTCTGATATATTGATGGAAAACTTGATGGATGACCTTGAAACGTTGTATGATATAGTGCTGGAAGATGAGTCTTCAAGTGGGAAGACACTCAAAATATGATTGGGGAAGAGCTGCATCTTCAACGTAAAGGCAACCTTAATGATGTAGATGGAGTAAAGCTTTTTGGACCTTCATTTGCTGATGGGGTATGATTCAAAATAGGAATAAAGAGCTGCAAACATTCATTATTAATTGGAACGTAAAATGTTCAAAGTATGAACTTAAGAAAACTGGAAGTTGTCAAAAAATGAAAAGGAACACATAAAGATCAATACCTTGGGCATTAGTGACCTGAAGTGGATTGGTATGGGCCATTATGAATCAGATCATGATATGGTCTACTATGCTGGGAATGAAAAATTGAAGGGGAATGGTGTCACATGTTCATCATCAAAAAGAATGTTTTAAGATGTATCCTGAAGTACGATGCTGTGAGTGATAGGACAATAGTCATGTGCTCACAAGGAAGAACAGTTAATATGACTGCTCTTCAAATTTACATACTAACCACCAAAGCAAAAGATGAAAAAACTGAAGACTTTTACCAACTTCTGCAGTCTGAAATTGACCAAACATGTAATCAAAATATATTGATAATTACTGGTTATTAGAATGCAAAAGTTGGAAATGAATAAGAGCCACTGGTAGCTGGAAAATATGACCTTGGTGATAGAAATGACACTGGTGATTGAATGTCAGAATTTTGCAAGACCAATGACTTACTCATCACAAATACAATTTTTCAACAACACAAACATCAACTATATATGTAGATCTCACAAGATGGAATACACAGAAAACAAATCAACTACATCTGTGGAAAGAAGCAATGGAAAAGCTCAACACCTTCAGCCAAAACAAGCCAGGAGCTGACTGTGGAACACACCATCAATTGATCATATGCAAGTTCAAGGTGAAGTTGAAGAAAATAAAAACAAATCCATGAGAACCAAAATATGACCTTGAGTATATCCCACCTTAATTTAGAAACCATCTGAAGAATACATTTAATCCATTCAACACTAGTGATGGAAGACCAGATGAGTTGTAGGAAGACATCAAGAACATTATACATGAAGAAAGCAAAAGTTCATTAAAAAGACAGGAAAGGAAGAAAAGACCAAAATGGATGTCAGAAGAGATTCTGAAATTTGCTCTTGAACAGAGAGTAGCTAAAGATAAAGGAATAAATGTTGAAATAAAAGAGCTGAACAGAAGATTTCAAAGGGCAGCACAGGAAGACAAAATATGAAGTATTATAATAAAATACACAAAAACCTGGAATTAGAAAACCAAAAGAGTAGAATAAGCTTGGCATTTCTCAAGCTGAAGGAACTGAAGAAAAAACTCCAAGCCTCAAATTGCAATGTTGCTATTGTTGTTATGTGCCGTCAAGTCAGACCTAACTCATAGTGACCACTCCTTGGGTTTCCGAGGCAGTGTCACTACAGAAGTATATTGCCCCATCTTCCTTCCGAGGAGTGGCTGGTGGGTTTGAACCTCCAGCCTTCCTGTTAGCAGTCAAGTGCCTTAGCCACTATGCTACAAAAACTCCCCAAATTGCAATACTGAAGGATTATATGGGCAAAATATTGAAAAATGCAAGAAGCATCAAAAGAAGATGCAAAGAATACACAGAGTCACTGTATTTAAAAGAATTGGTCAATGTTCAATCATTTCTGGAGGCAGCATATGATTAAGAACCAATGGTACTGAAGGAAAAAGTCCACCTCTACTGAAGGAATTGGTGAAAAACAAGGCTTCAGGAATTGGCACAGTGCCCACTGAGATGTTTAAGCACAGGGATGCAGTTCTGGAGGCATTTATTTCTCTACACCAGGAAATTTAAAAGACAGCTGCCTGGTCCACTGACTGGAAGAGATCCATATTTGTGCCCAGTCAAAGAAAGGTGGTCCAATGGAATATAGAAGTTATCAAACAGTATCACTAATATCACACACAAGTAAAAGCTTGCTGAAGATAATGCAAAAATGGTTGCAGCAGTATATTAACAGGGTACTGCAGGAAACTGCAAGCTGGATTCAGAAGAGGACGTGGAACTATGGATATTATTGCTGATGTCCAATGGATCTTAGCTGAAAGCAAAAAATATTGGAAAGTTGTTTGTATTTTATTGACTATGCAAAAGCATTCAACTATGCATATCATAACAAATTATAGATAACAATGCAAAGAATGGGAATTCCAGAACACTTAATTGTGCTCATGAGGATCCTGTACATAGACCAGAAGGCTGTCCTTTGAACAGAACCAGGGAATACTGCATGCTTTAAAATCAGGAAAGGTATGTGTTGGGGTTGTATCCTTTCATCATACTTATTCAATCTGTATAGTGAGCAAATAATCCAAGAAGCTGGAGTATATGAAGAAGAACAATGCATCAGGATTGGAGGAAGACTAATTAACAACCTGTGATATGCAGATGACATAGTTTTGCTTGCTGAAATTAAAGATGACTTGAAATACTTACTGATGAAGATTAAAGACTACAGTCTGCAGTATGGATTACATCTCAAGAAAATGAAAATCCTCACAACTGGACCAATAAGCAACATTATGATAAATGGAGAAAAGATTGAAGTTGTCAAAGATTTCATTTTACTTGGATGCACAGTCAAGACTCATGGAAGGAGCAGTCAAGAAATGAGCTGTCATATTGCACTAGGCAGATCTGTTGATGCAAAAAAAAAAAAAAAAGCCTCTTTAAAGTGTTGAAGAGCAAAGATGTCACTTTGAAGTATGATGTGCACCTAATAGGAGCTCTGGTAGTGTAATGCCTAAAGCACTTGACTGCTAACCAGACAGCTGGTGGTTCAAACCCACCAGCCACTCCTTGGAAGGAAGATGGGGCAGTCTACTTCCATAGTGATACTGCCTTGGAAACCCAAGGAGGGGTTGCTATGAGTCAGGTCCAACTCAACGGCACATAACAACAACAACCCAAACCACAGTATTTTCAATGCCCACTGTTTTAGTTACCTAGTGCCTCTCTGACCAGAATATAGCACAAATGGGATGGCTTGAACAAACAGGAGTTTATTTTCTTACAGTTCTGGAGACTAGAAGTCTGAGTTCAAAGTGCCAGGCTCTAGGGGCTGGATGAAAGCCCCTCGATCCTGGGCTTCAGCTCTGCCTCTTGCTCCTGGCCCACTGAAGCTAGAGGAATCTCTCTATTCAGACAGCTGCTAGCTGCTGAGGCTGACAAACCCAAGGTCAACAAGTGAAAAGGCACAATCCTGATATTACCAAACCACACTACTGGCAATTGATTCAAGTCCACTGAAAGTCCCAAGACTGGCAGAGCATGGCAGTCTGCTGAAAAATGACTTGGCTACGTTGCAGGATTCAAGCATGCCATCAGATGGAGACCTCCCTCAAAGTTGCTTCATAAAGCAGCTCCTCAGCTGCTCCTGTAGATTCCACCATGGAGTTAATTACCAACCTTACCATGGGGAATAATTACATCCAGCACCCAACCTCTCAACCTGGCCTAGCCAAGTTGACATACAACCTTAACCACCACAGCCACACCTACATGGACAATGAATAAGAAAGACTGAAGAAGAACTGCCACCTTTGAATTATTGTGTTGGTGAAGAATACTGAAAATACCATGGATTGCCAGAAAGAAGAAAGAACAAATCTACCCTGGCAGAAGTGCAGACAGAATGTTCCTTATAAGCTAGAATAGAGGCTAAGAAGACTTCATCTCAGCCACTTTGGATGTGGTCAGAAGAGACCATTCCCTGAAGGATGTCACACTTGGTAAAGTGGAGGGTCAGAGAAAAATGGTAAGAGCCTCAACGAGATGGAATGCATGATTGCAAAGATGGACTCAAACGTAGCAAGGACTGTGAGGATGCCGCAGGACTGTGCAGTGTTTTGTTCTGTTGTAACAGGTTTACCATGAGTCCAAATCAATTCAACAGCATCTAACAACCACACAATCAACAAAATACATCAAATGTGTAAACGGTAATATTAGAACCATTAACTACTGGGGTGGGCTTGAATTTTAGCAGCATCTTAAAAACTGGAATGCAGACTAAATTACGTGATTGTTGTTTTTATCAACTCTTTTAAAGTTGATGGATGGGACTTAAGAGGACCCATGAAGCACTTGAATTATAAATAAATGAGTATGTGTTCATATGTGCATTTTGGGAAATGGAAGATGTCAGTGCTTTTCTTTTTATCAGATTCTTAAATTTCATTAAATTTGGCTTGGTCACGCCCCCTGCAAAAAAAAATAAAATAAAATAACAATCACTGCTTAAGAGGAATAGTTTCTAGAGGATAAGTCCTCTGAGAGATGGCCCATATTATGAGGGAATAATTGCTCATACCCACGCTCTGATTCATGAACAGGTTTTGGCCTTGTAGAAATGAGGTGCACAGTAACAGACTATACCACTTTGGGAAATATTAACCCTTAGTCATTCACTCAAATATCTTTTATCTTATAAGAAAGGAAGAGTAATTATCTAACCCACTGCCTTTACGAGACCCTCTGTTCTGGTTAAATAGTGCCGCTCTGACAGGAATATACCACAAATGGGATGGCTTAAACAAACAGGAGTTTACTATTACAATTTGGAGGCTATAAGTGCAAGTTCAAAGTGCCAGGCTCTAGGGGCTGGGTGAAAGCCCCTCAACCTTGGGGTCCAGCTCTGCCGTCTGCTCCCAGCCCACTGGAGCTAGAGGCGTTTCTTCACTCAAGACAGCTGCTGGATGCTGAGGCTGAGAACCCCCCCAAGGCTGACAAGTAAATAGGCACAGTCTCAATGTTACCAATCCATACGGCAGGTCATTAACTTAAATCCATTGTAAGTCCCAAGGTCGGCACAGCATAGCAGGCTGCTGAGCAATGACACAGCTACATGCAGGGTCCAAGTGTGTCAGAGGCTAGAGACCATTCTCAAAACTTCTTATATACAGGAAGCAGACCACATACCCAAAGGCAGCTACTCAGCTGCTCACAGTTGATTCCACCATGGAGTTGATTACCAGTCTCATCATGGGGAATACTACTACATCCAGCTGCCCAGCCACTCAACCAGGCCTAGCCAAGTTGACATACAAACATAACCATCACACCCTCCCTCTTCTATTTACCAATGTAAACTCTCTGATAAGCAGTATTAACTCTGCATATAGTGTTTTGATTATTCAAATATTCTGAGTATAATATTCTTATATAATTAATACACAGATGATCAATTTTGGTATTATAAATATCCATAACACTAAAAATGTCTTTGGATCATAATTTAAGATTTCTTTTTTATTCAGGTTGGTTTTTTTTAGTGCATTGTGGTTACTGCAAACATGAAAATAATAGACAATGAAACTCCTCAAAAGAGTTCACTATTGGCACTGTCATTATTTCTTTTTTCCATTCATTCTTCAGCCCTCTCCAACATGGTTCCTAGTTTCACCATTTTACTGAACTTGCTCTTGCCATGGTCACCATCAACTTCCATGTCCCAAATTCAATATACTGCTCTTTTCCCATATTCCAAGAAGTTTCAAATAGTATTCAATACAGTTGGACAGCCCATTATCTTTTTTAAAATTAAATTGTTATTTTTAGTCAGATACAAAATACATACATAATTTGAAAAGACATGCAGCATTATATAGTATAAAATGTAAAACAGGAATCTTTGCTGTACTACTCCTGACCATTTATCACTCCATTGAGTCAGTTACTTTGTTTAGATATTTCTTTTTCAATTTATCATAAAATGTCTCACAGCATGCTTATAGTACATTTCCTTAATTTTTCAGTATTTTTGATATTATCTATTACATTTCTTCTATAATTAATTATAATTCATTACTCTTCAACTTCAAACACAATTTCTTTATATAGAGTTTCATAATTTTAGATTTAGTCAATATCACTTGCATTGTTATGACTATATAAATACCATTAACAGTGGAGAAATAGAGACTACCATGATCACACTTCATTCTTGTAAGTTTTTTGTTTTCCCTCAAGTTAAAATTTTCTGTGTTTTCCATCTGCTCAGTTTTTAGTGCATCTATCATTCATTTATCACCAACCCCCCAGCAGAAATGAAAAGCTTCTCTGAATATATTCAAACACATGAGATAATCTATCAGTTTTATATCTTCTTGAGAATAATGCTCCCATAGTTCTCAGACTTCCTGCTCCCTTCTACTCTTTATTAGTGTATCCTGCCTGATGCTAATAGATTAATGCTGTGCCTAAGATGTTAACTGTACACTATTTATTGTACTGAAAATTGAAAGTTTTTGTTTACAATCATTTAACATTTATGATAGTTGATATTATAGTTGAACAATGTATCATTTTCTCCATAAATTTTTTCACTTCATTATTTTGAAGTGTGACATTTTATATGTCTCACAGGTGACTTAAGAGTGTTCTGTTGTGGCTACTGTGAAAAAAATTGCCTATTGACTTTTTATTGAGTCAGTCCAATTTGTTTGCTTATTTAATTATAATTTGTTTAATCAAATGAAATTATAGGCTCATCAGGGACAGTTGACCTGAGTGCCTAACATAGACTCCCCATGTGTCCTAGACTTCTCAGAGCGAAGTGGTTTGGTTGTAACATGAAGTATGCCAAAAAGGAGCATTCAGAGAACAAGCATTCCAGGAGATTAAGGCAGAAGCTTCAAGGCTTCTTCTGACCTAGCTTCAGAAGACATGAAGAGTCATTTCTCTTGCATTCTGTTGAGTATAACTGAGTTACTAAGGCCAATCTAGATACAAAATCAGAAGAATTAGTTTACACTTCTTGATGAGGAATTAGCAAGGTCACATTTCAGAAAAACAGATAGGAAAAAAGATGCTGTGGCCATCTTTGGAAAATGCTATCTGCCACAAAGAAACTACATATAATTGTTCCTGCTTTTATCATTCTACCATTGTGCTCCTGAACAATTTAGTCTGGTATGTTTTCATCTTGATGCAAAGAAACAAGATCAGAATACAGCATTTTGATTGCTCAAAGAAGAATTTCCTTAAAGTTTGTGAGTTAAAAGAAGAACTTAACTTTTGCACATGTGTAACAATTCTCACTTTGTAGATTTATTAAAGGATAGTTACTAACTTCAAAAAATGGCCTAATTTGACATTTCTGAGCATGTGAATTAACTTAATTGATTGCAAGGAGTGTGTGAAAGTGTATAAATAAGCACCAACAAAGCTAATGCATTAAAACAAAATTCAACTTTGGATCAATGAGGTAGTTCACTCCATACTGAACCTAAAATTCTAAGACCATTACAGTGACATCTATATATGCATAAGAAAAGTCTTAATCATTATTTTGAAACACATAATATGGAAAACTTTGATTAGATTTGAAATTCATTTGTATTAATGTAAGAAATTTCACATAAATTTCAATTTTTACAAATAGTAAAGCTGTTTGACTAGTTATTTCATATTAGCAGTATACTTTAAAGAAATGGAATTAATAATTGTTGCCAAAGCGAGTGAATATTTCTACCAAATGGAGGGGAAAAGGAGATAAATATCATTTTATCTTTCTCACATAATGCACCTTTTCACATTAATGTACTTATGCATAAAACATTTCTCAATAATAATTGTTTTGGTCACCTAGTGCTGCTCTCTAACAGAAGATACCACAAACAGGATGGCTTAAACAAACAGGAGTTTACTCTCTTAGAATTTTGGGGGCTAGAACTCTGAGTTCAAAATGCCAGGCCCTCTCTATGAGTCGGGTCTGACTCAATGGCACATAACAACAAAAACAACAGGGGCTGGTTGGGCAGCTCTGGTAGCATAGTGGCTAAGGCACTAGACTGCTAACCAGAAGGCTGGAGGTTCAAACCCACCAGCCACTCCTCGGAAGATGGAGCAATCTACTTCCGTAGTGATACTGCCTCAGAAACCCAAGGAGGGGTCGCCCCTCAAACTTGGGTTTCAGCTCTGCTTCCTGCTCTCGGCCCACTAAAGCTGGAAGCTTTTCTTCCCTCAGGCAACTGCTGACAAACCCAAAGTTGACAAGTAAAAAGACACAGTCCCGATATTACCAACAACATGGCAGGCCACTAATTCAAGTCCAGAAAAAGTCCCAAGATTGGCAGAGCATGGTAGGTTGCTGAACAACAACTTGGCTACATGCAGGGTTCAAGAGTGCCAAAAAGCTGTAGATCATTCCCAAAGCTTCACCTTATACAGGAAGCAGATCATACCCCTAAAGCAGCTTCTCAGCTACTCATGGCAGATTCCACCATGGAATCGACTACCAATATCACCATGCAGAATAACTACCACCAGCTGCCCAGGCACTCAAAACCAGGCCCAGTCAAGTTGATGTATGAACTTAACTAATACAATAATGATCACAAAAATAAGAGATCTTGATCAAAATTTTTTTTCTAATTATACTAAGCATAAAAATTATAAAGTAAATCATATTCCAAGAAATAAGCTCATTTATTATTAAAGTGCTGTAAATACTTTATTTTGAAATTTCAAGTATATTGCCCCCAATATTTTATGCTCTATTTTTATAATTATATAGAAAATATACTTATTTTTTGCCAACCCCATATACTCCTTGAAGTACTGTCCCATTTACCTCAGTATGCCATACAAATTTTGAAATTTTCAACATATGCCATGACTTCGAAGTTGAGAATGTCTATAGGCTTGCAGAATCGCTCTCAGTCTTATTCACTACTATATCTGCAGTGTACATAGGTACTCAATAAATACTTGTTAAATAAATTTGATACAATAAACATATAATCAGATACATAATGTGTAAGGCCATTTTACTGAATCCTTGTTGACACCATACAAAACTGTCACAACGTATTTACCACTCAGTATTCCCAGCATTGCTCATCTTTGAATTTAGGAGAAATTAGTAAGTAATCCAGAAAGGGTCCGTTTCTCTAACAGAAAGCTATTGTTTAGAATTAACAGCTAAATGAGAGGAGAAAGAAGCTGCCAAACCTCCTAGTTTTCCATACTAAAGTCTGTTGAATCTATATTCGAGAAAAGAAATTATACTCTTCATTCTCATAGGAAAAATATTCTATTGAAGGAAGAAGAGACACTGCCAAGGAGAAAAGGTATTTCTCCTCTTGCATAACTTCAGATGGAATGTATTCAACTATGTAAAAATTAATAAAATCAATTTAAACAGTGCTACATAAAAAGGAGATAATTAAAAATAGGAATTATTACTCAGTGAAAGAAAACAAAAGTAGTTCTCAAATTCTGAATAAATAAAAATCAATACAAAAAAAAAACCCAAAAACTATCTGCCCAAGCTACATCATTAAAATGTCTGGCTGTTTTTTAAATGGCAATTGGCTATGATTCAATTAAAGAAATATAGAAAAATAAAATATTAAATGTACTGTAAATCTTCAAATTATAATGATTTAGATAAGATGCTCTTTTCATTTCCATGGATTTCTTTTAACCTAAGAAATTTGAAAAAATAACGTTGGGAAATAATTCAAGGAATTTTTTTCTTTGCAATATGTTATAATTTTATGTAAAATGGGGCATTCTATAATCTTTGACCTGACAGAAGGAATGACAGATTTTATTAGAGTTCATGGATCTTTCATTCGGTAATTTAACCCAATACATTCATATTCTCATGCATATGATGAAATTATTACATGGTGGGGCATTTTCAGTTCTCATAAGGCAGCATGGTGTAAGATTGGCTGGAAATAGGGGCAGCTCTTATGCTTTTGGATTATGTGACAGTAGGCAATTTATTTTAGCTCTTTAAACTCATTTCCCCCATCTGTAAAACAGAAACAATAAATTAAACAGTACAATATTATGCTATCTAGAATTAGGATTGCAAACAAATTTCAGTTTCCATGATCCACTGGTTGTGGCTGCATAAAGTGTTCATTTGAGGACTTTAACATGAAGCCAGTCAGGGCTCAGCATGATTTATAAGTTATGTCTTCTCTGGTGGCATAGTGCCTAAGACATATGACTGTTAACCAGAGGGCTGGTGGTTCAAACCCAACAGCCACTCCTTGAAAAGAAGATTGGGCAACCTACTTCTATAGTGATACCATCTCAGAAACCCAAAGAGGGGTCACTATGAGTCGGAACCAACTCAACAGCAGTGAGTTTTGTTTTGTTTTCTTTCTAATAGTTCAGATATCACTTCTCTGGTACAGTACAGGTATCCCAAGATTCGATACTCTCTCCTCCCCTACCCTCTAGGTTCCCATTTTCCTTCCTCCCACATAGTTAATATAAAATGTGGACACAAGTAAGCTAAATTTAAAATATCAAATATAGAGTTCAGGATAAACAACCTAGATAAAAATTTTAGGTGTATGTATTTTTCTCTGCTCCCTACTCACATCCCTGTACCATAATAACAAAGGAAGGGAGGACAATGTGAAAAAAAAAGAGGCAAGATATCAGAGACACCACATTAATTTAGAATTTGGAAATGGAAAGCAGATGGATAAAAAGTAACTATCAACAGACGATAGAAAGTTGAAATTTAAGGCTTACTGTGGGGAAGTAAAGAAGAAGAAAGGTGATTCATAAATCAGAATACTAAAAAGCCTGAGAATCTAACGTACTGATGCAAAAAGGGTGTGGGGGCAGCATTTTACCGGCTTTCACTTCACTTCGGGGAGAGAGAATCAGCAGCAGCATCAACAGCTGAAAGTCGATTCCTATGAAGCAAAGGTCAGTCATGCCACTATCCTCCAAACTTCTTGTCAATTCTCATACCAACCATCCCTCCCACAGTACCTTCTACTTCTATGCTGGTTTGATAATTCATTGCAATGGCCTCAAAGAACTCACAGGCAATACTCATGAATATGAGGTTTATTAGGAAAGTAAGGTTACCATCCAGGATTAGAAACAACTCAGGATACAGTTTTTCCATCAGGACAGACTTCTCAGCTGTGCTGCAGGCACTCTTCTCTTTGGCCTTGGTCTCCCTGCTCTGTGGCTCCCTGGCCTCTGCTTTGCTCAGTCAAGTCATACAAAGCTTTTTTAGCTCTGACCATAGGTGCCCAGGGAGCTCTGGTAGCTTAATGCCTAAGGCACTCAAATCCACCAGCCACTCCTCGGAAGGAAGGTTGGGCAATCTACTTACGTAGTAATGCTGCCTCGGAAACCCAAGGAGGGGTCGTTATGAGTCGGGTCTGACTTGATGGCACGTAACAACATAGGTGCCCAGAAAGCATTCCACTCTGCCAGCAAACCTCCTGCCTAAACACTCAGCTTTCTCGTTCCAGGGCCTGGAAGCCCATTTCTCTGTCTCATACAACATGTCTCTGCTGCTGGGGTCTGATGCCACTGCTACTCAAATTTCTCACTATCTCAGAAGAGTGTTACAACTCACTCTCTTTCTCCTGAGTCAAGGAGATTCAGCACAGGGATCTTGGCTCCAAAGGACATGCTCCATTCCTGGCTCTTATTTCTTGATGGTAGTAAGATTCCCCTTTCTACCTCTAGGCGATCCCCACATTAGATTTCCATATCCCCTGTTTGCACAATTCCACCCCCACAAGGGTGCCATATACGTTATTAGCAAACTATCTAATCTCCTTGGTGGGCCATAGGTACCTCACATTTGCATAGTCACACCTAGTCATCTGGTAGGAGTCTCAGATGATGACTACAAGAGCCATATTAAATAATTCATTGCTCTATCATCAATGTATGAAAGAATTGGTGGGAAAACATAATTAGATCACCTGACCTCCTCAGCACCACATTCAACAAGGTGACTTCTTCCCTTCCCTTCATTCTTGCAAAAACCAGAGTTTCTGGATTTAGAATCATCAGGCACATCTATTGAAAGGGGTAAGGTACATGGATGAAAACAAGGAAATGAAATACAAAACGCTGTATAGCCAATGTTATTCTAAAAACAATGGCACGTACTTATATATTGTAGGCAGAGTATCAGAGTATTCCCCTTTAGGAGAAACATCTTATTTCAGGCTCCTCAATAAAAATTCCATGTAATTAACCTAAATTTGGGCCAACTACTCAATAAAACTCAACTACATACCTAAACAGAGTTTCCAACTAGTATTTAAAGTCACTTTTAAATATGAGTGAATAAAAAGGACTTGCAGCATTTTATTTTATTTTTTTTTTAATAATATCATGAAGAATAAAGTAACTTGAATATAGGAATGCAGAGTGCGGAGAACTATTTCCTCCAAAAAATAAACAATCAAATTCAAATAGTACTAATATCCTTAGATATGTAAAGGTTATAGTGCATCTATGAACCAAGAATAATAGTGCTCACATGTGTTTGTGTGTGTATGTGTCTGTGTGTATGTAAAAGGAACAATGAAAAAATATTTGGGGTATTAGAAATATGATTGTAGAAATTTTAAAAAATAGAGAAATGGAAAGATAAAAGAGTAAATCTCTTAGAAATGACACAAATATAAAAAGATATGGGGAAGAATTTTGTATTTTATAAAAAATATGAATATTAGAGGTTCAGAACAGGAATATCCATTGACACAATGGCTGCAACAATGGGCTCAAGTATAATAAGGATTGGGAGGATGATGCATGACTGGACAGTGTTTTGTTCTGTTCTACATAGGGTCAAGATGAGTCAGAGCTGACTCGATGGCACCTAACAACAACAACGTCTGAATAACAGGAATTAGGGAGAGAAAAATTTGAAAAGAGAATAATATGTAGTACATAACACAAGAAAGGAGCTCTGATAGCATAGTGCATAAGGCACTTGACTGCTAACCAGAAGGCTGGTAATTCAAACTCACCAGCCACTACTAGGAAGGAAGGTTGGACAATCTACTTCCATAGTGATACCACCTCAGAAACCCAAGGAGGGGTCTCTATGAGTCAGGTTCTACTTGACAGCACATAACAACAGCAACAACACAAGAAAACTTTTCAGATTAAGAACTAAATGGTAATGGACATCTCAAAGGTAACACTAGGGTTAGAAGATAAGAAAGCAAACTTCTGAAGGAAATTCTATACTAATACAAATTACCAACCAATATGAGAGAAACATAAAGATATGTTTACCACGTATGCATAATTTCTCAGGAATGTCACATAGAAGGCACTTCATTAAAATAAGAAAATAAATCAAGGAACAAGGTATGTAATCTTGGAACAAAGGGTTCCAAAACAGGAAAGAGAGATGGATTTTCAGGATCACAATTCAAGGAAAGTACCAGGATCATAGCTGTAAGAGCAGATTTACAGCTCAACCAGTCATGATTAAAAGAGCCGGATGAAGGGCTCCAAGAGGAGTATCTTAATAAAACAAACAAATCTATGGGGATGTTTGTGGGGTAATGGTGGTTTGAATGAGATGAAAGCTATCCAAACAAGATTAAAAAAAAAAAAAAAAGTTAAATGTTAAAGCAAACATATTCTTAATATAGTATGTAACTCAGCTGTGAGCAGTATTAACATAGTCACAATAATTAGCATGTTCAATATTAGTTAAACCCCAAATAGTGAAATAATTTTAATGGGACAATAGAGGATGTGTGTGTGTAAGTGTGTGTACTGAGGATTTTATAAGAAAATTGAATCTCCATTTCATATGGATCACAAAGGATGTTTCAAGATCTGTCCTGAAATACAATACTGTCAGTGATAGGATAATATCCATATGCCTACAAGGAAGATCAGTTAATGTGACTATTATTCATATTTATGTACCAACCACCAAAGCCAATATGAGGAAATTGAAGATTTTTATCAACTTCTGCAGTCTGAAATTGACCAAACGTGCAATCAAGATGTGTTAATTATCACTGGTGATTGGAATGCAAAAGTTGGAAACAAAGAAGAATCACCAGTAGTTGGAAAATTTGGCCTTGGTGAAAGAAATAATGCTAGAAATCACATGGTAGAATTTTGCAAGACCAACAACTTATTCATTGCAAATACCTTTTTTTCACAACACAAATGGTGGCTATACATGTGGACTTTGCCAGATGGAGTACACAGGAATCAGATTGACTACATTTATGGCAAGAGGTGATGGAAAAGCTCAATATCTTTAGCCAAAACAACGCCAGGAGCTGATTGTGGAACAGAACATCAACTGCTCATATGCAAGTTTAACTTGAAGTTGAACACAATTAAAACAAGTTTCACAAATATGATCTAGAATATATCTCTCCTGAATTTAGAGACCATCTAAAGAATAGACTTGATGCATTGAACACCAATGACAAAAAACCAGAAGAATTGTGGGATAACATCAAGAACATCATACATGACAAAAGCAAGAGGTCATTAAAAAGATGAGAGAGGAAGAAAAGACCAAAATGGATGTCAGAAGAGACTCTGAAACTTGCCCTTGAATGGAAAGTAAGCTAAAGCAAATGGAAGAAATAATAAGATAAAAGAGCTGAATAGAAAATTTCAAAGAGCAGTTTGAACAGACAAAGCCAATTACTATAATGAAATGTGCAAAGACCTGGAGTTAGAAAACAAAAAGGGAAGAGCACGCTCAGCATTTCTCAAGGTGAAAGAACTAAGGAAAAAAATGTAAGCCTCGAATTGCAATATTGAAAGATTCTATGGGAAAATATTGAATGATGCAGGAAGCATCAAAAGAAGATGGAAGGAATATGCAGAGTCACTGTATCAAAAAGAACTGTTTGAAGTTTACCCATTTCAAGAGGTGGCATATGATCAAGAGCTAATGGAACTGAAGGAAGAAGTTGAAGCTGCACTGAAGGAATTGGTGAAGAACAGGGCTCCAGGAAGTGACGGAATACCATTGAGATGTTTCAACAAACAGATGCCCCACTGGAGACACTCACTCAGTTATACCAAGAGATTTGGAAAACAGCTACCTGGCCAACTGACTCAAAGAGATCTGCATTTGTGCCCATTCCAAAGAAACGTGGTCCCACAGAATGTGGAAATTATTGAACAATATCATTATTATCGCACGCAAGTAAAATCTTACTGAAGATAATTCAAAAATGGTTGCAGCAGTATATTGACAGAGAACTTCCAGAGGTGCAGGCTGAATTCAGAAGAGGACGTGCAACAAGGGATATCATTGCTGATGTCAGATGGATCTTGGCTCAAAGAAAAGAATACCAGAAAAATGTTTACTTGTGTTTTATTGACTATGCAAAGGCATTTGATTGTGTGGATCATAACAAATTGTGGATAACATTGATAGGAATGTGGATTCCAGAACACATAATTGTACTCCTGAGGAACCTGTACATAGACCAGGAGGCTGCTGTTCAAACAGAACAAGGGGACACTGCATGGTTTAAAATCAAGAAGTGAGTTTGTCAGGTTTGTATGCTTTTTCCATACTTATTCAATCTATCTGCTGAGCAAAAATCTGAGAAGCTGGACTATATGAAGAGGAACATGGCATCAGGTATGGAGGAAGGCTCATTAACAACCTGCAATATGCTGACAACACAATTTTGCTTGCTGAAAGCAAGCACTTTAGGAGAATAAGCAAGTCATTTAGATATATAAAATTAAGTAACAGAAAAGTCAGTTAAAATTATTGAATGAATTTACCTTTGGGTAGCAGTGGTGCAGTGCCTAAGGCATTTGACTGCTAACCAGAAGTCTGGCAATTCAAACCCACCAGCCCCTCCTCAGAAGGAAGACTGGGCAATCTACTTCTGTAGAGATACCACCTCGGACACCCAAGGAGGGGTTGTTATGAGTTGGATCGGACTCAATGGAAGTGAGTTTTATTGTTTTTTTGGTTTTGAGTAGCAGTAAGACAGGCAGGAAAGTTGGGGAAAAGGAAAAGCCAGGCGAATAACAGAGCAAGCAGCAGAAGCAAGGATCCAGGTAAGGAGAGGGGCCCAGGCCTCACCTCCAAGATGCAGGAAAGCAGGGGAAAGGAAAAGACAGACAGACAATACAGCAAGCAGAAGCAGCAGGGATCCAGGTAAGGGGAGAGGTACAGGCCCTACCCCCAAGGGGCAGGAAAGCAGGGGAAAGGAAAAGCCAGAGGGATGACAGAGCAAGCAGTGGCAGGAATCCAGGCAATGGGAGGGCAGAGAGATTTTGAACAGATAAGGGAGACAAACTTGTCTGTCGGTTTGTTTTACTGTGGTGGCTTGCATGTTGCTGTGATGTGTGAGACTGTGCCACTGGTGTTTCAAACACCAGCAGGGTTGCACATGGTGCACAGGTTTCAATGCATCTTACAGACTGAGACAGACTAGGAAGAAGGAAAAGGCCATCCACTTCTCAAAGAATTGGCCAGGGAAAGCCTTATGAATAGCAGAGAAACACTGTCTGATACTGTGGTACTTAAATTTGTATGTCAACTTGGTTGGGCTTGGTTGAGAGGCTGGGTAGCTGGTGGTAGTTATTGCCCATGATGAGACCGGCAATCAGCTCCATGGTGGGATCTACCACAAGCAGCTGAGTAGCTGCTTTTGGGATGTGGTCTGCTTCCTGCATATAAGGAAAAGCCTTGGGGATAGTCCCTAGTTTATGGCACACGTGGACCCTGCGTATAGCCATGTCATTTTTCAGCAGCCTGCCATGCTCTGCTGACACTGGGACTTACAATGGACTTAAATTATTGGCCTGCCATGTGTTTTGGTAACATCAGACTGTGCCTTTTTACTTGTCAACCTTGGGTTTGTCAGCCTCTGCAGGCAGCAGCTGTCTGAGTGAAGAAATGCCTCTAGCTCCAGTGGGATGGAAGCAGGAAGCAGAGCTGGGCACCACAAGTGAGTGCCTAGAGCCTGGCACTTTGAACTTAGACTTAAAGCCTTCAAAGTGTGAGAGAATAAACTCCTGTTTGTTAAGGCCATCCCATTTGTGGTATATTCTTGTCAGAGTAGCACTAGGTAACCAGAACAGATACAATACCGCACAACTTTATGAATAGCCTGGAAACATTGTCTGATATAATTCAGGACGATGAGCCCCTTAGGTCGGAAGGATCTCAAAATATGACTGGGAAAGAGCTGAATCATCAGAGTAGAACCAACCTTACTGATACGAATAAAGTAAAGCTTTCAAGACCTCCATTTGCTGACATGGCATAACTCAAATTGAGGAGAAATAGCTGCAAACATCTATTAATAATAGGAACATGGAATGTATGAAGTGTGAATCTAGGAAAATTGGAAGTTATCAAAAATGAAATGGAATGCATAAAGATTGATATTCTAGGCATTAGTGAGCTGAAATGGACTGGTTTGGGCCATTTTGAATAAAAAAACTATATGATCTACTATGCTAGGAATGACAATTTGAAGAGAAATAGGGTGGCATTCATCATCACAAAGGATGTTTCAAGATCTGTCCTGAAGTACAATGCTGTCAGTGATAGGATATATCAATACTCCTATAAGGAAGACCAGTTTATACTACATTATTCAAATTTATGCACCAACCACCAAAGCCAAAGATGAGGAAATTGAAGATTTTTATCAATATCTGCAGTCTGATCAATATCTGCAATCAAGATGTGTTAATTTTCCCTGGTGACTGGAATGCAAAAGTTAGAAACAAAGAAGAATCACTGGTGGTTGGAAAATTTGTCCTTGGTGACAGAAATAACACTGGAGATCACATGATAGAATTTTGCAAGACCAACAATTTATTCATTGCAAATACCTTTTTTCAACAAGACAAATGGCAGCTATACAAGTGGACTTTGCCAGATGGAGTACACAGGAATCAGATTGACTACATCTGTGGCAGGAGCCAATGGAGAAGCTCAATGTCTTCAGCCAAAACCAGGTGAAGAGCTGACTGTGAAAGACACCATCAACTGCTCATATGCAAGTTCAACTTGAAGTTGAAGACAATTAAAACAAGTCCATGAGAGCCAAAATATGATCTTGAATATATCCCTCCTGAATTTAGAGACCATCTAAATAACAGATTTGATGGACTGAACACCAATGATCGAAAACCTGAAGAACTGTGGGATGACATCAAGAACACAATCCATGAAGAAAGCAAGAGGTCATTAAAAAGATAAGAAAAGACCAAAATGGATGTCAGAAGAGACTCTGAAACTTGCCCTCAATGAAAGAGGGGAAGGGCTTCAACAAGATGGATTGACACAGCAATGGGCTCAACTATAGTAAGGATCATGGAGCTGGTGCAGGACCAGGCAGTGTTTTTTCTCCTGTGCATAGGGTCACTATGAGTTGGAGACAACCTGATGGCACCTAACAACAAGAAGCAGTAAGAGTGAGTCGGGGGTCAGAGAGCAGAGGACTACTCTTTTCCTTTCATTTCATTTAGTTCATAAGTCTGAGTCATTAGTTGGATAAAAATAAAATTACATTTAAATAAAAGAGATTTATGAAATATGTAACAATGATGGAGAATTAATAAAATCACAAGGCCGATGACAATTAAGAATCTGGCATAGTTAGGCCAGTTTGTATGCAAAGAAGGGAAAATCAACAAAGATAAAGAAACCACTGTAAGTTTTTAAAAAGAAGAAAACTTGAATATTTAAAAGTTAAAAGCAGCTCTTGAGAAAACTGATAACATCTTGCAATTTTACAAAAATGACTTTGTGTGTGTGTGTGTGTGTGTGTGTGTGAAAGCTGGAGGTTGTCAAAAGAAAGAATATCTTTTGGTCGTGAGAGAAAATTTTTTCAGAAAAATTCTACAAAAAAAAAAAAAAGAATAACAGTACATAGTTGAAATAAAATTTTATTAACAATAAGAAAGTATATTTTGGTATTATGAAAATAATTATGTCAAAAGTCTGAAAGAAACGTAATGTTATTTCATAAGATTGGTACTGTTGACAAACTTCTTGACCTTTCTGACATAGTCATTCAGCAACAAAGCTATTAGCTCAATAGCATTCTTGCTAACACCTATGTCTCCTAATTCCCATGTACTCTCAAAACCCCTCCACACAATCACACTGCCATCTAGTCAATCCCAACTCACAGTGACCCCAAGGGAAGAGTAGAATGGCCCCATAGGGTTTCCAAGGTTGTAAATCTTTATGGAAGCAAACTGCCTGCCTCATCTTTCTCCCACAGAGCAGCTGGTGGGTTAAACCACCGACCTTTGGGTTGATAGGCAAATGCATTAGCCACTCTGCCACCAGAGCACATTTGTCAAAAATCAGGTCCATGATATTCATGAAGCAACCCTCTGAATATATATATTTAGAAAATATTGAATGAGATATTGATATTTTATCTAGAGTTCTCAACATACATTTGACAAACTCTAATATCTAGACAAAATTAACACACCCAATTTCTATTATCTATGTTTACCTTTAATCACAAAACTTTGATTTTTAAATATACTTTTAAAAATTCATATAACTAACCTTTTTGAATTAGATGTCTTGATTTTTTTGATTTTATGCCAGTATCTTTTGTTTTTAATTCAGATAAAATAGAGGAAATGTATTTTCTCTGTTCATTAGACCTTGTAAAATCAACTGGAAAATGTATATTCTGTGGAAACAAAACAAAAAGAATGACAATGATGGTTTCTCATATGAATTTTAGAGTTCTCAAAGAGCGCTTGCAAGAACTATGCATTATCAACTGAAAACAGAAATACCATTTGATCCAGAAATTCCATTACTAGGAATATATTCTAGAGAAGGTGAGAACCAGGACACAGATAGACACCCATGTTCATTGCAGCACAATTCACTATAGCAAAGAGATAGAAGCAAGCTGAATGCCTATCAACATATGAATAGATAACCAAACTATGGTACATTCACACAATGGAATACTATGCATCATTAAAGAATAATGAAGAACACACAAATCACCTCACAATGGAGATGAATTTGGAGGACATTACGCTGAGTGAAATAGGTCAATCACAGAAGGACAAATATTGTACGAGTCCATTATTGTAAAAAGTCAAGGAAAGGTTTACTCAGGGAAGGAAATTCACTCTGTTGGTTACCAGAGATGGGAGGGAAAATATTGGCCTTGATGTGGGTCACATGTTGATTTGGGTAAGGGGAGGGGCAATATAGAAAGAGTCTGTGTCCAGCATGGTGACAATGGGGAAAGGGAGCACACAGAAACGTGCATAAATGATACAGACAATAGAAGCAAATACTATTACATGCACAATACTGCATTACCAGTGGCAGCAAACACTAGGCTATGAATAAATGCAGAGAAAGGTGAGAAGATCAGATGAGCATAAGTGAACAGAAATATACCCAAGATCAAGGACAGATTTGGTTGAAGACAGTCTTACATGTGTACTTGTGCTTCAAAATTATACACATACATTAAAGAAGTAACAGAGGACAAGGTTGCAGGAGCTTCTCAGAGAAAACCAAACAGCTTGAGGAAGAGAATCACTGGGCCTGCAGACTTGGGCCCATAGCCTCAGGGGACATCATGCTCAACTGGCACAACACGGTACATAAAAATCTTGTTCTACATTCTACTTTGGTGAGTAGTGACTAGAGTCTTAAAAGCTTTTGAGCAACCATCTAAGATTTAACTATTGGTCTCCTCTCATCCAGAGCAAAGAAAAGTGAAGAAAATCAAAGGCGTCTGGAAGCAATTAGTCCAAAGATATGATGGACCACAAGGACCTCAGCCCTCACAACCCTGAGACTAGAAGCACTAGATAGTGCCTGACTACCAATGCCAACCATTCAGAAAGGAATTAAAATTGGAGATCCTATATAGAGCGGAAGGAAAAATGTGGGAAAAATTTCAAAAAACAAAAATGACTAGACTTACTGGTCAGATAGAGATTAGCAGAAACCCTGAGACAATGGCCCAGGGTTATCTTTCAGGCTTGGAAATGGACTCACTTCCATGGATTGGCTTTCAGCCCTATAGTAGAAAGACCTACAAGCAGAACACTTTCTCTATCGATATGCACCCACCTACCCTAGGAAAATGCATGCCTTAGATCAATCAGCCATGAGAATGAGGGGCATCATTCACACAGAGGGAAAGCTGGACAGATAGGAATACATAGATAAGAAGGGCACAGGGAAGGAGTAGTCAGAAATAGGAGAGGAAAGGAGAGTTTTTTATGGTTGGGAATTATAATCGGGGCCATGAAATAAAATGTGCATGAATTGTGGAGAACAAAATGAATCTGCTATGTAAATCTGCACCCAACTCACATTTGGGAAAAAAAAAAAAAAAAAAAAAAGAATGAACTATGTATTATGACTGATTTTCATCTTAAAACAACAACAAAACCTGTCACATAGGCAGAGTTAAGATAATAAATGAAAAAAGAACTCTATTGATGGAAGATGGCATCTTAGTAACAGATCATACCTGAACCGTTTTCCACAGAGATTTAGGCAAACTCAACGAAACAGACACAATGATCCTGAAATTATGAGCAACTAATGAGAGGATAAAGTATTAGATCAAGTGAAAATAGGAAAAGGAGCAAGGCCAATAACTGGGGGGGAAAGGAAAAAGAAAATAAAAAACTGGCCTGGCCTGAAGAGAAGCCATTGCAAACACAAAGGAGAATGAGGCAGAAATAAATGAATAAATAATAAAACATCACAGAGCACACAGGCTTTAAAGAGAGAGTAGAAAAATCAGGAGGATTTCAAGGGGAGCTTAAGGTGCACAGAAGAATATCATACAGGGGAACTGGTCAGACTTTCCAAAGCTTAAGCTGCCATGAAGTCAGAAGGGAGTAAGGGAAAGGGAAAAAGACTGTCCCCCCCACCTGTGAATAAATCAAACCCAAAACTGGACCCAGTACTGTGGGATCAATTCCAACTCAGCAGCATTTTTAGGCATGAAGTGGAACTGTCTCCTTGGGTTTCAGGACTTGTAAATTGTTGCAGAGGAGGGCTGCCCTTTCTCCTGTAGGGCAGATAGTGGGTTTGAGCCACAAAGCTTTAATTGATGGCCAAATGCCACCCTCACAGAGGTGCTGCAATGAAGGAAATGGTGAAAAACAAGACTTCAGGAATTGACAAAATACCCTTTGAGATGTTTCAACAAACAGATGCCACACTGGAGGCACTCACTCAGCTATGCCAAGAGATTTGGAACACAACTACCTGGCCTACTGACTGGAAAAGATCCACATTTGCACCCATTCCAAAGAAAGGTGATCCCACAGAATGTGGAAATTATCAAACGATATCATTAATATCACACAAGTAAAATCTTACTGGAGATAATTCAAAAATGGTTGCAGCAGTATATTGACAGAGAACTCCCAGAAATGCAAGCTGGATTCAGAAGAGGATGTGGAATGGGTGATATCATTGCTGATGTTAGATGGATCTTAGCTGAAAGCAAAGAATGCCAGAAAGATGTGTGTGTGTGTGTTATATGTATACACACACACACACAATATTCAAAGAGTGCAAGGAAACCATAAACAGATGCAAGGAGGAGAAAGATAATACCCTTGAAGAATTCAGAAAAATCATTCAAGAACAAAATGACAAAGTAAATAGATAATTAGAAATCATATGAAAAAACAATTAGAAATCCAGAAGATGAGCCCTAAAATTATGGAGAGACATAAAACATTGGAAGGACAAAAGAGCAGGCAACCTGGCTGAAGAATACATTTCCCAGCTGGAAGACAAATCTCTTGACACCAGCTTACATGAGGAAAAATCAAAACAAAGATTGAAGAGAAATGAAGAAAACCTGAGTTATATGGGATGATATGAAAAGAAATAACATACATCTGATGGAATCCAAGAACAAGGAGGGGAGGAACACTGAGAAAATTGTCAAAGACTTTCTAACAGACAACATCCCATACATCATGAAAGATGAAAAGATATCCATCCAAGTAGTTCAGTAGACCTCAAGAGAAATTCACCAAGACATATCATAATCAAACTTTCCAAAACCAAAGACAAAAAATCATGAGAACAGCTTGGGGGGGAAAAAAATGTTACCTACAGGGCAACCAGACTAACTTCTGCTTTCTCGGTAGAAACCACTCAGGCAAGAAAGCAATGGGGTGGCATATACAAAACCTTGAAGGAAAAGAACTGCCAACCAAGAGTAAATATCCAGACAAACTGTCCCTCAAATATGAGGCTAAATTTAAGATGTTCTCAAATACAAATTAAGGGAATTTGTGGAAACCAGACCAACCATGCAAGAAATGCTAAAGTGAGTCCTTCCAAAAGAAAACCAAAAGTGGAAAACAACAAATTAAAATAAGGACATTTGACACTACCACTTAGAAACCAACCCAGAGAAAGAACTCACAAAGTAAAGACAAGCTTAAAAACTCACTGCCATCAAGTCAAATACCACTCACAGTGACCCCTCCTTGGGTTTCCAAGGTGGTACCACTATGGAAGTAGATTGCCCAAACTTCCTTCCCAGGAGTGGCTGGTGGCTTTGAACCACCAGCCTTCTGGTAGCCTTAGGCACTACACTACCAGAGTTCCCTGGTAAAGTAGAGGAAAAAATGGGGAAGACCCTCAACCTGATGCATTGACAATTGCTGCACAATGGGTTGAAATATAGCAAGGATTGTGCATGACCAAGCAGTGTTTTGTTCTGTTGTACATAGGGTCACTATGAGTCAGAGCCTATACATAGGGTCACTGTGAGTCAGAGCTCACTTGATGGCACTTAACAAGGAAATGTCATACCGTTTTCCACAATGGCTGTACCATTTTACAGTCCCACCAGCAATATGTGAGAGTTCCAATCTCTCCACACTTCCGACAGGATTTCTTATTTATTGCTTTGTTGAGATTTGCTATCATTGGTGGGGGTGAGATAATATGTCATTGTTTTGATTTGCATCTCTCTAATGACTAATGGGAACTCAGGTAGCATAGTGTCTAAGGCACTTGACTGCTAACCAGAAGGCTGGTGGTTCAAACCCACCAGTCACTCCTCAGAAGGAAGACTGGGCAATCTACTTCCATAGTGATACTGCCTCGGAAACACAAGGAGGGGTCGCTATGAGTTGGGCCGACTTGATGGCACATAACAACAACAAATGACTAATGAGGAGCTCTGGTAGGATAGTGCCTAAGGCACTTGATTGCTAACCAGAAGGCTGGTGGTTCAAACCCACCAGCCGCTCCTCGGAATGAAGGTTGGGCAATTTACTTCTGTAGTGATACTGACTCAGAAACCCAAGGAGGGGTCGCTATGCGTGTGGTCCAACTGCAGGGCACATAACAACAACAATGACTAATGATCGTGAGCATTTCCTCATGTGTTTGTTGCCCCCTGTGTATCTTTTTATTGAAATGTCTGTTTATGTCCTTTGCCCATTTTTGAATCCGATTATTTATCTTTTTGATATTGAAGTACTGAAGTTTTCTTTAAATTTTAGAGCTAAGTTCCTTATTTGGTATGTCGTAGGCAGCTCCCCTCTCCAATCCCCCAGTCTGTAGGTTCTCTTTTTTACTCTTTTGGAGAATTTGAAAATTTAATTTTCAAAAGGTCTCAGTCATCTACTTTGTCTTCTGCTGCTTGTGCATATGGGTTAGGTCTTTGATGCATTTTGAGTTCATTTTTGTGTATGGTGTTTCATTTTTTTCTGCAAATGGATAGTCATTTCTGCCAGCACCATTTGTTAAACAGAGTATCTCTCCCCATTTAATGGGTTTCAGCCTTTTTTCAAAAATCAGCTGTCCATAAATAGACTCTTTTTTTTTCCCCCTGGATTCTCAATTCTGTTCCACTGGTCTATTTGTCCATCACTATACCAATAACACACTGTTTTGACTACTGTGGCTGCATAGTAGGTTTTGAGATACTTAAGTGTAAGACCTCCTACTTTGTTTTTCTTTTTGGTAGTGCTTTGCTTATCTGAGGTCTCTTTTATTTCCATTTAAAATTAGTGATTGGTTTTTCCATGCCCTTAAGGAACACTGATGGAATCTGGATCAGGATTGCATTGAATGTATCGATCCTTCTGGGTATTATTGGCATTTTCATAATATTCAGACTTCCTATGCATGAACATGGCATGTTCTTCCATTTATGAAAGTTTCTTGTAGCAGCATTTTGTATTTTTCTTTGCATAGGTCTTTTGTTTCCTTCACATGATTTATTCTGAAGTATTTTATCTTTCTGGTAGCTACTGTAAATGGTATTGTTTTCCTTCCTTTTCAGCAATCTCTTTGTTGATGTAGAGGAATCCAACTGATATTTTATGTTGATCTTGTATCCTGCAACCTTGCTGAATCTTTCTGTTAGTTCTAGTAGTTTTCTTGCTAAGTCTCTCAGATTTATTATGTAAAGGATGTCATCTGCAATAGAGATAGCTTTACTTTTTCTTTGCCAATTTGGATGCCTTTTCTCCTCCTTGCCTTGCTGTTCTGGCTACTCCAATATAACATTAAACAGAAGTCACGGTAGAAGGAATCCTTGTCTTTTTCCCATTTGAGTACTTCTCTATGGACAATAATGTTGGCTGTTGGTTTTGCAACAGGACTTCTTCCTTCTATGCCATTGGTCCTTGATTATATGCTCCCTCCTAAAATAGCTGAATGTTGACCAGTCCTTCCATCTTTTCCTGATACCTCATGTATCGTTCAATATTTTGTCCATACAGAAAAAAAAAAAAAAAAAAAACTCTGTGCTGTCGAGACGGATCTGACTCAGCAACCCCTTCTTGGGTTTCTGAAGCAGTATCACTACAGAAGTAGATTGCCCAACCTTCCTTCTGAGGAGCAACTGGTAGGTTTGAACCATCAGCTTTCTGGTTAACAGTCAAATGCCTTAGGCACTATGCTACCAGAGCTCCCATTTTGCCCATAGAATTCTTCAATATGCAAATCAAGGCTTGAATATTTTTTCCTCAGTTTTTCAGCTCAAGAAATGCTGACTGTGTTCTTCCCTTTTGGGTTTTCTAACTATAAGTCTTTGCACACTTCATTACAATACTTTACTTTGTCCTCTTGAGTTGCCCTTTGAATATGTTCTGTTCAGCTCTTTTATTTAATTATTTTTCCATTTGCTTTGGCTACTCTCCATTGAAGAGAATGTTTCAAAGTCTCTTCTGACATCTATTTAGGTCTTTTCTTCTTTTTCTGTCTTTTTAATGACCCTTTCCTTTCTTCATGAATGATGTTCTTGATGTCACCCCCAACTCATCTGGCCTTTAGTCATTGGTGGTCAATTCTTCAAATCTATTCTTCAGATGGTCTCTGAATTCAGGTGGGATATAATGAATTTTACCTCTTGTGGACTTGTTTTAATTTTCTTCAGCTTCGGCTTGAACTTTCATGTGAGCAATTGATGATCTATTCCATAGTCAGCCCCTGACCTTGATTTGACTGATGATATAGAGATTCTCCATGACCCCTCTCCCCAGATGTAGTTGATTTGATCCCTGTGTATTCCATCTGGTGAGATCCAAGTGTATACCTGTTATGTATATTGTTGAAAAAAGTTATTTGCAATGAGTAAGTTGCTGGTCTTGTAAAATTCTATCATGTGATTTCTGACTTCATTTCTATCACCAAGACCATTATTTTCCAACTATGATGATTCTTCTTTCTTTCTAACTTTCACGTTCCAATCACCAGCCACAATCAATATATCTTGATTACCTGTTTGTCCAATTTCAGACTGCAGAAGTTGGTACAAATCTTCAATTTCTTCATCTTTAGCTTTACTAGTTGGTGCATAAATAAAAATAATTGTCATATTAACTGAATATCATCCTATCAGTGATGACATTTTACTTCAAGACAGATCTTGAAATGTACTTCTTGACAATGAATGCAACACCATTCCTCTTCAATTTGCCATTCCTGGCATAGTAGATTATATGATTGTCTGATTCAACATGGCCAATACAAGTCCCTTTCAGCTCACTAATGCCTAAGATATTGATCTTTATGCATTCAATTTCCAGGGAATGATCCCTTCTGACAACATGACCAAAGTAGGTTAGATGAAGTCTGGTCATTCTTGCTTCCAAGGAGCATTTCGGCTGCACTTCCTCCAGGACAGATCTGTTAGTTCTTTTAGCAGTCCATGGTACTTTCAGCATTCTTTGCAAGCACCACAACTCAAAAGGATCAACTCTTCTTTGGTCTTCCTCATCCATTGTCCAGCTCTCACATGCATATGAGGAAATAGAAAATATCATGGCTTGTGTCAGTTGCACCTTAACCCTGAAGGAGACATCATTGCTCCTCAGCACTTGAAAGAGGTCCTTTGCAGCCGACTTGCCCAGTACGATACGTCATCTAGGGAGCTCTAGTAGCATAGTGCCTAAGGCACTTGACTGCTAACCGGGAGGCTGGCAGTTCAAACCCACCAGCCACTCAGAAGGAAGGTTGGGCAATCTACTTCAGTAGTGATACCGCCTCAGAAACCCAAAGAGGAGTTGCTATGAATCAGGTCCGACTCGAGGGCACACAACAACAACAACATATGTCACGTAATGTCCTGACTGCTGCTTCCACTGGTGTTGTTTGTAGAAGCAAGCAATGTGAAGTCTTTGACAACCTCAATCTCTTCTCCATTTATCATGATGCTGCTTACAGATCCAGTTGTGAGAATTTTTATTTTCTTTATATTGAGATGTAATCCATACTGCAGACTGTATTCTTCAATCTTCATCAGTAACTGCCTCAAGTCATCCTCACTTTCAGCAAGCAAAGTTGTGTCATCAGCTTATCACAGGTTGTTAATGATTACCCTCCAATCTTGATGCCACATTCTTCTTCATATAGTCCAGCTTCTCAGATTATTTGCTCAGCATATAGATTGAATAAGTATGGGGAAAGGATACAACCCCAATGCACTCTCTTCTTGATTTTAAACTATGCAGTGTTACCTTGTTCTGTTTGTGCAACAGGACAATGTACAGGTTCAATGTACAGGTTCCTCATGAGTACAATTAAGTGTTCGGGAATTCCCATTCCTATCACTGCTATCCACAATTTGTTGTGTTCCACACAATCAAGTGCCTTTGCATAGTCAATAAAACATAAGTAAACATCTTTCTGGTAGTCTTTGCCTTGAGCCAAGATCCACCTGACAGCAGTTATGATATCCCTTGTTCCACATCCTCTTCTGAATCCAGCTTGCACCACTGGAAATTCTCTGTCAATATACTGCTGGAAACGTTTTTGAATTATCTTCAGTAAGATCTTACTTGTGTGTGATATTAATGATATTGTTTGATAATTTCCACATTCTTTGGGATCACTTTTCTTTGGAATGGGTACAAATATGGATCTCTTCCAACCACTTGGCCAGGTAGCTGTCTTCCAAATCTCTTGGTATAACCAAATGAGTGCCTCCACTGGGGCAATCATTTGTTGAAACATCTCAATGGGTATTCCATCAATTCCCGGAGCCTTGTTCTTTGTCAATTCCTTCATTGCAGCTTCAATTTCCTCTTTCAGTACCATTGGTTCTTGATCATATGCCACTTCCTGAAATGGATGACGATCTGTCAGTTCTTTTTGGTACAGTGACTCTGCATATTCCTTCCACCTTCTTTTGATGTTTCCTGCATCATTCAATATTTTGTCCATAGAATCTTTCAATATTGCAACTCGAGTCTTACATTTTTTTCCCCATTTCTTTCAGTTTGAGAAATGCCAAGCATATTCTTCCCTTTTCGTTTTCTAACTCCAGGTCTTTGCACATTTCATTATAGTAATTGTCTCTGTCTGTTCAAGCTGCTCTTTGAAACCTGTTCAACTCTTTTATCTTGTCATTTCTTCCATTTGCTTTAGCTACTCTCTGCTCAAGGTCAAGTTTCAGAGTCTCTTCTGTCATCCATGTTGGTCTTTTCTTCTTTTCTCATCTTTTTAGTGACCTCTTGCTTTCTTCATGAATGATGTTCTTGATGTCATCCTACAATTCTTCTGGCTTTTGGTCATGGTGTTCAGTAACTCAAATCTATTCTTTAGATGGTCTCTAAATTCTGGAGGGATATATTCAAGATCATATTTTAGCTCCTGTGGACTTGTTTTAATTGTCTTTAACTTCAAGTTGAATTTGCATATGAGTAGTTGATGGTCTGTTCCACAATCAGCTCCTGGCCTTGTTTTGGCTGAAGATATTGAGTTTTTCCTTTGCCACTTGCCACAGATGTATTCAATCTGATTCCTGTATGTTCCATCTGGAAAAGTTCACATGTACAGCTGTCATTTTTGTTGTTGCAAAAGGTATTTGCAATGAATAAGTCATTGGTCTTGCAAAATTCTACTGTGCAATTTCCAGCATTATTTCTGTCACCATGGCCAAATTTTCCAACTACTGGTGATTCTTCTTTGTTTCCAACTTTTGCATTCCAGTACAATTTGCCATCGGATTTCTTGACTGCTGTTTCCATTTGCTGTTGATTTTGGATCCAAGTAACATGAAATCTTTGACAACCTCAAACTTTTCTCCATTTATTGTGATGCTGCTTATTGGTCCAGTTGTGATGATATTTGATCTTTTATGTTGAGGTGTAATCTATAATGTATTCTTTAATATTCATCAGTAAGTGCTTCAAGTCATCTTCACTCACAGCAAGCAAGGCTGTGTCATCTGCACTTTGAATTATCTTCAGCAAGATATTACTTGTGTGTGGTATTAATGATGTTGTTTGATAATTTCTACATTCTGTTGGATCTCTTTTCTTTGGAATGGGTACAAACATGAATCTTTTCCAGTCAGTTGGCCAGGTAGCTATCTTCCAATTTTTTTTTTTTTTTCCCCATTTGGGTATTTTATTTTCCTAGTTTTATTTTCTTTTGTTGTTGTTAGTTTGTTTTTTTAATTTTTATTGTGATTTTGCTGAAAGTTTACAGAGCAAATTCATTTTCCATACAATAGTTCACATAAACGTTGTCTCATGACATTGACTGCAATTTCCCATCAAGATCCATCTGACAGCAACAGCTCTATTCCCACTTCCTCACCATAGTTACCTCTTCCCTGTGTCCTTCCTTCCCATGCACTCCCCCCCCCTCAAGGTGTCTCCCTGTGTATACACAGCCTTCTATTTTCCCATGATTGATCTCTCTGTGGAGTGTATCTACCTAATGTAAATGTTCATTTCATTTGCCTGTCTTTTGTTAGGCTGGAAGCCACAGGAGAGGGTTCAATTCCAGATCTGAAGGGCAGCTAGGGGCCATAATCTCAGTGGTTCTTTCAGATTCTATCAGTCCAGCACACCTGGTCCTTTTTTTTTTTTTTTCCCCCAATGATTTTGAGTTTTGTTCTACATTGTTCTCCCACTCTATCCCGTATCTCCTACATAGATCCCCTTGCAAGTGGTTGACAGTGGTAGCCAGGAACCATTTAGTTCTTCTGGTTTCATAGTCATATAAGCTGAGGATCACATGGTGTACCAGTCCCTTGGACTAATTGTTTCCATGCATCTTTGGCTTTCTTCATTATTCTTTGCTTTGGACAAGGAGAGACCCATCCTTGTATCTAAGTGGCTACTTGCAAGCTTTTAAGATCCCAGGCACTACTCACCAAAGTAGGATGTGGAATAATGTTTTTGTGTAGTATGGTATGCCAATTGATCTTGATGCCCCCTGCGACCATAGTCCCAAGTCCACAGGTGCAATAATTTGCTCCTTCTGGGTAGGTGGCTGTGGCCAAAAAGTCACTACTACCTTGCCCCTTGTCATCTCTACTATATACCTGGAAATTCTTACCAAATATACAGATACACTTGTAGAAACATTGTCTACCAATCCTATACATGGACATGGGCACCCTCCCCTCTGCATAGACATACTTAATCATTCAGCCTGTATACCTAGCTCTCCACTCATCGATCAATGTTTGCCATCACTGACAACAGAGTACTGTATGTGCAAAAAGATTCATCTTTTTGTCTGTACTTCCCATGCAGCTTTGTCTGTCATCCTCCTCCTCAGTGCCACTGTGTTAATCACTCACATTTGGTACATTGCTTTTCCCTTCATACAAATTAATTCTTGTCTCTACTCTCTAGCAGTGTTCCCAACCCTCTGCTCCCACTACTGATAACCAACAAAGAAAATTTCCTTCCATATATAAAGCTTTCCTTTTTACAATAACGGAATAATACAATTTTGTCTTTCTGTGATTGACTTCTTTCACTCAGCACAATGTCTTCTAAGTTCACTCATGTTGTGCAGTGTTTTTCAGATTCTACATTAGTCTTTAGGATTGCATAGTGCTCCACTGTGTGCATGTACCATAGTTTGGTTATCCATTCTTCTGTTGATGGTCACCTAGGTTTTTTCCATCTTTTGGCTAAAGTAAATAGTGCTGCGATGAACATGAGCATGCATATATCTGTTCTCCTAGCTCTCACTCCTTTGGGATATATACCTAGTAATGGAATGGCTGGGTCAAATGGTATTTCTTAATCTAACTTTTGAAGGAATCACCATATTGCTTTCCACAGTGATTGTATCACTTTACAGTCCCACCAGCAGTGTATGAGTCCCAAACTCTCCACATCCTCACCAGCATTTGTTATTTTCTGTCTTGTTGAACTTTGTTACTAGTGCTGGGGCAAGATGGTATCTCAATATTGTTTTCATTTGCATCTTTCTAATAACTCAATGAGGGGTCGCTATGAGTCAGGTCTGACTTGATGGCACATAACAACAACAATGGCTAATGATCGTGAACATTTCTTCATGTGTTTGTTGGCCGCCTGAATACCCTCTTTGCTGAAGTGTTCTATTCATATCTTCTGCCATTTTTTTAAATTGGATTATTTGTCTTTTTGATGTTGAGGTAGAGTTTTCTATAAATTTTAGAGATAAATCCCTTGTCAGATATGTCATTGCCAAATATATATATATATTTTTCCCAATCTTTAGGTTCTCTTTTGACTCTTTGGAGAAGTCTTTGTAAGTAAATAAAAATTTAATTTTTAGAATGTCCCATTCATATAGTTATCTTCTGCTGTTTGTGCATTTTGGGTTATGATTGATAGTCTATTTATGCCATATATTAGGGCTCCTTAATTTGCCCCTAGTTTTCCCTTGAGGATCTTTATAGTTTTAGGTTTCTCATTTAATCTCTGATTCATCTGGAGTTAGTTTTTGTGTATAGTGGGAGTTACATATCTTGTTTCATTTTTCTACAAAAGGATATCCAGTTTTGCCAGCACCATTTGTTAAACAGACAATCTCTTCCCCATTTAATGTATGTTAGCCCTTTGTCAAAGACCACAATCAACCACAGGTCGATGGATCTATGCCTGAGTTCTCAGTTCTATTTCACTGTTCTATGTGTCTGTCGTTGTACCAATACCAGGAAGTTTTGACTACTGTGGCTGTGGTTTTGAGATCTGGCAGTGTGAGACTTCCTACTTTGTTCTTTTTCATCAATAGTGCTTTGCTAATCCGAGGTCTCTTTCCTTCCCATATAAAGTTAGTAATTAGTTTTTCCATATCCTTAAAGAATGTTGATGGAATCTGGATTGGGATTGCATTGACAGTGTAGATCACTTTGGATAGAATTGACATTTTCACAATGTTCAATTTTCCTATCCACAAACATGGTATGTTCTTCCAGTTATGTAGATCTCTTGTGGTTTCTTGAAGTAGTCTTTTGTAGTTTTCTTTATACAGGTCTTTTGTGTCCCTGGTAAGATCTATTCCCAAGCATTTTAATTTTTGTTAGCTATTGTGAATGGTATTGATTTCCATATTTCTTTTTCAGTAAACTCTTTGCTGGTGTAGAATAATCCAACTGATTTTTTTGTATCTTGATTTTGTATCCTGCACCATGCTAAATCTCTCAATTAGTTCCAGTAGATTTTTTACTGTTTTTTTTTTTTTTTTTAACTGAGTCTTGGGTTTTCTATGTGTAGGATCATATCATCAACAAATAAGGATAGTTTTACTTCTTCCTTACCAGTGTTGATAACTTTGATTTCCCTTTCTTTGTTACTGCCCTGGCTGGAACTTCCAATACAGTGCTAAATGTTGCTTTTGTTGTTGTTATGTGCTGTCGAATCTGACCTGACTCACAGTGACCCCCCTTGGGTTTCTGAGGCGGTATCACTACGGAAGTAGATTGCCCACGAATAGAAGTGGTGATAGAAGGCATCCTTGTTTGGTTCCTCATTGCAAGGGGAATGGTTTCAGCCTCTCTCCATTGAGAATAATGTTGGCTGTTGCTTTTGCATAGATGCACTTTGTTATGTTGAGGAATGTCCCTTCTATTCCTGTTTAGCTGAGAGTTTTGATCATGAATAAGTGTTGTGTCTTATCAAATGCCTTTTCTGCATCTATTGATATTATCGTGTGGTTCTTTTCCTTTGTTTTATTTATATGATGGATGATGTTGATTGTTTTTCTAATGTAGAACCATCCTTGGATAACTGATATGAACCCCACTTGTTCATAATGTATCATTTTTTTGATATGTTGTTGGAGTCTATTGGCTAGGATTTTGTTGAAGATTTTTGCATCGATATTCATGAGGGATATTGGTCTGTAATTTTCCTTTTGAGTGATGTCCTTGCCAGGTTTTGGTATCAAGGTTATGCTTGCTTCATAAAATGAATTTGAGAGGATTTCATCCATTCCTATGTTCTAGAATAGTTTAAGCCACTCCTTGAAGGAAGATGGGGCAATCTACTTCCGTAGTGATACTGCCTCAGAAACCCAAGGAGCGGTCGCTATGAGTCGGGGCCGACTCGATGGCACATAATAACAACAACAACAGAATACTTTTAGTAGGATTGGTGTCAGTTCTTTTCTAAACATATGCTACAATTCTCTGGTGAAACCATATGGGCAAGGACTTTTTTTTGTTGGTAATTTTTTATGACCTGTTCAATTTCTTCTTTTGTTATGGGTCTGTTCAACTTCTCCACCTCAGTCTGTGTTAGTTTAGGTAAGTAATGTGTTTCTAGAAACTGTCCATTTCTTCCAGATTTTCAGATTTGTTGGAGTACAGTTCTTCATAGTATTCTGATGTTGTTGTTGTTGTTGTTGTTATTTGCCATCGAGTCGGCCCTGACTCATAGCGACCCCTCCTTGGGTTTCTGAGGCAGTATCACTACGGAAGTAGGAATGCCCAAGAAGTGGCTGGTGGGTTTGAACCACTAGCCTTCTGGTTAGCAGTCAAGTGCCTTAGGCACTATGCTACCAGAGCTCCAGTATTCTGATAGTATCTTTTTTTTAGTTGGTTCTGTTGTAGTGTTACCCAATTCATTTCTTGTTTGTGTTATTTTATTCTCGCCTTCTTTTCCTTTGTTAAATTCAACAGTGGTTTTTCAATTTTATTAATCTTTTCAAAAAACCAACTTATAGTCTTGTTGATTTTTTCTATTGTCTTTGTATTTTCTGTTTCATTGATTACTGCTCAGATCTTTATTACTTCCTTTCTTCTGGTGACTGTAGGTTTTTCTTGCTATTCTTTTTCTAATTGTTGGAGATATTGGGTTAAGGTGTTGATTTTGGATCTTTCTTCTTTTTTGATGTGTGCATTTATTGCTAAAAATTGGCCTCTGATCACTGTTTTTGCTATGTCTCAAAGATTTTGGTATGTTGTGTTTTAATTCTCATTTGAGTCAAGAAACTTTTAATTTTTCTATTACCTAGTCTTTCTTAAGGAGGGTGTTGTCCAGTTTCCATGTGTTTGCTCTTTTTCCATTGATCTTCCTATTGTTGATTTTTAATTGGATAGCATTATGATCTGAAAAGAGGCTTGTGTATGTCAATGTTTTTAAATTTATTGAGGCTTGCTTTATGGTCTAACATATGGTCTATCATGGAGAATGTTCCATGTGCACTGGAAAGGAATGCGTATTGTACTGTTGTGGATGAAGTGCTCTGTAGATGTCTATAAGGTCAAGTTGTTGCAATGTATTGTTTAGTTCTTCTGTTTTAGTTTTTCTTTGTTGAGTTTCTTTCCAGTTGTATTATCTTTCATTGAAAGTGGTGTATTAAAGTCTCCTACTTAAGGTACTTGACTGCTAACCAAAAGGCAGGCAGTTCAAATGCACCAACCACTCCTCAGAACGAAGGTTGAGCAATCTACTTCCGTAGTGATACTGCCTTGGAAACCCAAGGAGGGGTCGCTATGAATCAGATCCTACTTGACTGCCCAAAACAACAACAACTATGATTGTGCAGTCATTTATTTGTCTTTTAAATTCTGTTAAAGTCTTATTTATGCATTATAGGCTCTTTCATTGGTTCCATAGATAGTTATTATGGTTATATCTTCCTGTTCAATTGATCCTTTAATCATTATATAATGTCCTTCCTTATCTCCTATGGTGGTTTCTGTCTTGCAGTCAATTTGATCAGAAATTAATGTTGCCACTCCTGCTCTTTTTTGGTTGCCATTTGCTGGATATATCTTTTTCCAGCCTTTGATTTTTAGTCTATTTTGGTCTGTCTCTAAGATGTGTCTCTTGTAGATAGAATATTGATAGGTTGTGTTTTCTTATCCTGTCTGCAACTCTCTGTCTCTTGAGTGGTGCATTTTATTTATTGACATTTAATGTAATTATCAAAAAGTATGACTTTTTTGCTATCATTTTGTTATGTGTTTTTTCATGGTGTTCCTGGTTTCTTTGTTCCATATAGCTTTCTATTATGAGCTCATTTTGTTTATGAACCGTATTATCATTTCCTTCATTGCTGTTGTTTTAGTATTTGCTAAATATGTGTGCTTTTCCTCTTTTTTTTTTTAATTGTGATGTGAAGGTTTATAATTTTTCTTTGAAGTTACCATGTGATTTACAATTTTCTCTCAGAGTTTAGAAGATACCATTCTATCTTGCAACTCTCTTGTCTTCTTCACCATTTAGAAGTTCCATAACTGCATTATTTTTTCCCTCTTTGGTTTTGTAGTTGTCCTCATTTGCCAATTGATGTCTCTGGTTCCCTATTTACAAACTTGTAACCTTATTTTACTTTGGATATTTTCATAACTTCATTGATTTCTAGGTTATGTCATCATGTGTATTAATGGTTGGTTATTGTTAGCTATTATTGGTTTTCTGTCCAAAGGACTCCTTTTAGTATCTCTTGTAAGGTTGGTCTGGTTTTAACAAACTACCTTAATTTCTGCTTATATGGAAATCTATTTTCACCATCATATTTAAGGGACAATTTTGGTGGGTATATAATTTTTGGTTGGAAATTTTTCTCTTTCAACATTTATATATACCATCCCTTTGGCTTCTTGCCTGAATGGCTTCTGCTGAGTAATCAGAGCTTAGTCTTATTGGTTGCCCTTTGTAGGTAACTTTTCACTTTTCCCATGCTGCTTTCAGGATTCTTTGTCTTTGGTTTTGGTGAGTTTGATGATGATATATCTTGGTGATTTTCTTTTGGTGTCTATCCTGTTTGGGTTTGTTGGACTTCCTGAATGGATGTATTCTCATCTTTCATCATATCAGGGAAGCTGTCATCCAACAAATGTTGGACAATATTCTCTGTGGTTTTATTTTTTTCTTCCTGTTCTGGAATTCTGATTACACATAGGTTATGCATTTTGATGATATACAACATGAATCTTAGGCTTTCTTCAGGTTTTTTTTTTTTTT
>NW_006921835.1:2697739-2698322 GCF_000298275.1 Orycteropus afer afer
CTTTCTTTTTTTTTTTGGATGTATCTGAGCAAGTAGGGTACTGTTCTCCTCTACACTCTAGTTGGCAGCACTTATGCACTCACCACCTGTTTCCTGGTGGGTGTGATAGAGAATTAGAGTGGTTGCATAGATCTCTGTTAACTGTGAAGAGCAGTTAAGGGTGAGTCAGGCTCTTATTGGTGGTCCTGTATCATTGGACAGTTGATGTAGAAGGAAGTGGTGATTTTCACTCAGTAACTGGAGTTGAAGGAGGTGTGGGTGTAGTTGTGTCATATGGGCATGATTGATGTCTCCCACTCAGTTAGACAAGGATAACAATCAAAAAACCATCAGAAAAGTAAAAGCAAGAGGACAAAAAACACAAACCACAAAAACACAAAGGAACAATCATCAAAAAGAGAAAAAGGAAAAAAAAAAAAAAAAAAGCAATAAATGAGAGAAAATATTTAAAGAAATGCTTTAAAACAGGCAAAAACAAATGAAACTTTAACAGGGGAAAAAGAAACAAACCCACAATATCTGGGAAGGAGGGAATAAAAGAAAACAGGTAGAGTAGGAGAATAATGAAGAAAAGAAATGAGAA
>NW_006921835.1:2698602-2703283 GCF_000298275.1 Orycteropus afer afer
AAAATCTGCACACGGTGGGAAAGGCACCCAGGTTCCATCAGAGCACACAGACTGAGATGAATTCCTGCCAGCCCAGAAGGTTGGTGGGGGGAGGTATGGCCTCACCTCCATTCACCAAGAGGGTGTCGGGTATAAGAGTAACAAGGGGAATATTGCACCTTAGCAGTCCTCAGTGTCCAGTAATGTCTTTGCTTTCCCCAGCAAGTGGAGCCTATTCTTAGGTCCCTGGAATCTGAGAGTATGCTGTTGCTTTAAATATCCAAAATGGTCAAACTGCTTGTAAACATTCAAAATGGCTTTGCCCTCTGGAGAGCCAAAAGTCCACAGCTCAGTTTGTCTCCTTCTTTGCTGTTTCCCCTTTTTATTCAACAACCACTAGAACAGTGCTCCATGCAGCCCCTCGCTAGCAAGGCCTATTTTTAGATTAATTCTTAGGTCCTAACACCACTTGGCAATATCCAAACTGTCTGTGCCATCAGGATCACTGACAGTCCACAGCTCTGTATGTCTCTTTTTTTTGCTGTTTTCATGCAGGTTATTTTATGAGATAGAGTTTAGTCCACTTCTGTATCCTTCCTTTCAAAGCTCAGGGCTCCAGGATTATCTTCTATATCTGTGTTAATTGGTTCCTCTTTTCTTTGCTGAAGAGAGTCTGTGTAGTTTGTCTGCGTATTCCATCATCTTAAGAGAACCAGTCTCAGATCATCACCTTCCAAATTTCTTTGTATAGATGAATAAGTGTCGCCAGTGCAGCATCCATTTGTTGAAACTTCTTGTGGCAGTTAAGATTTTGTGTCAAATTGACTGGGCCTGGTTGAGTGGCTGGCCAGTGGATGTACTTATTTCTCAAGGTGAGATTGGTGATCAGCTTCATGGTGGAATCTACTGGAGTAGCTGAGGAGCTGCCTTAGGGATGTGGTCTGCTTCCAGTGTATAAGCAGCAGCTTTGTGGAAGGTCTCTATTTTCTGGCATGCTTGAATCCTGCATGTAGCCACGTTACTATTCAGCACTCTGCTATGTTTGTCAATCCTGTGACTCTAAATGGACTTGAGTCAATGGCCTGTCAGGTGGTTTGCTAATATTTGGACTGTGTATTTGTACTTGTCGATCTTGCATTTGTCACCCTCAGCAGCCAGAAGCTGTCTGAGTGAAGAAAATCCTCCAGCATCAGTGGGCTGGGAGCAAGAGGCAGAGAAAACTAAAACCCAAGGTCCAGGGGCTTTCACCCAGCCCCTAGAGGCTGACACTTTGAACTTGAACTTCTAGCCTCCAAAACTGTGAGAGAACAAACTCCTGTTTGTTGAAGCCAACCATTCATGGTATTTTCTTTTATAGTAACACAAAGTAACAAAAACATATCTCAATGAGTTTTCCATCAATTTCTGTAGCCTTGTTTTCTGTCAATTCCTTATGTGTAGCTTGGGATTATTCCTTCAATACCATTCATTCTTGATCATATGCCACCTTCTGAAATAGATGAACATCACCCAATTCTTTTTGGTACAGTAACTATGTATTTCTTCCATCTTCTTTTGATGCTTCCTGCATCATTCAATATTTTGTCCATAGAATCTTTCAATATTGCAACTTTGGGTTTGATAATTTTCTTCCATTCTTTCAGCTTGAGAAATGCTGAACATGTTCTTCTCTTCTGGTTTTCTAACTCCAGGTCTTTGCATATTTCTTTATAATAATTGACTATGAATGTGCTGAAGGTTCCCTATATTTACAGTTTTCTGCCCAAAGTCCTACACCACAAAGTGCTTCTATTTAATTACATATGCTTTGATTTCTGCCTTTTAAATTTTACATGTGATATTTTCTAATATATCTATTTAATCAGTATGTCTTTACCCATGATTAATTTGACAATGATTTATTCATTAAATGTTCATTACAGGTATTAGTTATTATCTGCTCCTGGAGCAAATCACATTTTTTTTTTCCAATAAATGATCTTTCAGTCATTAACATTCACATAACATTCACATCAGATGACAAAAACACTACACTTTTTGCTAGGAAGAGATATATGTGGGGACTTTTGGGCTTATATATTCTCTTTGAATAGAGAAAATTTTTATTAAGGTTGCTAAGAGTAAATATAATAACTCACAATATTAAAACATGATCAATATATGATGTGATTTTAATTATTATTGTCTCTATTTTCATTTGGGACCAATTATTTCTATTAAGCAACATATGAAAAAAAATTAATGTGGACCATTGTTTTACAATAAAATCTGTAACAATCAACTCTTGATGCTTTTCAACCTCTAATTCATCTATCAATCTATTTCAAGTTACATCACCAGTTTTATATATTCCTACTTCTATGAACGTTGATCTATGTTGGTAACTTTTTTTTCTATTTCCTCCACCTAACAATGCAGGACATTTAACAATGTTTAAAATCACATCAAATTCCACTTTAATTTTAGAAAGAACCATTTCCTTTTTCTAGATCCCACAGTCTATCTTACTCTTGAGAACATAATAACATCAGAATGCAAGGGTGTATTTAGTAATTCTAATTACACCACTACTTATTTCCTTCACCTTCTCCTGAAAGAATACAAAGAAAATTCTAAGATACTCAACATCCATCATAAATAAAGTTAATTGATAGAATTATCACATATAATAGAAGATCAGAAATTCAAATAAATAGCTAGTTAGTTCCTTTCAGAATTATCTTTTCTTCAATTATCTCACTTGTCCTTTTTTCATGTAACCACATGCCATTGTCAGTACTTAAAGTAATACTCCTTTATTTTGCTTTTAAAAAAAGAAGCATCCATAACCAAGAGTGCATATTAGACAGTGACAGAAAGCTACAGGAAAATTATCAGAAACTCTAAAGCTCTAAATGAACTGAGGCTTACAAAAGCTGTTCAGGTAAAAAAAAAAAAAAAAAAAGAGAGCTTTTCTATTATAAGTAATGACAGAAGGAGATGAAAGGATATACTCACTTATTGGTTAATATTGAAATCATGGAGAACAGAGAGTTATCAGAAGACTGGGGCTAACCTATTAAACATTTTGTTTTCAATGTTGTTGTTGTTGTTATGTGCTGTGGAGTTGGACCCGACTCATAGCGACCCTTCCTTGGGTTTCCCAGGCCATATCACTAGGAAATAGATTGCCCAACCTTCTTTCCCATTATTTTTTTCAACAGAATGTTATTAATTACTGTACTTTGAACCTAAAACTGGTCCTCAACAATTTTAGTAAATATTTTAAATCTGTTTGTTTAAGGCATTAAGAAAAGGAACAACCACCAATTAGAAATATAAGTTGACAACAACCTAATATAAAATATAATTGTATTTTCAATAGAATAAAAATTATGCATCCTCAAATTCATTTTGCATGATAAGCCTACATTCCAGAAATATGGTTGATACAATCTTTCATTTCTTATAGATAGATGATATGAATGAATGGGAATCAGCCATGTTGAATAACCACATGGAAAGGTAAGGATTAATAAAATGATGCCACTTGAAAGTAAATCTTTAATGTCATGATACATAGATTTGTTCTCAGCCCTATTATGATCAATATTTATATTAATGACTTGAACCAAAATATAAAGAAAATGCTTATTAAGTTTTCATATAAGGTAGAAGAAAGAATAATACAGTACACAGAAATCTAAAATACTGTCAACAGATTGGAACAATAGCTCAAATTAAACAGGTGACATTTATTAAGAATAAATATTATAGCTAAGCAAATGTATCAAATCACGGAAATGCATGTTCAAAATTAAAAACATAAGTAATAAAAGATTTAAATGTGGAGAGAGGTGGAAGATGGTGGACTAGGTAGAAGGACTGCACAGACCCTCTTCAACAAAGAAAAGGGAAACCAATTGACACAGACACAGAAGTTAATCTTGGACCCCTGAACTCTGAAGAGAAGGATACAGAAGTAGACTAAATCCCAACTAGCAGAAGAATTTGTGTGAAAATACCAAAAAAGGAGATATACGGAGCTGCGGTCTGGCAGGGACCTGAGCGCCACTGACAGCACAAACGACTTGGACATTACCGAGTGGCGGTAGGACTTAAAAATTAACCTAGAAATCCCCTGCTAGCCAGGGTCCGAGCGGAGGACTGTGTACAGTGGCTAGGGAACAAGCGGGGAAGGTGAAGAGAAAGGTGGGCTGAGTGGTAGACTTTTGCTGGTCCGGAGGGCGCTGCCATGTTGTGCGTTTGAAAAGCGGCTTGACTATTTTGGATATTTAAAGAGACAGCACTCTCGCAGAGTCTGGTGGTGGTAAGACTTAAGAATTAACCTAAAAATCCCCTGCTAGCCAGGGTCTGCGCGGACAAGAGTGTACAGTGGCTAGGGAACAAACGGGAAGGTGAAGAGAAAGGTGGGCCAAGTGGTAGACTTTTGCCGGTCCGGAGGGTGCTGCCATGTTGTTGTACATTTAAAAAGCGGCTTGACTATTTTGGATATTTAAAGAGACAGTGCTCTCGCAGATTTATGGGGCTTAAGATCACGTCCTGCTTTCCAGCAGCCCCAGGGACACTCGGGGCCTGCAAGACTGAAAAGGTACAACATTATTCTTGTTACTGCACCCTGTACCCGCTTGGTGGGTGGGGGTGTGGCCATCCCAACTCCCAACTATCTTCTGGGCCCACAAGAATTCCATCACAGCCTGTG
>NW_006921835.1:2720092-2735894 GCF_000298275.1 Orycteropus afer afer
GTAACTATGGGGAGGAAGTGGGAGGGGAGCTGTTGCATTGTGGTAAACTGTGGTCAATGTCATGAGACAAAGTATATGTAAACTGCTATATGGAAAGTGAATTTGCTCTGTAAACCTTCACTCAAACCACAATAATAAAAATAAATAAATAGAGAGAGAGAGAGAGAGAAAAAAGAAGAAGAACATGATACACTGATACAAAAAAGCAAGAGCAGAAGTTGGAGGTCTTCTTGAGACCTTGCTTGAAAATTACACACTTGTTTTTTCACATTATATTGGTCAAAGCTATTACAGGGCCATCCCAGACTCAAGGAATGGGGCATTATACTCCATTTCTTGCTGGGAAGAGCAGCATTTATACCTAGGAATAGAATTGCTGGATCATTTCATAATTCTATGTTTAACTTTTTGAGGAACCACCAAATTGTTTTCCATAGCAGCTACACTATTTTACATTCTCACCAGCAATGGATGAGGATCCAATTTCTTCTCTATCTCTCCAACACTAATTATTTTCTAGTTTTTGTTAGTAGCCATGCTAGTAGGTATGAAGTGATATCTCACTGTGATTTTGATTTGTAAGGAGCCCCGGTGGCACAATGGTTAAACACTCACCTGCTAATTGAAATGTTGTTGATTTGAACCCATCAATAGCTCTACAGTAGAAAACATTTGGAGATTAAGTCCTGTAAAGATTTCAGCCAAGAAAACCCTATGGAGCAGTTCTATTCTGTCCAATAGGGTCATTCTGAGTCAAGATCTACTTTATGACACACAACTACAACAAATGATGAATGGTGTTGATCATCTTTCATATGCTTGTTGATTGTGTATCTTCTTTGGAGAAGTATCTATTCAAGTTCTTTAGCCATTTTTTAATGGAATCATTTGCCTTTTTTGTTGTTGTTGAGTTGTAACATCTCTTTATATATTTTAGATATTAAATCTTTATCAAAGAAGTAGCATTTTAATTCATCACACTCATCATTAAGGTATGGTTCACTGCACTACAAAAATAAATAAATAAAATTTTAAAAGTTAAAAAAAAAAAAAAAGAATTGTCCTCCTATTATTTTCCATCTCGACATCCTACTTGTTTCATTAATTTAAAAAATAAATAAATTAATTAATTAATTAACTGCCATTGAGTTGGATCTGACTCATAGCAACCCTTACTTGCTTGTTTCCGAAGTAGTATCACTATGGAGCTCTGGTAACGCAGTGCCTAAGGCACTTGCCTGCTAACCAGAAGGCTGGTGGTTCAAACCCACCAGCCACTTCTTGGAAGGAAGATAGGGCAATCTACTTCCGTAGTGATACTGACTTAGAAACCCAAGGAGGGGTTGCTATGAATCGGGTCCGCCTTGATGACATATAACAACAACAACAACATCACTATGGAAGTAGATTGCCCATTCTTCCTTCTGAGGAGAGGCTGGTGAGTTTGAACCACCAGCCTTCTGGTCAGCTGCCAAATGTCCTAGGTACTAGAACACCAGACTTCATTAATAAAGTCTATTGTAATTGTATTTTTTTATTTGGGTTGTGACTTGTTTTGTCTAGCATCTAGTCCATAAGGGCAAGAACATTGCTTGCCTTGGTCCCAGGCAGTCAGAAGATACTTAATAATTATTTGCTGGATGTAAATGAATATGCAGTGAAAAACAGAATTACACAAAGTAATGGGTGAAGATTCAGGAACTTTGTTTCAATATAAAATAACACAAAGGACCATTCTTTGGAGAGGAGGCTAACAGCCAGAAATCATTTTTAAAGAAATCCTTTCCTAATTTTATTTTCTATAGGACTTTATTCCAAGTAAAACTTTTCAACATTGCCTTCTTTCATTCCTGAATTCTCCCACAATCCACAATTACTGGAAAGTTTCTCACTCAGCAACTCATCAAAACTCCCCCAGCCCCTTTTCTGTGTTCTTTCCCATATTCATTGATTTACACTCTCTGACTTTTCTAGAGTCACTTCTATATTAGCGATTTCCATTGTGTGCCACAACAAAATAGAGCAGGAAAAAATAATCTGGTGGAAATACGTATGTCTTTCCTCAGACATGTGTCTCTATCTACCCATTCTGCTAATTCTATGTAATAATCAAGAGATATAAGATTGCAATGACAAAGCTCTCCTTAGAAGATACAGAGCAGAGGAAGTAAGATACTCTATAATGGGTATGGTAGTGGGGGAAAGATATTCATATCTTAAAAAAGTTCATTCAATCATAGTAAGAAAAAATTAAAAGGAAATTATTGATCACTGTGATACATTAACTGAAGAATTGGGGAGTGTCTTGTTATTGGCTAAGTAAGTATTTAGTTATAAAAAATTAAATGTATAATTGTAATATTTAATTATATCCAAAGAGAGGATGATGTGCCATTTAAGAATTGACAAGTAAAAAATAGTGATACCCCCCCCATCTTATTTCTTGACCAAGGGTAAATATTCTATACTTAACTCTTGTATCTCTGAAATTGAAGGTACATTTTCAGCCTTTTATGTATAAAGTTTCCCAAATTAGCCTAGTTACTATGCTGTGAATTTGTGATTTTATTTCCACATTATGCATTATGTAACTCAGAGCCTTTTCATTTTAAAGGCAATTACAAGTCTTTGATCAAATCAGATAATTAACAAAGACCTGCTGCTATACTATCTATCTGTTCCTATACTATCTATACTATTCTTTACCTAAACAAGCTATTGCTTTGCCTATTTTTAATATTGTACATGGTAGTAAACCACTTGCTATTATGTCAATTCCATCTCATGGAAACTGTATTGTATCAAAGTAGAACTGTGCTCTATAGGGTGTTCAATGACTGATTTTTCTTGGAAGTAGATCACTGGGCCTTTCTTCTCAAGCAGCTCTATATACAGTCAGATCTCCAAAGTTTTGGTCAGCAGCCAAATGTATTAACTATCTGCACCACACAGGGACTCCTCATGGTAAATAGGTTCCATGTGAAAGATCATCTTTAGATCATTTTGAGAATCAAAGCTAAGTTACCAGCCCATTGGTATCCTATCCATTTTCTTTTCTTCTGTCTTTTCAGCCAAGGTATCGACCTTTAAGAGTGTGAGTCCAGAAATCTTAGGTTTTACAGTTAATGCTTAAAGGGATTGTTGTTGTTGTTATGTGCCATCAAGTCAGACCCAACTCATAGCTACCACTCCTTGGGTTTCTGAGGCAGTATCACTGCAGAAGTAGATTGCCCAACCTTCCTTCAGAGGAGTGGCTGGTGGGTTTGAACTGCCAGCCTTCTGGTTAGCAGTCAAGTGCCTTAGGCACTACACTACCAGGGCTCCTATCACTGACAGCATTTTACTTCAGGACAGGTCTTGAAACACTCTTTGTGACGATGAATGTCACACCATTCCTCTTCAATTTGTCATTCCTGGCATAGTAAATCAGATGGTTGTCTAATTCAAAATGGCCAAAACCAGTCCACTTCAACTCACTAATACCTAGGATATCGATTTTCATGTGTTCCATTTCATTTTGATAACTTCCAGTTTTCCTTGATTCATAACTTTGTACATTACATGTTCCAATTATAAATGGATGTTTGCAGCTGTTTCTACTCATTTTGAGTCATACCACATCAGCCAATGGAGGTCCTGAAAGCTTTATGCCATCCATATCATTAAGGTTGTTTCTACTCTTAGAGTCAGCTCTTTCCCAGTCACAGTTTGAGTGCCTTCTGACCTGAGGAGCTCATCTTCTGGCACTATATGGGACAATGTTTCAGGGCTATTCATAAAGTTTTCCAATAATATAACAGACAGTATTTCACTGGCCAATTCTTTGAGAAGTGGATGGCTGCTTCTTTCTTTCAAGTCTGTCTTAGTCTGGAAGCTCCACTGAAACTTGTTCACCATGGGTAACCCTGCTGGTATTTTACAACACTGGTAGCATAGCTGCCAGCCTCACAGCAACATGCAAGCCACCATAGGATGACAAACTGACAGGCAAGTTTGTCTCCCTTATTTGTTCCTAACCACTCTGCTCACTTCTGAGCCGTGCACCTGCTTATCCAGGCCCCAGCCTGAAATAAAGCTGCCCCAGAAGCCCCAAGCTGTGCACCTGCCTATCCTGGGCCCAACCTTAAATAAACCCCCCCCCCCCAGAAGCCCCAAGTGGTGCCAGATGTCTAATAGACTTCTAAAATTTAACACAACTGAAGTTCAATCTCTGATCTATCCCTTGCTCTTCCCACAACCTTCCTTATTTAAGCTTCCTTAAGTAACTTCATCCTTTCTATTTCACTGACTTTTATGTGCTATTTTATGTATTTCCAATCCATTAATAAATCATTTTGGCTCTACATTCAAACTATAACCTGAATTTTCTACTGCCCTCATTTAAACTACCAACATTTCTCAATGGATTACTGCAATAACATTCTAGTCTTCACATTTTTGCCCTGTTCCTCCCACCCTTCACCCTTCTGATTTTCAACAGAGAAGTCAGAAAAGTACTGTTCAAATATAAGTCATATCATAAGCTAGATTGGGTTTCACGGCTCAAAACTTAAGGTTCTTATGATTGTGATCACCCTCACACCTCTCTTGACCTTATCTCTCTAATCCCACCTTTTACCACCTGGCTCTTGCTCCCTCTTCCTTCTACACTGACCTCCTTTTTGTTCTTTGAGCATGGGAGGCATACTCCTCATCAAGCCCTTTATACATGTTATTCTCTCTACTAGATTTGAAGGAACAACAGGTTGATTCCTCACCTTCTTCTAAGCTTTACTGAGTGTTGTCTCAGTGAGTCCTCAATAGAAACCTTATTTAAAATGACCTGTAAAAACATTACAAACCCTCTTCTTTATTTTCTTTTTAGCAATTCTCACCACCTAACTACCATATATTTCTTACTTATTTAGTTTGTTGTCTCTTTCCAATTCACAAGAATGTACACCACCAGAGAGTAGAAATTAAGGTTTCTTTTGTTAACTATTGAAAGATCAGTACTTGGAACAGTACTGTACATAAAAAAGCCATTGCCATCAAGTCAATTCCAACTCATAACAACACTGTACGACAGAGTACCACTGTCCCATAGGGTTTGCAAAGCTATAATCTTTATGGAAGCAGACTGCCATATATTTCTCCTGTGGAGTGACTGGTGGGTTTGAACTGATTACCTATGGGTTAGTAGCTGAGTGCTTACCCACTGTGCCACCAGGGGTCCTGTACTGCACACAGTCAGTCCTTAATAAATATATTTGAATGAATAAATTCACTTCTATTATTTTAACTATCATTTATATGTAAAACACAAGGCAGTATATGTACATATGCTTGAAACATAAGCACACATATCTACACAAACATTTCCATTTGTTCCTTATGATTTAAAATACAGTTTTACAAGAAAAAGTGACTTTTTAAGAAATTCTCCTTAAAGTGTGACCAGCAAGCTTACCTATCTGAAAAATTGCTTCTACCTTGCAACTAATCCTCATCTTACTTTGTCTTAACAAAGATGAGTAGAAGTGATGATACTCTTGACAGGGGAAAGAACTTACAAAAGATGACCTTGATAAACAAACCCAACAGACTCACAGTATATAGAGAAAGAAATAGTACATTTTTCTTCTATACAAAATGTTACATTAGAGGACAAAAAGTAGTCAAAAGAAACAAGGGTAACTGAATATTATATTTTCATGCATATGTCCAATTTGAGAACACATATTATTTACATTTTAAAAAAATGTATAATAGAAATACTTAGCTCCCTCAGTTCAAACAGTGGCTAAGGCTTAATGTTTATCATTACCAAGATTAGAACTAGCAATGTGTAAATTAGTGAGACCCATTCTTTGGCATACTACAGTGTCTACTTGGTAGGACCCAGCATAAAGGCATGTGGCAAACTTCCATGAAATTATAGAGTAGGTTATAATTTCAAATTGAGAGAATGCACTGCTAGTTTGTGAATAGTAATAATTGATACTAGGTAGAGTATCTTTTATCCACTTATCATCATGTTGTTTATTGGTACAGTTGTGAGGGTTTTGCTTTTATGTTGAGGCATAATCCATACTGAAGGCTGTAGTAGAAAAAACTAGTAGATAAAAGATTGAAGTTGTTGAGGATTTCATTTTACTTTGATCCACAATCAACACCCACGGAAGCAACGGTCAAGAAATCAGATAGTATTACATTGGGCAAATATGCATCAAGATACATCTTTAAAGTGTCAAAGAGCTAAACTGTCATTTTTAAGACTATGGTGCATCTCACCCAACCATGGTATTTTTAATAGCCTTATTTGCATGTGAGAGTAGAACAGTGAATAAACAATACCACGGAAGAACTGATGCATTTGAATTGTGGTGGTGGCAAAGAATACTGAATGTACCATGGACTGCTAGAAGAACAAACAAATCTGTTTGGGAAGAACTATAGCTGGAATGCCCCGTAGAAGTGAGAACGGCTAGACCTCATCTCTCGTACTTCGGTCATGTTGTCAAAAGGGACCAGTTCTTGAAGGATAGCATATTCGGTAAAGTAGATTGTCATTGAAAAAGGGGAAGACCCTCAATGAGATGGGATGCCACAGTGAGTGTGATGATGGACCGAAGCATGGCAACAATTGTGAGCATGATGCAGGATTGGGCATTATTTCCTTCTGTTGTACACAGGATCCCTATGAGACCAAACCAACTCAATGGCACCTAACAACAACTGGTGAAGAAAAGAAAAGGTACAGGGAAATTTCAGAATGTATAGGTTTCTATTGCTCTGAAAATTATCTCCAGAAATGTATTTGATTTAATTTTATTTACATGGCAATGCAATTTTATTCACAATTTTAGTTTTTTTTTTTCCCAATTCATTTATTACATTGCCTAATAGAAAACATCCTATATAGTAATAACTGAAAATAATTCTAAAGGTCACATTTTAAAAAGAATATAACTTTTTTTCTTTTCTATGTACTCAATATCATTTTGTTTATAATTTTCAAAGAATTTATTGCATTCTATTTAATATTCATAATTATACACTTTCCTCATCCCCAGGAAAAATTCTTCTTTCTGAAGACTGGGGCTGTGGTTTACTGATCTTGATATCCTTGCACTCTGACTGTATTTTTCAACCTCTATTGCAATAGGTGGCATAATGCCTAAGATATTTGACTGCTGGAAGGTTGGGCAATCCTGCTTCCATAGTGATACTGCCTTGGAAACCCAAGGAGGGGTCGCTATGAGTCGGGGCCGACTCAACAGCACATAACAACAACAACAACAACCAGAAGGCTGGCTGTTCAAACCCACCAGCCACTCCTTGGAAGAAACGTTGAGCATTCTACTTCCATAGTGATAACACTTCGGAAACCCAAGGAGGGGTTGCTGAGATGGATCCAATTCCATGACAGTGTTTGGTTTTTGGTTTTTCGGTATTGCAATAAATAACAAAAAATATCGAGAAATTTGATTAGTGTTTCAACAAATATGCATTGAGTGCCAACTATATCCATAGTATTGTGCTAGACATAGATAAAAGGTATTACTTTGTGAATATTTAAATTATATCCTTTTCAAAATGTTTCATAATTTACTGAGTAATATTCTATGTAGATGTTGAAAATATGAGAGGCAAGATAAAGACATTAACAACGAGAAAAACGTGGTAGAAATCATAGGCTAAATGCTTAAAGCGTTCCTAATTAAGTCTGCATTTTGTTAAAAGTCTTATGTTTTTGCTTAATTAGTTAGAATATTTTTCATACAGTAAATATAATCATATCTAAGCAATATGAGTTAATACTGCTTAAGTAATCTCATAATGAGATGAGTCAATATGTGGTATAAAATTTAATGTTGCACAATAAAACAGAATTTTAGGTAGTAAAACAAACAAACAAACAAAATTTGCTTTTCTTAATAGGAAAAGCTACAGCTCAAGAGTCTATATTTGTAGATACATTTGAACAATGCCTATATTTAAAAAAATAGAAAAGAACGATGGAGACTGTCAAAATTTGACCGATACTTGGGTGGTTGTTCTTTACTCTTTATACCTGAAACAAATTCAGCACTTTAGAGAGTTTATATGCTTTAAATTGAGCTATATAATCTGAAGAGGAGGCACACATAGTGAACATGAGGAAAATATCTCCATAAATTAACATGCCAGCCATATGGATGTTTTAAAGATGCTTCCAAAGTAAAATCCTTTATAATTTATTAGGATATACATTGTTGTTGTTATAGACATTATAAAGGCATATTGACAAGCTATTAAATGGACTTTTACTAAAAATTACTTGAAAAATATATTTTAAAATTGACATTTTAACCTCCTGTAACTAGAAATAATAAATTCATCTTGAAGGTTCAGAATGTTTGTAAATGCTTTTCCTACAACATTAATGCCTGAAAAAGCACAATTTTAATAGTAATCTGTTTCCTCTTCCTCACTGCCTCATATCATAACCCAGGAATTGCAAGAACTCTTTTGATCAAAAGGTAGATTATATCACACACACACACACACACACACATACACCCACACACAATCACATCTGAGGTTCAGTAAAGCAGCATCCCTGACCTCAGATAACTCAACGTGGAAATCGTAGCGCCTCAGTACAAAATCCTTGTGTCAAACTCCACAGTTATTTAGCACAGATTCCTTGACATCCTCAGCTCTCTTGTTGGTGTGATTGCCAGATGCCATTTAGTCAATTTTTGACTCAGAGTAAACTCATGTGGCAGAGTAGAATTGCCCCGTAGGATTTTCTAGGCTATAATCTTTACGAAAGGAGATCTTCAAGTCTTTCTCCTGTGGAGCTGCTGGTTGATTTTGAATCGCCAGCCTTTTGGTTAGCAGTTGAGTGCTTAACAGTTGTGTCACCAGGGCTCCTAACTCAGCCCTACTGCACTGAAATATTTCAGTTACTACCTAAATGCTTATTGTTCACATGAAGTTCAAAAACCTTCAGATACAATATGTTTATTTTAGGATCTTAAGCTAATAAACAGGTTTTGCCACAATCAATATTTTATTAAATAAAGACTTAAGCATAAATAATCACCTGCCATTTACCATGCACATCTCTAGGTTTTCTAGGCAAATACTGTCAGCAAACTCATGCTATAAGAGATGGCTCTAAAACTATGCAAAGTAGACTAAGGAACAGCACCATGATTCAATAGATAATATTTTCCTTCCAACTCCACAGTCCAAATTTATTTTGAAAAAAATTAATGCTGTTCATTTGTAGATGAGTTATTAAACATGAATATTTGTGATTCAAAGCTTAGATTAATATTGAAATGCATTGAAATAGTCATGTTCTTACCTTGGACAAATAAAAATTCATTTTAAGTAAGTGATAAAGAATGGTCATTTTATTAATTTTCCTTTTTTTTAAAATTAGATAAGGACAGAAAGCTTTAAAAGTTTTGCACTAGAAGTCTCTGTAAAGCAATTTTTAATGATGGTACCTTTCATTTGATTTTAAAATGCTAGTATTAGCTTTCTTCTATGAAGAAGTAAATAATTTCATGAACATTTCATGCAAGTTTCAAATTGTTAAAATATGCTGGTTTTAATGAATCACTACGTGTATTTCTCTTTTCAACTTTACACTTATCTTGTGTACACAGGTGATATCCCTAGTGTCCAATCAGAGACAAGTTTTCATCCTGTTGTCCAGGGAATGATGTGAACAATTCCTTTTGACACTGATGAGAGGTGAATACATAAATCCAGCCCACTTCAGTGAAAATTGACCCATATTTTTTTTTTACCCTGAAGAAAAATACAGTAATAAAGTTTAAAGATAGAAAAAAAATACAGTTAAACTCTTGAGGTGCACCATTAGTTAACTATAATCAGCAAACATTACATTTTGCCTTGAGGACAGTGAGCTTGGGGTTTGTTTTTAGGTGTTCATGAATTCTAATAATCATAGCCTGCTACATGATAGCAAAAAATCTAAGCATGTGAATGACAGGCTTTTCACATTTCAATGAGATCAAAAGTTACAACTAAAAAGGGTATATTAAAATATTAAAAATATTTTCTTCTATTTCTACCCACCACTAAGATTTTTCCTATGAAGTGACACTTCCTATAATAAATATTTAGTAGATGAGAACATATGTTTATACCCCACATAAAAATTATACTTCAATTTCAAAAAAGGATGGATCTTGTATCAGAGTCTCTGAACTAGTATTTTCAAAATTATATGAATATTCCTAAAACATGGGGGGAAAAAACAACTTAGCATACAAAGTCAGATCAATTGCCTCTCTACCACGTATCCTACTATAAATAGAAAACACAAAGAAATATACTGTGTACCTATATAGTTTTTTTTTCAGCCTATTTATGTCACCAGGCTATAGCATTTCTTAAATTAATCACTTTTATTATAAAGGTAAGATTATGTAGTAACCCCTTTACCCTCTCTAGTTTTGAAAGCTGTTCTAAGTTCTAGTGTAATAGGACTGGCAAGTAAATGTTTTATTTACATAGTTCATAACTTTATACAATTCTTCTGTATTCTATGTTTTATCTTTTCACTTGCATCTTAAAATTTTAATCTGTCTTCTTTAATGGTTCTTTTATTCTTCCCACCCACAAACAAAGATCTCAATAATAAGCATAATTCTGCTAGCCATTCTTTCATAGCAGCACAGTAGATGAATATTTTCAGAAAATATGCTTACATGATTCCATAAGTTATAACTTATAGCACAGAATAATTCAGAGTTCATATTACATTTCTTCTAAATGCAATAGATAGTATTTTAAATAATTAAATATTTGTTGAGTGCCTCCTATGTGCATATCACTGCACTATGTAAAAGGTGACAAAACCATCTAAAATACAACCTGCCATAAAGTGGCTTATATTCTTGTAAAATAAAAACATTCACATGAAGCAATCACCTTGCAAGAGGCAAAGCATAAATACATTTAAATAGTAATAAATATCAGAAAAATCTTAATAACAATACTCCAGTTAAATCAGAGGAACTGATTTCTTCTAATACTAAAAGACAGCTTTATTAAAAGAGAACAAATATTTGTTCTTGATAGCATGAGGGATTTTAACCTTTCATTTAATGCTTCTAGCTGAGGTAAAGAGGGAAAAAGATAAAAGTTGTATAATTCTGGGAATGACTGATTTTTAAACAAAAGGAAGTAAAGATGAGGCACCAAGAAGGAAGTTCTGGCCTTGGATCAAATAACTTAAGGGGAATGAATAAAAATCTATTAATGCCTACTTTAGGATGGAGATTATTTAATGAATACAGTTTTAGAAAGGAGGTGATGTGCTGGAATGGAGGTGAACTGGAGGAAGGACACTTAGCCATGCTTTTATACATTAGGCCTATCTATGAAAACAAACAAACAAACAAACAAGATTTTGCTCTCAATAATGAGCTGACTAATTCATGATAGGTAAAATGTCACAGTTAATTCTACCAAGCTTAATTCTAAAACTGGACTCTTAGAATAAGCAGTGATGTTCCTTTTCTGAGGATAAAGCTGAAAGAAATAATTCTCTACTTCTCTAATTATTATTTTCCTCCTTTGATGCTATAAATCAACATATAGACCCCACTCTCCTTCTGCCAGATCCTGAGGCAGATGACGATTAAGCCTCTCTGAATTAAAACTTAGAGCTCCCTATTAATTTACCTTTGCTCACAGCCTAATATGGGATTCTGGAAATCAGGTTTCTACCTCATTCTTGAGCCCTCATCACCCCTTTCTGCATCTGCATTGTTTTCCAGCTCTTCTAACTTGACATTTTTGTTGGGCCATTTCCCAAGTCTCCATTCTAGCAATTCAGTCTGAAGTTCCAGTTTTCTTAATAATAATATGATTCTGCTCTCTTATTGACAGTCCTTTAGCATAGTCTCTGGGCTTTGATACCTAATGACAAATTTAGTTAATGCAAGCTACCTATCTCAACCTGACCTAATGTCAGGATAGATAAACTTCTTCATACCAGTTGGTCAACTTGTTTTTCTCTTTCCAGCCACCTGGACATTGACTAGAGTTTCCCATGCATTGAATATGTTCATCATATATTAGATATGATGCTACCTACTAGACTGACACTCCTCTGCTAGTTCCCAAAGTTATAACCATTCTTTCTCTTTTATTGTCCCTGTGGCCAAGTTAAAATTCCTTCTTACTCTAACTATTCCCCATGAATCACAAGATAAAGTGTTTGTTTAACTTTTTATTTGAGTGATATGTTAGAAGATGCAAAAGCTATCAGAAAGTTAAACTCTTTGAAAACTATCTTAAGAAAACTGGCAACATGAGTTAGGCAGGGTGTGTGAAAGATAAGCAACATTTAATTTATATAAGGAAAAAGTATAAGGTGAGTAAGAATGAACAAGGAGACAGAAGAGAATAGTGAACAGACTGAACAATTGTATTGTGGTATTTGATAGACTAAGGAGCAAAAAAAAAAAAAAAATTAAAAAGATAAATTAAAACTATAGAAGACACAGAAGCTACTGAAATCTTTATTTTGCGAATCCATCTGGATTCAGAAAACGTTTTTCACTAGGCTAATAGGTAGACTTAAGATTTCACTCTTCACTCTTCATATCATAATTGTAACAACTAAATAACAATGCTAACATTTGGTTGTCTACTATACAAAATTTTGAATAACAATTGTGACTTGTTAATTCTAAATAGTTTGACAGGCATCATGCAGAGTGTACTCATGATATTGAAATATATAAAGAGATATTATCTTGCCAATATTAATTTTAAAGTTAATATTGCATATGTGAAAACCCAAATGTCCATTAACAGCGCTATCGACCTTCAGTTTCCACATTTCCTCTCATGAATCTCCTACTGGAAGTTAAGATTGTTTTCTTTCCATTCCTCCATTTGCCAAACTAATTCTCACTTCCACAACTTTGTTCATGTAAAATTTTTAGTTAGGACTTTCATTTTTATGGCCTTTATTTATAGTTTTATTTGTTTAATTCCACCCTTGATCATTTGTTTTTAGACCTTCAGTATTTTCTATGGTCTGCCACACATTTGGTGTTTACTTATATAGAGAAGTATTAGTTTCCAACTGTTTCATGTGTGTTATTCTATTCTTTCAGCTCTAATACAAATTTCTTAAAGGATAAGAATTTCTACACTTTTAATTTTCCACAGCATGCTAAGCTAAAGAAATTACAGAGCTAAAGAATAAGAAATTTACATTTTATAACCAAATTTTAACACTCATGTAGAAATATCTCTATAGATACCTGTTTATACCTAGAATGTTATGTGGGTATGTATCTGTCACCATTAAGTATGCAGGCACAACTGATATTGCATTATAAAGGCCATGCAATTTTCACTATGCCATGTGGACTATCAGTGGGATAAATCATTATTTCTATGTTTGGAAAACATCATTTGTCTCTAAAGGCTTTAAATATACTTTTCATTTGTTAACTCTCAGAAATGTTCTTTCTACAACAGATCTTCTTTAAATCCATGAATTCTAAAAAGTATAAACCTTTCAAAAATTATTTGGGATAAAAACTTGCCATTCACACACATGGGAGAAGTTTTTTGGCATGCAAACTAATTTTCAAATTTTAATATAATGATATAAAACACTTACATATTTATGAAAATACATGAAAATCCTAAGCATAAGACAATCAAAGTATGCTATTAAAGATTCTGAATTTTTTTTTTCTTCACTAGTACATTAGAACAAAAAATCTCTATGGGGTATAAATTATTATGGAAGACAGACATATAGATCAATGGAAAAGAATGGAGAGTCCCGAAATAAATATTTATTCAACTAAGTTTTGACAAAGGTAACTACATAATTTAACAGGGAAGGGAATAATCTTTCAACAAATGTTTACAGGACAGCTAGATATCTATATACAAAAGAATATAGCTGAATCTTTACCTGACACCATATAAAAAGTAGCTCAAAGTGAATCAAAGATCTAAATGTAAGAACTAAAACTATAAATCTCTTACAAGATAACAAAGGAGTATATATTCAAGACTTTGGATTAGACAATGGCTTCTTAGATATTATACCAAAGCATTAGTGATCTCTCACCACAAAAATGGTAAATTAGACTTCATCAAACTTAAACTTTTGTTCTTCAAAAGACACCATCAAGGCAATGAAAAAAACAACCCGCAGAATGGAAGAAAATATTTCTGAAGTATGTATCTTCCTCAGAAGGAAGGTTGGGCAATCTACTTCTGTAGTGATATCTGCCTCGGAAACCCAAAGAGGGATCGCTATGAGTTGGGTCCGACTCAACGGCACATAACAACAACAAATCTGATAAATAAGTAGTATCTAGAATATACAAAGAATTCTTTCAACTCAATGATAAAAAAACAAATAATTTTAAAAAGGTAATAGGATATGAATAAACATTTCTTCAAAGAAGATATACAAATGGCCAATAAATAGATAAAAAGATGATCAACATAGTCATTAAAAAAAAAGCAACCAACCCACTGCCAACAAATCCATTCCAACTCATAGAGACCCCCATTGGGTTTCCAAGGCTGTAAATCCTTATGGAAGTACATTGCCTCATCTTCCTTCTGTGGAGCAGCTGGTGGTTTGAACCACTCACCTGGTTAGCAGGCAAATGCTTCTTACCCGCTATACCACCAGAGCTCTTCAATTAGTCATTAGGGAAATATAAATCAAAACCACAAACAGATACCACTTTACACTAGGATGATCATGATTAAAAAGATTTATAATAACAAGTCTTGGCAAGAATATGGAAAAGCTGGAACTGTTAATATATTGCTAAAGGAGTTGTGGAGGCATAGTGGATAAGACATTTGCTTGCTAACTAGGTCAGTGATTCAAACCCACCAACTGTTTTGTGGGAGGAAGGTAAGGCAAACTACTTCCATAAAGATTTACACCCTTGGAAACCCAACGGGGGTCCTTATGAGTAGGAAAAGGAGCTCTGATAACATAGTGTCTAAGGCACTTGACTGCTAACCAGAAGGCTGTCGGTTCAAACACACCAGCCACTCCTTGGAAGGAAGGTTGGGTGATCTACTTCCATAGTGATACTGCCTCAGAAACCCAAGGAGGTGTCATGTGAGTCAGGTCCTACTCGATGGCACGTAACAACAACAACAACATGAGTTGGAATCGACTCAATGGCCGTGGCTTTGGTTTGGTTTTGGTAATAGATTGCTAAGGAGCTCTAGTGGTGCAGTGGTTAAGGTATTTGTCTGCTAACCAAAAGATCTATGGTTTGAATCTACCAGCTGCTCAGCAGGAGGAAGATGAGGCAATCTACTTCTGTAAAGATTTAAAGCCTTGGAAACTCTATGGGGTAGTTTTACTCTATCCTGTAGGGTCACTATGAGTTGGAATGGACCCATTTGTAGTGGGAGGAATATATTGCTACTGACAATGTAAAATGGTGTAGGCATAGTGGAATAGAGTGTGGTAGTTCCTCAAAAAATTAATCATAGAGTTATTATATAATCCATTAATTCCACTACTAGGCATATAGTCAACAGAACTGAAAACGTCCAAAGACTTGTACACAGATGTTCACAGCAGCATTATTCATAATCACAAAGTGGAGGCAAACCAAATGTCCACTGTTATGAATGGATAAACAAAATGCAGTACACCCATAAAAAGGAATGAAGCACTGATGTTGTTGTTGTTGTTGTTGTTAAGTGCCGTCGAGTCGTTTCCGACTCATAGCGACCCCATGCACAGCAGAACGAAACACTGCCCGATCCC
>NW_006921835.1:2739796-2750596 GCF_000298275.1 Orycteropus afer afer
AGTGATACTGCCTCGGAAACCCAAGGAGGGGTCGCTATGAGTCGGGGCTGACTCGATGGCACATAACAACAACAACAACAACATCCATGAACATGATGTAAGCACTGATACATACTACAAAAAGGATGAATCTTGAAAACATTGTTAACTGAAGAAGCCAGATGCAAAAGATCACATATTTTAAGATTCTGTTTATAGGAAATGTACAAAATAGGCAAGAAACAGATTAGTGGTTTCCAGTAGCTGTGGGAAGGGGCAATGTGTAATGTTAGTGGGTATGACATTTCTTTTTGGAGTGATGAAAAAGCTCTGTAATCAGATCAGTAGTGATGGTGCACAAATTTTTTAATATAATAAAATCACTGTTTGCATGCATAAAAATGGTGAATTTTATATGGGAACTATATCTAAGTAAAAATAATATAAAATATATTGTAGATTGACAATATTGCTTCAGTAGTGCTTCCCACAGTTATAATAAAGAAACAAATTCACTGCCATCGAGTCGAATCCAACTCATAGCAACCTCCCCTTGCGCTTCCAAAGTAGTATCACTACAGAAATAGATTTCTCAACCTTTCTGAGGAGTGGTTGGTGGGTTTGATCTGCCAGCCTTCTGGTTAGCAGTCAAATGCCTTAGGCACTATGCCACCAGAGCTTCCACAGTTATAACCTAAAAAAGTGAGACAACAAAAATAACTAATATAAAAATAGCTAAGAAAATCATTAAAAATTTTAAGGTGATTAAGTATTCAAGTTTTTAAAATACTATACCATTCTTTAGTATTTTTCATAATTGAATAATGTAAATTTGCTTATTGAAAGTGAAGAGGACTTGTAGCACTTAATGATTAAGATCAAAGATTAGAGACTTCAGAATGGGTTACACATTAAGAAACCTAAAATTCTCACAACTGGACCAATAAGCAACATCATAATAAATGGAGAAAAATATTGAAGTTGTCAAGAATTTCATTTTACTTGGATCCACAATCAAAGCCCATGAACAGGCAGTCAAGAAATCAAATGACATATTGTATTTGGCAAATTGGTTGTAAAAGACCTCTTTCAAGTGTTAAAAATTAAATATGTCACCTTGAGGGTAAGGTACACCTGACCCAATCCATGCTATTTCAATGGCCTCCTATGCATGCAAAAGCTGATAATGATTAAGTCTGAAGAATGGATGCATTTGAATTATTGTATTGGTAAAGAATACTGATTATACCATGGGCTGCCAGAAGAAGGAACAAATCTGGCTTAGAAGAAGTATAAGAATGTTCCTTAGAAGCAAAGATGGTAAGACTTCATCTCATGTGTCTTGGACATGGTATCAGGGAGGATTAGTCCCTGGAAAAGAACATTTACTTAGTAAAGTACAGGGTCAGTGAAAAAGGGAAATACCCTCAACAAGATGAATTGACAAAATGGCTGCAACAATAGGCTCAAAAAGCAAAAATTGTGAGAATGGTGCTGGGCCAGGCAGTGTATTGTTCTGTCTACACAGGGTCTCTATGAGTTGGAACAGACTCAACAGTACCTAAAATATAGAAATAAATAAAACATGATAATTGAATAATGTAAACAAGAAGCCAAATATACATCCATCATTCTAAGAAATCATTTTTTAGCATTTAATAAAAAAAGGGAGCTCTGGTGGCATAGTCCCTAAGGCATGTGACTGCTAATCAGAAGGCTGGAGGTTCAAACCCACCAGCCATTCCTCAGAAAGAAGACTGGGGAATCTACTTCCACAGAGATATCACCTTGGAAGCCAAAGGAGGGGTTGCGATGAGTTGAATCAACTTGATGGCAGTGGATTTGTTTTTTTGGTTTAAAGCAGAAAATAACTAAAACACAGACAACAACATATGCATCATTAGTTTTAAACTTGAATCCCTTCAGAACTTTTGTTTAAATTTATTAATAGGATTTTAGTATACTATTGTTTTTGAATCCTAAATATTTAATTGTTTAGTAACATGTATAGAGTCATATCTCCAAAACAAGTCTGTCCTCAGGAAGCACAGCAAGAATGATCCTTGGAAGCAAGAATGGCCAGACCTTGTCTCGCCTACTTTGGTCATGTTGTCAGAAGGGACCAATTCCTGGGGAAGGATATCATGCTTGGTAAAGTGGAGGGGTCAGCAAAAAAAGGAAAAACCTCAAGGAGATGGACATAGTGGCTGAAACAACAGGCTCAGGTATAGCTAGGATTGTCAGGATGGCATATGACTGGGCAGTGTTTTGTTCTGTTGTACATGGAGGCACTATGAGTCAGAGCTAACTTGATGGTATCTAACAATAAAAACAAACAGAGTCATAATTAATCAGGTTTAAAACTATAGGATTTAGAACAGAGGGAATAACCTACAAAAAAATTAAAAAAAAAAAAAAAGAAAACTAAGATAAAATGCTAGGAGCTCTGGTAGCATAGTGCCTAAGGCACTTGCCTGCTAACCAGAAGGCTGGTGGTTCAAACCTACTAGCCACTCCTCCGAAGGAAGGTTGGGCAATCTACTTCCATAGTGATACTGCCTCAGAAATCCAAGGAGTGGTCGCTATGAGTTGGGGCCAACTCTATGGCACATACCAACAACAACAAGATAAAATGCTATTAGAATTCACCTGTAATTATGACAATTATTACCTTAAGTCAGCATAGATCATATTTTTAAGTAGAACGTAGACCATATTTTAATGGTAGGAAGAAGAAATAACTGTGAAATAATAGTAACTCTTCAAATTAAATTATATTATCACAAAGTAAATAGGTTGAGACTCTGAAATATATCCTTTAAAAAAAGAGGTAGAGAAAATGTGAGTTCAATTAAAAAAAAAAAGAGAGAGAGAGAGAGTTGTTAAATCCATGAAGTTTCATTTGAATGCTTTGGAAATACTCATAAAGTTGCTATAAATTTGGGGTGAGTGGGTCCTTGCAGCTTTTAGTTCTTTACCCTCTGCTCTACAAATAACCGGGTTATTGGATTATAATTTAGAAAAGAGTTTCATTCTCATAATGTTCCTCCTTCCTAGGAGTTTAAAGGTAAAACATGGAACAGATAATCTGGTAGAATGATCTCAAACAGCAATAATAAAGCAGTGATTCTGGGATGAATGAATTTGCTTCATTCTAGGAACCATCCCCTTCTCCCATCTTAAATTTACCTGGCCCTTACCCCAGTCCCTAGCCTTTGACTAATCCCCACATATATTACCTGACAGGTTAGCTAGGACTTCAAGAAACAATGAACTCAGAGGCTAAAATAACCAGAAAACTGAACAGAAAATTACTTCAAAAGAAAAGCAAGAAACAAGATATACTATTTGACATAAAAAATTGAAATAAATGGACTAAGAATTTAAAGCAAGCATAATAATATATTTAAAATGAGATTAGCAACATGAAACAAAAACTAGATATCGCAATAAAGAACCAATTGAAATAAGAGACATGGTGATAATTATAGTACAAAATAGAAGAAAAATACAGAGATATCTCAAAGAATACAGCTGAGAGATGAATTTGTGTGTGTGGCAGCCAGGCGGTACATGATCATCTCTGTCTTCAAGAAAGAACTTAATGTTTGGGGTCACTATGAGTCAGATCTGACTCGATGGCAGTGAGTTTGGCTTAGGTTTGAACAGCCTCCTCATGTTTAAGATCTACTTTCAGGGCAGTCGCCAGCCAATAATAGAATACAGCAGGACCAAACACAGGATTCCTCTAATAGGCAGTCTTTTTTTCCTAGCTCCCTGTTGAGTTGGCTGAGACTTCTTCAGATATACATCACAGTCTGATGATCTTCCTGGTCAATTCTGCTTCCTCCTCTCTTCACAGTTCTTAGATCAGTATCACAGTCTTGCCCAATCATGTCTCTTCTCCCTTGTTCTTATACATATTTTTCCATCCCCAACGTTGGGAGCCGTTTTAGGTGTCACAACTAATGCTACTGGTATCTACTTGATAGAGGCCAGCAATGCTGGTAAACATTCTACAATGAACAAGACAGGTCCCCATAACAAATAATTATCCAACACAAATGTCAATTGTGTTGAAAATGAGACATATTCTGGGGAATTGGTGAGACCAAGGTAACATGATAATAGTGTAAAGTACTCATTTAGTTAAAAAAAAATAAGATATATAACTTTCAAATGAGGAAAAGAAAACTGGATCTTCCTAATGGAATATATAAATGGAGGTAAACAAATAATCAAAATGTACAGTAAATAAAAATATGAAATAAATGGCAATAATGACAGTGATTATCATAAAAGTAAATGAATTATTCTCACCAAATACAATGCAGAGACTTACTCTTAATTAAAAAAAGAAAAATCCAAATATGTTGTCTACATACCCACTTAAAACAAAGTTTGAAAATAAAACAAAAGGAAATATTGGGCAAATAATCAAAAGATGATCAATTTCCATTTATCTTATTAACATAATTTACTTTTTCATATAATACATTTATTTACTGCTTATTGTGTTATAAAATAGAGACAAATAGAACAGACATAGAAATAAGATCGACTACTCTTTCTACAAAACATGGAAAATAGCATTTTATGAGAAGTTTTCAACATGTTATAGGAAAACATTCAATTTATATTTATTTCACTGTGGGATGGATATACATACATTTCAACTGTCAGATACCTCCTTTAAATATCTCAGGAATATAAAATCAATAAATTCTAATATTCATAATTTACAAAAATTCTGTTTATGACTAAAAAATAAGAAACTCTACAGCAAGATTTTTGGCATAATACAACCCTAGTTTTGCCTTAACTGTATCAGATGAATATCTTAATAATTCAGGTGCATAGGTGCATGCCTTCTGAGATCTAAGTACCTTATTTATTTCAAAATACATTATCTTGCTATTCTATCTCTATTAAGTACTTGCTTTCTTTGCTTCTTCTTGATCATTTTCTACCTTCATTTCCATTTGCATTCTATATTTGCTCTGTAGCAAAGACTGCTAGCTGTCTCCCCAATAGATGTTCTTCTTTACTTTCATAAGACAATCTCTGATTTTTTTTCTAGACATATTTCTGCCCAAAATAAGAAGTACATATTCCAACCATCCCTGCAGCTGAATATGACAATGTAACTAAATCCTTTTCAAAGGTATGTTGTGCCACACCATTTGGGAACTCTATTTAAAAGACAGCTACAAATACTGTCACCCTCATTTTGTTTATCCCTTCCTGCTTCCTGCTGGCTAAAATCTAAATATTAGACTAGAGTAAGAGTATCTATTTTGGACCATGAGTTGGAGGTCATTCACAGAGAAGCAGAAGATAAAAGGAGTCAAAGTTACTAAATCCTTCATCAGATAGTGCCACCAGATCAGCCTGAACTATGTACCTCTGGAATTTTAGATGAAAGACAATCAAATTTCTACTTTGCTTAAGTTACTATCTTTTTAATTATCTGTTACTCATGTTGTTGTTGTTGTTGTTGTTAGATGCCATACAACTCATAGTGTCCCTAGGTACAACAGAAAAAAAATTCCCTGGTAATGTGTCATCCTCACAATCTTTGCTAAACTTAAGCCCGTCACTGCAGCCACTGTGACCATCCATCTTGCTGAAGGGCTTCCTTTCACTGACCCTCCATTTTACCAAGCATGATATCCTTCTCCAGGGAATGTTCCCTTCTGACAACATGACCCAAGTAGGTGAGATGAAGTCTGGCCATTCTTGCTTCCAAGGAGCATTGTGGCTGTACTTCTTCCAGGACAGATTTGTTCATTCTTATGGAAGTCCATGGTACTTTCAGTGTTCTTTGCAAACACCACAACTCAAAAGCATCCACTCTTCTTTGGTCTTCCTTATTCATTGTCCACCTTTCACATCCATATAAGGTGACTGAAAATACCATGGCTTAGTTTTGGTACACCTTAATCTTCAAAGAGACATCTTTGCTCTTCAACACTTTAAAGAGGTATTTTGTAGCAGATTTGCCCAGCACAATACAATGTCTGATTTCTTGGCTACTACATCCATGGGTGTTGACTATAGATTCAACATGAAATCGTTGACAACTTCAATCTTCTTTCCATTTTTCATGATGCTGCTTATTGGACCAAACCAAAACCCAAATTCAGTGCCATCAAGTTGGTGATCTGACTTATAGTGACCCCTCCTTGGGTTTTCAAGGCAGTATCACTACAGAAGTAAATTGCCCGATCTTCCTTCCAAGGAGTGGCCTTCTGGTTAGCAATCAAATTCCTTAGGTGCTTGTAAGGACTTTTGTTTTCTTTACATTGAGGTGTAATCCATACTGCAGAGTGCAGTCTTTAATCTTCATCAGTAAGTGCTTCAAGTCATCTTTCCTTTCAGCAAGCAAGGTTGTGTTGTCTACATATCACAGGTTGTTAATGAGTCTTCCTCCAATCCTGATGCCACATTCCTCTTCATATAGTCCAGCTTCTCAGATGATTTTCTCTGCATACAGATTGAATAGGCATGATGAAAGGATACCACCCCGACCCATACCCTTCCTGATTTTAAACCATGCAGTATCCCCTTCTTCCATTAAAAAATCAGCCTCCTGGTCTACATACAGGTTCCTCATGAGCACAATTAAGTGTTCTGGAATTCCCATTCTTCTCAATGTTATCCATAATTTGTTATAATCCACACAATTGAAGGCCTTTCCATAGTCAATAAAATACAAGGAAACATATTTCTGGGATTATTTTATTTCAGCCAAGATTCATCTGTCATCCACAATGATATCCCTCATTCCACATCCTCTTCTGAATCCAGCTTGCATTTCTGGAAGTTCCCTATCAACACATTGCTGCAACCATTTTTAAATTATCTCAGCAAACTTTTACTTTTATGTGATATTAACAACATTGTTCAGTAATTCTCACATTCTGTTAGAACACTTTTCTTTAGCAGGGTACAAATATGGATCTCTTCCAGTCAGTTGGCCAGGTATCTGTCTTCCAAGTTACTTGGCATAGATGAGAAAGCACCACCAGCACAGCATCCATTTGTTGAAACACTTTAATGGGTATTACACCAATTCCTGGAGTCTTGGCTTTCACCAAACCCTACAGTGCAGCTTTGACTTTTTCCTTCATACTATCAGTTCTTGATCATATGCCACCTCTGAAACATGTGAACATCAACCAATTCTTTTGGTATAGTGACTCTGTGCATGCCCTTCCATCTTCTTCTTCTTCTTCCTTTTTTAATTGTGATTTGGGTGAAAGTTTACAGAGCAAATGCTCTTTCCATAGAGCAGTTCACATACACTTTGTCTTATGACATTGACTACAATTTACCACACTGCAACAGCTGCCCTCCCACTTCCTCCACATAGTTACCTCTTCCCTGTGTCCATCCCTCCATGCACTCCTGCCTCTGTCTCCCTGTGCATACACAGCCCTTCTATTCTCCTGTGATTGTTCTCTCCAAGGAGTGTATCTACCTAGCATAAATGTTCAGCTCATATGCCTGTTGTCTTTTTTTTTGGCTGGAAGCTAAATTCCAGACCTAAAGGACAGCTGGGGCCATAATCTCAGAGACTCCATCAGGCTCTATCAGACCAGAAAACCTGGCCCCCCCCCCTTTTTTTTTAATCAAATGATTTTGAGTTTTGTTCCACATTGTTCTCCCTCTCTATCCGGGATGCTCTACATAGATTCCCCTCTGAGCGGTTGACAGTGGTAGCCAGGCATCATCTAGTTCTCGTCTCATAGTCATATAGGCTGAGGATTGCATAGGGTACCCGTCACTTGGACTAATTGTTTCCATCAATCTTTGGTTTTCTTCATTCTTCTTTGCTCTGGATGAGGAGAGACCCATCTTTGCATCTAGATGGGTGCTTGCAAGCTTTTAAGATCCCAGTCGCTACTCGCCAAAGTAGAATGTGGAACGGTATTTTGTGTAGTGTGTTAGGCCAACTGAGCTTGATGTCCCCTGAAACTATCATCCTGAACCCACAGGTCAACTATTCACTCCCTCTGGATAGCTGACTGTGGCCAAGAAGTGACTACAACCTTGTCCCTTGTCAACTCTACTATATATCTGGGAATTCTTACAGAACATAGCAATACACTTATAGAAACATTTTCTGGCAACACTATACATGGTCTCGGGCACACTCCCCTGTACAAAGACATACCTAGTATTTCAGGCTGTCCACTCATCTATCCACCCCTATAACCATGTTTGCATTTACTGACAACAGTACTATATGTGCTAAAGGGTTCATCTTTGTTGTCTGTACCTCCCACGAACCTCTCTATGTCTTCCTCTTCCTCAGTGACACTGTGATGATCACTCACATTTGGTACATTGCCCTTCTCTTCATCCAAATCAATACTTGTCTTTACCTATCTAACAGTGCTCCTTTCCTTCCCCTCCACCCCAGTAACCAAGAAAATTTCCTTCCATATATAAACCGTTCCTTGACTTTTTACAATAATGGACTAATACAATATTTGTCCTTCTATGATTGACTTATTTCACTCAGTATAACGTCCTCCAAGTTGATCCATGATATGTGGTGTTTTGCAGATTCTACATTATTCTTTAGGGTTGCATAGTATTCCATTGTGTGTATGTACCATAGTTTGGTTATCCATTCTTCAGGTGATGGACACCTAGATTGTTTCCATCTTTTTGGCTATTGTAAATAGTTCTGTGATGAACATGGGTGCACATGTTTGTTCCTGTCCTTGCTCTCACTTATTTAGGATACATACCTAGTAAAGGAATGGCTGGGTCAAATGGTATTTCAAATTCCAACATTTTAAGAAATTGCCATACTTCTTTCCACAATGGTTGTACCATTTTACAGTCCCACCAGCAGTGTACGAGAGTCCCAATTCCTCTGCATCCTCACCAGCATTTGTTATTTCCTGTCTTGTTGAACTTTGCTACTAGTGCTTGAGCAAGATGGTATCTCATTGTTATTTTGATTTGCATCTTTCTAATAGCTTATGATCATGAGCATTTCTAAATATATTTGTTGGCCGCTTGAATATCCTCTTTGGTGAAGTGTCTATTCGTGTCTTCTGTCCATTTTTTAATTGGATTATTTGTCTTTTGTTGTTGAGGTGTTGAAGTTTTCTATAAGTTCTAGAGATAAGTCCCTTGTCAGATATGTCATTGCCAAATATATTTTCCCAATATGTAGGTTCTCTTTTGACTCTTTTGGAGAAGTCTTGGAAGCACATAAAAATTTAATTTTGAGAAGGTCCAAATCATCTAATTTCTCTTCTGCTGTCTGTGCATTTTAGTTTATGCTTGATAGACTATTTGTGCCATGATTTAAAAAAAAAAAATTCTCACTGCTGTCAAGTCTGACCCGACTCATAACGACCCCTCCTTGGGTTTCTGAGGGGCTATCACTACAGCAGGAAATCACCCAATCTTCCTTCCAAGAAGTGGCTGGTGGGTTCGAACTGCCAGCCTTTTGGTTAGCAGTCAAATGCCTTAGGCACTACGCTACCAGAGCTATTATGCCATATATTACTGCCCCTAAATTTGCCCCTAGTTTTTCCTTGAGGAACTTTATAGTTACATCTTCTTTTGATGCTTCTTGCATCATTCAATATTTTGGCCACAGTATCTTTCAATATTGCAACTCAAAGCTAATTTTTTTTCTTCAGTTCTTTCAGCTTAAGAAATTCTGAGCATGGTCTTCCCTTATGGTTTTCTACCTCCAGGTCTTTGCACAATTCATTATAATGATTTATTTTGTCTTATAGAGCTGCTCTTTGAAATCTTTTGTTCAGTTCTTTTATTTTGTCATTTCTTCCCTTTGCTTAACTACTCTCCACTCAAGAGCAAGTTTCAAGTCTCTTCTGACATTCATTTGGTCTTATCTTCCTTTCCTATCTTTTTAATGACCTTCTGTTTTCTTCATGTATGATGATCTTGACATCACCTCACAATTCATCTGGTTTTCAGGCACTGGTGTTCAATGCATGAAATTATTCTTCAGATGGTTTCTAAATGCAGGTGAGAGAAAATCAAGGTTATATTTTGGCTCTTGTGGACTAGTTTTCATTTCCTTCAGCTTCAACTTGAACTTGCATATGATCAAGTGATGGTCTGTTCCACAGTCAGCTCCATCCTCATACTGACTAATGATATTGAGCTTCTCCATACCTCTTTCCAAAGATACAGTTGATCTGATTCCTGTGTGTTCCATTTGGCAAGGTCCACATGTATAGTCACCATTTATTTTATTGAAAAGGTATTGCAATAAATAAGTTATTTGTCTTGGAAAATTCTGTTATGCAAACTCTAGCATCAATTCTATCACCAATGCCATATTTTCCAGTTACTGGTGATTTTTCATGTTTTCAACATTCCTATTCCAATCACCAGTAATAATCAACACATCTTGATTGCATGTTTGGTCTGTTACTCATAAGACAAAAAACAAAACAAAGCAAAACAAAAAAACAAACTCACTACTGTCAAGTCGGGTCTAAATCATAGCAACCACTCCTTCAGTTTCTATGGAAGTAGATTACCAATGACAAACATCCACCAAGAAGAGCCTGACTCACCCTTTGTTGCTCTTCACAACCAGTTAACAGAGATTTAAATAAAACAATGTCACAATGTCTCAGAGACAAAAGACCATCAAAGTCTACACAAAGAAGCAAGACAAAGTGGTAGAAACAAGGGAGCAGGATACAGACCCAGAATATATCCCTGAGGAAGAAGCAGCATTGGAACTCCCTGATAAGGAATTCAAAAGAATTATAATTAGGTATCTTCAAAGAACTGAGAGACAGATCAAGGAAA
>NW_006921835.1:2750696-2754270 GCF_000298275.1 Orycteropus afer afer
AAATTAGAAATGATTCTAAATCTACAGATAGAAATCCAGAAGATTAATACTAAATTGTCAGAAATAGATAACACACTGAAAGGGCAAAGGAGTAGAATTGATGCAATGGATATTAGAATTAATGAGATTTAAGTCAAATACCTGAATACTTCTTTGGAAAGGGATCAATCAGAAAAAAGATCAGAACAAAATGAAGAAAGCCTAAGGTTCATGTGGGATGTAATCAAAGGAAATAACCTACATGTGATCACAATTCCAAAACAGGAAGAGAAAAATAAAATCACTGAGAAAATGGTCCAAGATTTCTTGGAAGAGAACTTCCCTGATCTGAAGAAAGATGAGAATATATACATTCAAGAAGTTTAATGAACTCCAAACAGGAGAGACCCCAAAAGCAAATCACTAAGAAATATCATCAACAAACTCATCAAAACCAAAGACAAAGAAAGAAACCTGAAATCAGCATGGAAAAAATCCAAGAGACTCAGTCAAAAATCTACTGGAACTAATTGAGAGATTTAGCATCGTAGCAGGATACAAGATCAACATCCAAAAATCAGTTGGATTCCTCTATACCAGCAAAGAGATTGCTGAAAAAGAAATAAGGAAATCAATACCATTTACAGTAGCTACCAAAAAATAAAATACTTGGGAATAAATCTTACCAGGGACACAAAAGACCTCTACAAAGAAAACTATGAAAAACTACTTCAAGAAACCATAAGAGACCTACATGAATGGAAGAACATCCCATGCTCATGGACAGGGAGATTGGATATTGTGCAAATGTCAACTCTACCCAAAGCAATCTATACGTTCAATGCAAATCCCAATCCAGATCCCATCAACATTTTTAAGGTTATGGAAAAACCAATCACTAACTTTATATGGAAAGGAAAGAGACCTCAGATAAACAAAGCACTACTGAAGAAGAAAAACAAAGTAGGCGGTCTCACACTGCTGGATCTCAAAACCTACTATACAGCAACAGTAATCAAAACTGCCTGGTATGGGTACAATGACAGACACACAGACCAATGGAATAGAACTGAGAACCCAGAAATAGATCCATCGACCTGTGGTGACATGATCTTTGACAATGGGCCAAAATCCATTAAATGGGCAAGAGAATGTTTGTTTAATAAATGGTGCTGACAAAACTGGAGATTCATTTGCAGAAAAATGAAGCATGATCTGTACCTCACACCATATACAAAAACTGACTCCAGATGGATCAAAGATTTAAATGTGAAACCTAAAACTATACAGTTCCTCAAGGAAAATTTAGGGTCAAATTTAAGAGCCCTAACACATGGCATAAACAGACTATCAAGTATAAACCAAAATGCACAAATACCAGAAGGGAAACTAAATGAATAGGACTTTCTAAAAATTAAATTTTTATGTACTTCCAAAGACTTCTCCAAATAAGTCAAAAGAGAACATTCATATTGGGAAAAAATGTTTGGCAATGACATATCTGACAAGGAACTTATTTCTAGAATTTATAGAAAACTCCAACACCTCAACAACAAAAAGACAAATAATCCAATTAAAAATGGAGAGAAGACATGAATAGACACTTCACCAAGGAGGATATTCAGGTGGCCAACAAACATATGAAAAATGCTCAGATCATTAGTCATTAGAAAGATAAAAATCAAAACAATGAGAAACCATCTTGCTCCAGCATTTGTAGCAAAGATCAACAAGACAGAAAATAACAAATTCTGGTTAGGATGTGGAGAAATTGGGATTCTCATACACTGTTGGTGGGACTGTAAAATGGTACAAACACTGTGGAAAGCAGTATGTCAATTTCTTAAAATGTTGGAATTAGAAATACCATTTGACCTAGCTATTCCATTACTAGATATATATCCTAAAGAAGTGAGAGCCATGACGAGAACAGACATATGCACACCAACGTCCATCGCAGCACTATTTACAATAGCAAAAAGATGGAAACAACCTAGGTGTCCATCCACTGAGGAATGGTTAACCAAACTATGGTACATTCACCCAGTGGAATACTGTGCAACCCTAAAGAATATTGTAGAATCTGCAAAACACTACATAACTTGGAGGACATTATGCTGAGTGAAATAATTCAATCAACAAAGGACAAATATTGTATTAGTACATTATTGTAAAAGTCAAGGAAAGGTTTATCTATGGAAGGAAATTTTCTTTGTTGGTTACCAGAGGTGGAAGGGAGAGGAGAGAACACTGTTAGATAGGTAGAGATAAGTGCTGATTTGGCTGAAGAGAAGGGCAATGTACCAAATGTGAGTGATCAACATGGTTGCATTGAGGAAGAGGAAGACAGAGAGAAGTACATAGGAGGTGCAGATGAACCCTTTGCACATACAGTGCAAATGTGAAAAAAGAGACCAAAAAAAAAAAAAAAAAAACACTGAAAGCAAATAAATCAATAGACTTAAATTTTTTAGCAATTTGTATTGCTAAAGAAATAAAATGTCTGGGCTAGAAATACATCTGGTTCCATAATCTCTAAAGCAACCTACAGGCCCTAACCAATTAAAGCTATGAAACTGTGTAATGCTCAAGAATAAATCTTCTAATGTCCACTTTTGATGAACCTATAAATGATAACAAAGGTGAAACCTTTGCACATACAGTGCTATGTTGTCAGTGAGGGCAAACATGGGTATATGGGTGGATAGAAGAGTGGACAGGCTGAACTATTAGGTATGTCTATGGAGTGGGGAGTGTACCCAAGACCATGTATAGCATTGGCAGGCAATGGTTCTATAAGTGTATTTATATGTTCTGTAAGAATTCCCAGGGGTATAGTAGAGCTGACAAGGGACATGGTTGTAGTTGCTTGTTGGTCACAGCCAGCTACCCAGAGGGACTAAGTAGTTGAACCTATGGGTTGGAGACCATAGTTGCAGGGGACCTCAAGCTCAACTGGCATAACATACTACACAAAACATTGTTCCATCTCCTACTTTGGCGAGTAGCGACTGGGATCTTAAAAGCTTGCAAGAAGCCATCTAGATGCAAAGATGGGTCTCTCCTTATCCAGAGCAAAGAAGAAGGAAGAAAACCAAAGATTCATGGAAACAATTAGTCCTAGTGTCTGGTACACCATGCGATCCATAGTCTATACGACGATGAGACCAAAACAACTAGATGGTGCCTGGCTACCACTATCAACCACTCAGAAGGGGATCTATGTAGGAGATCCTGGATAGAGAACGAGAACAATGTGGAATAAAACTAAAAATCATTTGGGGAAAATAAAAGGGGGGACGCATGTTTGCTGGTCTGGTGAGTCTGGTGGAACCACTGAGACTACGGCCTCTAGCTGCCCTTCAGGTCTGGAATTGAACCCACACCTGTGGCTTCCAGCAAAACAAAAGACAGGCATGAGTTGAACATTTACCTGAGGCAGATACACTCCTTGAAGAGAACAATCATGGGAGACAGAAGGGCTGTTTATGCACAGAAAGACAGCTGAGGGGGCAGGAGTGCATGAAGAGATGGACACAGGGAAGAAGTAACTATCGGGAGGAAGTGGGAGGGGATCTTTTGCTCAGGATAAATT
>NW_006921835.1:2754370-2770204 GCF_000298275.1 Orycteropus afer afer
TTCACCCAAATCTCAATTAAAAAAAAAGTAAATAATATGAAAAAAGAGACAAAAAAAAAAAAAAAACACTGAAAGCAAATAAATCAATAGACTTAAATTTTTGAGCAATTTGTATTGCTAAAGAAATAAAATGTCTGGGCGAGAAATATATCTGGTTCCATAATCTCTAAAGCAACCTACAGGCCCTAACCAATTAAGGCTATGAAACTGTGTAATGCTCAAGAATAAATCTTCTAATGTCCACTTTTGATGAACCTATAATGGATAAAAAATAGGTAAAACCTTCCCACAGGGAAGATTCAGGAGATTTTCCAGATGTTTTTACTCTAATGTCAGAGAAGGGAGAGTTTATTATTTCTATCATATGGATATGCTCACTGCTATAGCAGCAATGACAACTCTGTTTGCCATTCTCCCCTATTCCAAATAGGAGTTTATATTATGTCTATTATTTTTCTACTTTACTTTATATACTGATGTGTTCAGGGAAGATACTTTATATTTTAACTGAAAGGTCATGGACTATGAGGTTTCACATCTAGTCTAAATGAGTAAGATTGAATAGCCACTAGCCTATCAATGAGAATTAAATTTGGCTGCAAGTAGTAATTTATATTAGTAGCTTATTTCCATCTCCTACTAATTCAATTGTGATGGCTCCATGTTTCTATTTAGTTCAGGCTACTTCACACTTTCTATTCCACTGACCTTAAGTGTAACTTTCATTCTCACAGTCTAAGATGGAATTCCAGTGAAGATATAAATGTTCAAATCAACAAGATGTTCAAATCAACAATCTATGTACAACAGAACAATAACTACTCAGTGATGTGCCATCTCACAAACCTTGCTATACCTGAGCTCATTGTAGCAGCCACTGTGTCAATCCACCTTGTTGAGCTCCATCTCTCCTTCTTTGCTGACCCTCCACTTTTCCAAGCATGATAACCTTGTCCAGGGACTGGTCCCTTCTGACAACATGACCAAAGCAGGTGAGATGAAATCTGGTCATTCTCACTTTCAAAGAGCATTCTGGCTGCACTTCTTCCAGAAGAGATTTGTTAGTTCTTCTGGCAGTCCATGATACTTTCAGTACTCTTTGCCTACACCACAACTCAAAAGCATCAACATTTCATTCTTCCTTATTCATGTCTAGCTTTCAAATGCGTATGAGGCAATTGAAAACGCCATGACTTCTGTGCCTTAGTCTTCAAAGAGACATCTTTACTCTTCAACACATTAAAGAGGTTTTCTGCTGCAGATATGCCCAGTACAATATATCTTCTTATTTCTTCACTGCTGCTTCCATTGGTGTTGATTGTGGAACCAAGTAACAGGAAATCTTTGACAACTTCAATCTTTTCTCCATTTATCATGATACTGCTTACTGGGCCATTTGTGAAGATTTTCATTCTCTTTATGTTGAAGTATAATCCACAATACATATTGTAGTCTTTAATCTTCATCAGAATGTGCTTCAAGTCATCTTCACTTTCAGGAAGCAAGGTTGTGTCACCTGTATATTGCAGGGTTTTAATAAGTCTTTCTCCAATCCTGACACCACATTCTTCTTCATATAGTCCAGCTTCTCAGATTATTTGCTCAGCACACAGATTGAATAAGCTTGGTAAAAGAATACAACAAAGTATGGTGAAAGGATACAACAAGTATGGGGAAAGTATAATTCAAAAATGCTTGTAGCAGTATAGTGACTGGCAACTCCCAGAAATGCAAGCTGGATTCAGAAGAGGATGTGGAATAAGATATATCATTGCTGATGACAGATGGATCTATGCTGAAAGCAAAGAATACCAGAAAGTTGTTTACTTGTGTTTTATTGACTATGCAAAGGCACTTTATTGTGTAGGTCATATCAAATTATAGATAACATTGAGCAGAATGGGAACTCCAGAAAACTTAGTTGTGCTCATGAGGAACTTGTACATAGACCAGGAGGAGGCTGTCCTTCAAACAGAACAAAGGGATACTGCATGATTTAAAATCAGGAAAAGCGTGCATCAGGGTTGTGTCAGATGATTAGAGAGAAAGTAGAAAATGTGACAAGGGAAGCAAGAAGTTGGACTGATGCAAGGAAAGGCATTAAAAGAAAAAGCAAGTAAACAAATACCATCCTAGAACTTTTCAAAAGAACCAGTCCTGGTGGTGTAGTGCATTTGGCGCTAACCAGAAGGCTGGTGGTTCAAACCCACCAGTCACTCCTTGGAAGGAAGACTGCACAATCTACTTCCATAGAGATACCACCTCAGAAACATGAGGTGGTATGACCCAAGGAGGGGTCGCTATGAGTCAGAACCAACTCGATGGCAGTGAGTTTGGTTTTTTTGGTTTCAAAATAATTTAGGACTACCAGTTTTCATGACTGTAACAGAATATCTGTGTTGTACCATCAAGTTTGTGGTAACTTGATACAGCAGCAACAGGGAACTAATACATACAACAACATCTAGCTACAAGGAAAGTTGGGAAATGTAGATTATTTTAGGTAGCTAACTTGTGTGAGTTTTATTATTGAGGAAGAAATAACTGATACAGGAGAGCAATCATCACTAATGTCACACACAGAAATGCTGGACTTTTTGTTCAACAAAGTTACACATAGCTTTCAAGTTTGCTTCCTTTAGTATGTATGTGTTAATGTGTGGGAAGGGTGTATACAAATAATTGAAAGTGTTCTTAAATATATATTCTACCCATTTTCTACAGCAAAAGAACTCCAAGTTTTAGCTGAGCTCATGGATGATCAGAATGAAGACTATCTCTCTCCTCTTGGCAGCTAGCTGCAGCCATGTGCGTAAACTGTGGTCAAAGATTTGCAGACTTGGAAACCCTATGGAGCAGTGTACTCTGTCCTATAGGGTTGTTATGAGTCAGAATTGACTTGTTGGCAGTGGGTTTTGAGGTTTTTAGATATATGTAGAAGTTCTGTGTGGTAGTATCCAGGAATTTTTCTTAAAGTGGACATAATCTTTTGCTCACTTTTTCATCTTCTCCTCCTTCCCTCTGGTTAGATCAATGATACAATGACTGCAGTTGGAACATAAGATGACATTGGAAGTAGAAGTCATGTATGGGAGAATAACAAGATAGAAAGAGTCAAGGACTCTGAGGCATTATATGCAGAGCTGCTATACAAATCATGTACTGTTTATCTCCAGATTTTTATGTGTTTTCTTCTGTTTTGCTTAAGCTTCCTATTAGAAGTTGGTTCTTTTTAATCCTAATGTACATACCCTTCTTCTCAAAGAAGTTTTCGTTTTAACTTTACTCATTTCTCTAGATAAACAATGATGACATGTATGAGAAAATCTCCCTTTTAAAACATAATACTTGCTGAGTCATTTAAAAGTGCATATATTCTGAACTATTACAACTAATAGAGTTAGAAGGAACACTGTTAAATATATGATACCTAGAAAGGTCTCATGAGCAACTGACATTAAACACAGGAGTTCTAGCCAATGAGTAAGAATTATTTTTGTACACAGCATATTCAATATTATGTAATTTTGTACCCTAAAATTAAAGGTATACTGTAGTCACATAAAATAGAAAAAGCAGAAATACATTTAGGTCATTAAAACTAACTGACAGATTTTTACAAACATTCCTAATTTAAGTGCTACTTTATAATTTGACAGCTGTATTAAAATGAAATGGTATCTGATGGAGTAGATGTTCAACAGAGGTTCTCAAATATTTTGGTCACAAGACTCCTTTATACTCCTAAATAGTACTAGGCTTTCAAAGAGTATGTTTTATATCTGTCAGTATATATCATATTAGAAATTAAAAGCATAAAATGTTTAAAGTATTTATTAATTCATTTAAAAGTAACAATAATAAACTTGTTACATGTTCACATAAATCCTATATTTTCATAAAATAGAGGTATATTTTCAAAAAAATATTAGTGAGGAGAGTGGCATTGTTTTTATATTTTTGTAAATATACTTAAAATATGGCTTAACAGAAAAAAAGAATTTTACATCTTCTTCTGCATTCAATCTGTTCTGATATCATATGTCACACAGCCTCTAGAAAAACATCATTATAAAAATGATGAGTGTTTTCTAGTATTTTGTATTCCGAGGGTTGCAATGTACTGTTTATTAGCATTATATAAAGAAAAGAACAAAGATTCACTCACTTGACTGCATTAGAATTAAAACTTTTTAAACAACTGTAAATAAAATCTATAAAGAAACTGTAATTGATACAAAAATAACAAATTGGAAAAATCAAAATATTATTTAACTAAAATGATCCTTTTAATAATAGATGGAATTAAACTCTATATAACAACCTCATATGAACAAAACAATGAACAAAGCCTATAAACAAAGAAAACGAAGAAAAGCAAGTAACAAATAAATAAATAAAAGTAGCTGGTGTATACATAAAAGTTTATTTTCACTAATAATAACGTAAGTCTGTTTGTTCCTTAACAGAAACCTTGTTAGCATATTAGTTTAGGTATTTCTAAAGAGGAGGATTTCCACTAAATCATTTAATATTGTTTTTATAATTTTTGTAAACAATAACTATCAAAGTGTAGCATAATAAGAGGGAAGATAAACTGAGGTATGGGGTAAGATTTGTAAGGAGCAATAGAAATTGGCAAGGGGCTTATTACAGTTCATTTGCAGGCAAACAGAAGGAAGAGCAAAAAGAGAGCTACCTGGAAATGAACAATAGGCATATGGTTTCAGAAGGTCAGAATAAAAACCATCACAATGATAGAAAACCTTCTCTAAGATAGGAAAGAGGGAGGTAAGGATCTGGAGTGCAGAGAATGATACGGACAAGAATAACTGAAGGACATTAATGTAAGACCCGTTTCTGCTGGGTATAAAATCAGACTTCCTCTCTGAGTCAGCTGCCCAAAATGAAAGAGAAGCCCTGAGTACTAAAGAGACCAAAGCTAAACGGTACCCAGTAGGTTTTCTAGCCTCTTTGCAAAAGAATTCAGGCAGAACTACTCTTTATAGTCCACAGATATATGGACACAGTGCCTTTCCACACAGAGCAAAAGACTACTTCCAAATTATGCATTTTAACAAAATAAGATCTATGGATATACTGCCAGTTGGCCTCTCACCAAAATAAGTAAATAAAACTCAGTGCCATTAAGTAGGATCCTACTCATAGCGACCCTTCCTTGGGTTTCCGAGGCAGTATCACTATGGAAGTAGATTGCCCAATCTTCCTGGGTGATGGAGTGGTGGGTTTGAACTACCAGGCTTTTGGTTAGCAGTCAAATGCCTTAGGCACTGTAACACCAGAGCTCCTAGTTGGCCCCTAACTGGTCCTAAAAATATATCAGGATAACAAAGAAATGTGAGTGTTCTTTGTGAACATCTGAGATGGAGCTATGATTATGAAAAACCTTAATAATATTTTTAGTAACAGAAAATATGGACAGTTCATTAAATAGTATAAACAAAAGGGATTTTAAATTTACATTTGTACTTATATTTGTCTTGTGAATCCGAGGAGGGAGACTATGTATTGTACTTATTTGATATTAATGCTCTTAAGTATAGGGGTAGAACCAATAGAACTGACATTTTTAAGTGAGATGTTAAAAGGATTCAACAAAGACACTCTAGCATAATTTATAAGGATCACCCTTATTGGAGTCCTGGGGTACTGCAAACTTAATGTGTTCAGCTGCTAACCAAAATGTTGGTGGTTAAGTGAGCAAAATTTCATTTGGAAGTAAATATCTTTAAAGAAAAATAGAAGAAACAATTTAGCACAGGCACCATCACACTGTGATGAAGATCCTACAAAGTTTCTGTCAGCCCAACAGAGAACCGAGTAAAGACTGCCCATACAAAAGTTCCACGCTGGGCAAAAATGATCCGGTCCTTGTACCACTGCTTTACACAGTCATTGGCCAGAGGCTGTCCAGAGAATAGTGTGAACTTGGCTTGAAAACTGAGACAGACTTTGAAGAAACTAACAGTTTGAGCTGTCAGCTAATCACACTCATCACATCTGTGACAAAAATTATCTGTCTACCTCTGTCCTAGTCTTATTCAGCTATTCCCCAAGTTATTCTTTTTCAGTAAAATCCTTGAGTAAAGGATCATACCCCTTTACTCATGTGCCAGTGACTAGCACAGAGCTTGAATCCTAAAAAACACATAATAAATATTTGCAAAACGTTGTAAAGCTGCTGAATTTAGCCCTTTATATGCTAATGGGGTAATTAGGCTGCCATCTTCTTTTTAAGGCATCATTATTGCTTCTTTGTAACCGAAAAGAACGAATTAAAGTTAACTTAAGTTACCCTTAGTTTCAGTAGCCCCAGTGTCCTTTCTTATAAACTCTTCTGATAAGTGAGTTATATTTCTATCTGATGCTAAAAACCATTACTTTCTAGAAGTCTTAATACTCAAGAGAAGGCTAACTCTTTGGATCACACCCAGCTCTAGAGCCAGATGGAGGTGACTCACAAAAATGGACTTATATTTGTATATACTTCTCAATTCTACACTTGGGAGCTCTGGTAGCATAGTGCCTAAGGCACTTGACTGCTAACCAGAAGGCTGGCGGTTCAACCCACCAGCCACTCCTCGGAAGGAAGATGAGGCAATCAACTTCTGTAGTGATACTGCCTCAGAAACCCAAGGAGGGGTCGCTATGAGTCAGGTCCGACTTGATGGCACATAACAACAACAACAACAATTCTATACTTTAATAACTGGCACTTGCCCAATGAGTTTTTCCTTGCTTTTCTTCCATAGAAGTTTCAGCTTAGAATTTGCTTATTCCCAATTCTTAAGGCCTCTACTTGGGACATTTCTAGGGACATTTTAAATATTCAGTAAATAGCCAATTAAAATGAACCATATTGCTAGTGGAGCACCAAAATGACAGTTAGACAACAAAGGGTAATTTTTAGAGAGGATGTAAGAATGCCATGAAAAAGCCTTTTTCTCAGAATTACGTATACTAGAACAACTTTCCAGAATATTGAAGGTCACTTTCAGTATAAAGAAACATACACACTTTAGATAAATGAAATAAATTGATCAAAAAATGAAAAATTTATCCATAAATTGTTCAGTACCCATATAAGAAAATGAGGTGACATATTCCATACTTCCTGAGTCTGATGTGAAGTCAACCCTCCCAATATTTTCTTTGTATTACTTACTGCTAAATTAGACAAAGAAAAGCAGTAATATGTGGATTTGATATTCATTGGCTTATAATATTATGCAACTAATTATTCTCGGTCCCTCCTCTACATTTGCATGAATTTACAATAGGTGTAAAATACCCTGAACAATCAAACATGATTTGTTACTGAATACATACAATTATGTAAACTTCACACTGCCATGAAGCTATACCCCACACAATTCCAGGGAATGCTGTTTGTGTACAATGTGATGTAAATGCACTCCTGAGTTGTGAAACGCAGTAGTCCTGAGTAAGATGACTCTTTCTTTCTTCTCTTACTCACACAGGCCATGTGGCAAAACATCTCATTTTTCTAATAATATATACCACAAATGGGATGCTTTAACAAAAAGGAGTTTATTCTCTTACAGTTTGGGAGGCAAGAAGTCCGAGTTCAAAGTGTCAGGCCCTAGGGGCTGATGAAAGCCCCTTGACCTTGGCCTTAAGCTCTGCCTCTTGCTCCTGGCCCACTGAGGCTGGAGGCTTTTCTTCACTCAAGCAGCTGCTGGCTGCAAGCCCAAATAAAGTGGCACAGTCTCAATATTCCAAACTACATTGTAGGCCATTGTTTCAAGTCCCAAAAAAGTCCCAAGACTGACACGGCGACACGGCAGGTTGCTGAACAATGACTCAACTGCATGCAGGTTTCAAGCGTGCCATATACTGGAGATCTTTCTCAAAGTTGCTTCTTACATATATACTGGAAGCAGCCCACATCCCTAAAGCAGCTACTCAGTTGCTCCAGTAGATTGCACCATGGAGTTAATTCCCAATCTCACCATGCGGAATAATTACATCCAGCTGCCCAGCCACTCAACCAGGCCCAGCCAAGTTGACATACAACCTTAACTACCACCCACCCCTTGTCAACTTGGCACCTGTACAGATCTTCATTGGGTGGCATCTGTACAGATCTCTTTCACTGGATGGCTCCAGTCCTCTAGTTCCTCTGAGTGGTGACCTCACCCCCTTGGTCTGGTGGGTCCCATTGCTCTACCTCTTGGGCATGGGAGCCTTGCCCCCTAACTCTTGGGCAGTGGCTATGGCTCACATGAACGAGCAGCCCCACAGTCCAGAACCAAGTTGGTGAAAGTCTGATTCTTTGAAACCTAGGAGGCTGTGGTGGTTCCATCCCCAAAGGTCATGGTCTTACCCTTGAAGCTGAGGCAGCTCTGCTTTCTGTTTCCTTGGTCTCTCAGCTTCTGCCAATTAATGCTCAAGAGCAACCCACTCCACTAGGAATCTTCCTGCCCAAATGTTACTTAGCTTTCTTGCTCTGGGGCTGGCCAATCTGCCACTCTGTCTCATGCTGGTCTCTTCTACCAACTATTGCTCAAAGGCAACCCACTCTACCAGGAAGCTCCCTACCCAGTGGCATCCGGCTTTCTCTTCTGTGGGGTGGTAAGTCTGTCACTGCCTCATGTTAGTCTCTGGACTCTGCTACTTCTGTCTCTCATGCTGCGTGTCAGGGTCTCTCTGCTGAGGTCTCTCTCTTGGGGTATCAGGCTCAAAATGCCCTCCATTCCACATTTTAGGTATCTGTCAGAGCAGCACCCTACTCCTGGTACCATATTCTGTTTTGTTTCCCTTTTTGCCTCTCTGACAGGAAAATACCACAAATGGGATGCTTTAACAAACAGGAGTTTATTCTGTTATAGTTTTGGAGGCCAGAAGTCTCAGTTCAAAGTGCCAGGCTCTAGGGGCTCGGTGAAAGCCCCTTGACCTTGGGCTTTAGCTCTGCCTCTTGCTTCCAGCTCACGGAAGCTGAAGCCTTTTCTTCACTAAGGCAGCTGCTGGCTGCTGAGGCTGACAATCCCAAGGTCAACAAATAAAATGGCACAGTCCTTATAGTACCAAACCACATGGCAGGCCATTGATTCAAGTCTCGAAAAAGTCCCAAGATCAGCAGGGCAATATGGCAGGATGCTGCTGAACTATGACTTGGCTACATGCAGGGTTCAAGCATACCATACACTGAAGACCTTCTTCAAAGTTGCTTCTTATATATACAGGAAGCAGTAAATATCCCTAAAGCAGCTACTTAGCTGCTTCAGTAGATTCCACCATGGAGTTAATTACCAATCTCATCATGAGGAATAACTACATCCAGCTGCCCAGTCAAGGTGACATACAACCTTAACTACCACAGTAATATTTTCTATTTATATGTTATTACAAACAGTAAGTAAAATTCTTTTATCCACAATGAAAAAAATAAATTTTTATTTTTGATTATGTAAATAAAACATGATTTTTAGCTAAAATAAAAATAATATACTCTGGTAGCATAGTGCCTAAGCCACTTGACTGGTAACCAGAAGGCTGGTGGTTCAAACCCACCAGCCACTCCTCAGAAGGAAGGTGGGGCAATTTACTTCTGTAGTGATACTGCCTCAGAAACCCAAGGAGGGGTCCCTATTGAGTCAGGGCTGACTCGATGGCACATAACAACAACAACATCAGAAAAAAAAACAATAATCACCTAAAATTCCACCTTAACCACTAACATCTTGGTAACTATACTTTCAGGTAATTTTTTGTGCACGTTATATAATTCAAAATTTAATTCATTTATGTGTTAAGCCTTTACAAACTATATTAAAATACAAACAATTCCTAAGTTCTTTAAAAAAAAAATAGATAAACTTTTAAGTAAATAGATTTAATATTAATAGACAAGGATTCACAGGGAAGACTTTATTTGAGAACATTTTGTTTTACAAAAATAGCATTCAGCATGGCAACTATACAGTTCCATCAGTATTATTTATGAGCAAAATTAATCTTTGCTAGCAAGGCAAAAATCAATAAATTTACTTCAGATTTGAAGCAAATCTTATTTTAGTATAGCTGAATGCCACATTAGATTATGTCAGGGTTTTCCAGGATCTATAAAATATCGTGAAGGAATGTAAGCTACAAAGATGCAATGTATTAGAAGCCGTTCCAAGTAAGAGATCCCTTCTCATTTTGTTGATACTTAGGGCTAACACAAGTGCCCTCTCCAAAAGATGAGTCAAGAAGCGACATGAAATTCCAATCTACATGCTTCAAGGAGAGAGGGGCTTGCTCAAATCTAAGAAAAAGTTTAGACCAGGATTCTAGGATATGGGTCTTTCAAAGAAGATGGAGATCCACTACACACCAATTTGTTCTTTCTTTTCCTTCCATGAGATCGAAGCAGTAAAGTTTCCCAGGTATCACTCATTCTTACCTCCTCGATGCTTTCTCCTTACTAATAACCTATGGAAGCCTCAGATGTAGGGGTAAGGGGAGAAGAAGTCAAGGGAGAGGTAGGTTTCACCTGACATTTCCACTTCCATTTCTCTCTTCTGAATCTCTTTTGAATCTTGGCTCCAATGGATGTGATTTATTTCACACAATATCCTTTCCAAGATTCATATTTGAAATATAGGAAATAAATGAAAGATCATTCAGGCCAACAAAGCATAGGAAATTGAGATATTATCTCATAGTTCAGCCTAGATTTCTAAAAATTTACAATATATTTTGAGGCCAAAACCCCAGTGAGGAACTGCTTTGTTATGTTATTGTTCCCTGTACATATATTTTCCTCAGTAATCTCTGAGGGAAAGAGTCGATGACTTTACCAAAGCAGATTTGCTAAGTGTTCTAGCAAAATTCATTATAATAATATCCATATTTTCTTAAAATCCACCATAATACTATCCAAATTTCCCTATTAAACTTGATCTCATTGACCACCATAATTTTGTATTTATGTCAGCCTAATGTACAAAGGCAGCAACCATTCTCTGACTAATATCTACACCAAAAAACCAAACTCACTTCTGTGGAATCAGATCTGACTCATAGTAACCCCTCCTTGGATTTCTGAGGCAGTATCACTATGGAAGTAGGATTGCCAACCTTCCTTCCAAGGAGTGGCTGGTGGGTTTGAACCGCCAGCCGTCTGGTTAGCAGGCAAGTGTCTTAGCCACTATGCTACCAGAGCTCTCTATATAAGTCAAAGATAAGTAATATTCCTAGTAATTGTTCCAGATCCTCAATTTCTTCTACTCTGGCTTAATTTTTACCAGATTCCTTTCTCACAGGTTCTGATTTTTGGTTTTGTGTCTTTTTTACAGTTTACTCATACTCCGTACACTTTGAATGTTTATGTGGACTTCTAGCTTTGCAGCACAGCATTTCCTGAATGAATGTGGCTTGAACTCACCCCTCTGGTTCTTTCTACATTTAGTTACCATGACCATAGGAAGTTTTCAGTCTTTAGAATCAAGCATATTTCATTCCAACATAGGAGCATATACAGATATTGCTTACTTCATCTATTCACTAAATGTGAATGCCATTCCTGGCTAATCTTTTCCATTGTTTTACATACAGAATCTTTTTAATGAACTCCCAGTATTAAATGCTGATGTTTCACTCACCCCCACCCAACTCTTTCACTACTTCCTATCTATTATACTATCTTGGGCCCAGGTTTTCTTAGGCACGTTCTCATAACAGTTTGTAATAAACCAAGCTCCAATTCACAAGAGACTAGATAGGTGAATGGTAAAAATAATAATAGTGTATCAACTAAGTGAAGTAAAGATAAACTACAAGTGAAGCCACTAGAAGACTGACTAGACAGTTTTATACAAAAAAAAAAAAGAAACTTTCAGCAAAAAATGAATCTCATAATAAAAAATAATTTCAATTACTTAAAAAAATTGAGCAAAATACAACTCCTATAACTATAAATAGTAGCTATAAAATGCTGTGGAAAAGTACAGGACAATGTACACATACATCAAGAATATAAAAGAACAGTTCTTAAAAAATAAAATTAGAAGTGATGTGGTTAGCAGGATTATTTAAAGTAAGAATTTTAGAAAATTCCTTGTAATGGATGTATCTTACCAAAAATTTCTTAAGATGCAAAATACTCCCAAAGTGTTAATGATATAGTCTGTGTAACTTCACAGATATTCAAAGAAACTTTTTAATAAGAATGCTATTTCTATTCATGCATATACAATAATAGCTTTCATACCACAATACATACATATATAAAATGTATGTAAAGATATTCAATTTATGCATATGAATATGTATATACATATATACAAATATATATGAATATGTTATATATATCCAAATTGGTTACCAGTATACAACATTCATTGACAGTCTCCTGTTTAGAAAGAATATAAAAAAGCTGGCAGCATTCCCTGAAATCAATTTTTTGTTTGTATTATATTATATGTATAAGTATGTATTATACATACAAGGTCAAAACACACTTGCTTTGAAACTTATACTTTTATAGAACATCCTTCCTTCCAAAGCAAATTAATACAGTTTATACTGAGTACTAATGAGGGAAAAGTTTTGAGAAAGATACATTTACCTTTTAAAACTGTTTTATTCAATGTGTAACTCTTTGAGGTTTATGGGCTTGAGGACCTTCCTGTACTATGTTTAGAACAGATTCTCATTCACACTGAAATCAGACTAATGACACTCTGTACTGTTTATCCTCCTTTATAATAATGCTAATGCAATAAAAGCATCTGTAGCTCACGCTACTCTGGAACATATCCACATACAAAGGAAATTTTTTTTTTTTAAATTGCAAACACTGCTTTAGCAAAATTCACTCTCATTAATACTACTACAGTGCCATAGTCTTCATTTATACTATTACTTAACCTCCAAATCAAAACAAAACAACAAAAATAGAAAAAAGCACACACTCTGAAATCATTAAGAAATGGAGTCAAATCCTAGCTACGTCAACTAATTGTGTGACTTTTGGAAGTTAAATTAACCTGTATAAGCTTTCGTTTCCATATATATAAATGAGATTAAAAAAGCCTATCTTATAGTATTGTGAAAAATAAATTACATCCCACATGTAAAATATCTAGCACAGTGCAAAGCACATAGTAGGCATTCAATAAATGTAAGTTTCTTTCCATTCCCACTGTGTCCTCAAAGTAGTAAGTGATCTGACATAAAACACTAAATGAATGTTATGCTATACATAGAATTATCAGCCTTTAATAAACTACATATTTCTTTATGTTTGCTACCACTGAGAAGAGGTTTTACATGATGATTAATAACTACTTGCAATGACTAAACAAGTGAAAATAAAAGAATACACATATATAGAGCATACATTAGAAAATGGCTGTGGTAAGAGTACTTAATGCACTGCCAAAATTATATTTACAGTATGTTACTATATAATTTCTTACTGTTTTGGTTACTTCGTGCTGCTTAAGTTAAGTTACCTTAACTACCAGGCTCACATCAGGAAAATCTAAACCAGAACATTAATATTATAATGAAAGATATTTAAGAAAGTGAAAAGAAGCTTACTAATGCTATATTAATTATAACTGTAGTATCATCAATAGAAATATTTTTTAGAAAATGATAAATTGATTATACTTACATATTTCCAATGTGTAAATGTTTCTTTTATATGAGTTTCAGGTTTAAAAAAGAGATCTTTAAGGAGTTTATCTTCATATTCTTTGTATATATAAATCCAGTTTGTTTCACAACTCCTGGTAAATTTTTCCCGATGTTTTTTACACAAAAACAAGTGGCTATATGGGTGGGGGGGATTGTTATTTAGTGTTTTGTGGGGAAAAGAGAAAATGAGAAAACTACTCATAAGTTCACATATATTTTAGAAAATATAGTGTTAAATTCAATGTAATTGTTTTCATCTGATTACTATATAATACTATTTATGTACTTAAGTTTGTTCATTAATATTCATCAAGGGCTAAATGAATGCTGAGAAGTCTTTGTTGTTATGAATTTCCAAACAATTCTTTAGTGAAATCCACCTATGTATTTTAAAAAACAGTAGCAAGGAAAACATGGCCAATTATTTACAGCAATACAGGTGATTTCTTTTTTCTTCCCAATGAGGAGTAATATTTTATTTCCACTTAGGAAAGATACAGTACAGCAGTGCTTTCCAACAGAAATATAATGTGATCCAGAAAATAATTTTAAATTCTTTATTAGCCACCCCCCAAAAAGTAAAAACAAATAGGTAGGATTAATTTCAATATTATGTTTTCTTTATATGTCCAAAATATTATCCGATAAATGGCATCTTCAAACTAGCATCATACTTAATGATGAAATACTAAACACTTGCCCCCTAAAATCAAAAGGCAAAGATGCCTTCTCTTACTAAATCTACTCAAGATTGTAGTGGATGCCCTACTTGATCTAAGGAAGTAATAAAAAGAAAACCATAGACCAGTTTCATATTTAAATACAGTTGTTAAAATTCTAAATATTATTGAAAAGAATCCAGCAATGTAAGCAAAGAATAAAAAATACTCTAGGATCAAGTATTGCAAAATTCATGACATCGACAATAAATGGAGAAAAAATATGATTATAAAAATAGATGCAGAAAAGGTGATTTTTATTTAAAAATATTTGTAACGAAGCATAAAAGTAAACTACTTGAATACTATGGAGATAATGCAGCAAAAATCCATAACAAGTTTAAGTGATTAAATAAAATCATTTCAATTAAAATAATAAATCAGATAGGACATTTATGATTACCACTATTATTCAATAACAGAAGTAAAACAAAATTACTCCAGAAAAGCAATTTTGCCATTTATCAGAGATTTCAAGTGGCTTCCAGCCATTAATCCCTTCTTTTATTGACAATCTAGTTATCTAAGGTTGCCATAACAAAATACCGCAAAGTGGGTAACTTAAAACAGGAATTTATCATTTCATAGTTCTGGAACCTGTAGGTCTGAATTCAGGGTGTTGGAAGCTCAAGCTGTGTTAGAAGGCTTTAGAAGAAGATCCTTGTCTTTTTAAGTTGCTGATAGCCTTTGCACTCCGTGGTAGTAAATGCAATTCCTGTCAGTTTTCACATGGATCTCTCCTTTCTCTATGTCTCTCTGGGCCTTTTCTCCTCTTCTTATAAGAACATGAGTCATGAAGAGATTAGGGCCCACTTTAATGACTCTAACATAATCTTTTTTTTTTTTTTTTTTAATTCTTTCCCTTTATTAACCAGTTTTCAAAATAAGTTGGTTTCTTATCATTGTCCAAAGCTAAGGTAATCTTAACTAACTACACCTGCAATGATTCTATTTCCAAATGAGGTTATGCCCCGAGGTTCTGAGGAGCTTACATTCTATAATTAGAATTGGAGATAAATACTAAAGAAATAAAACACTAGATATATCATCTGGCAGGTAGTTATCATTATATCATAACCTGTTACATTATTAAAGAAAAATAAAGAAGCATAAGGGGAATATGGAGTGGGAGGAGTAAGTAAACTTCTTTGTACATAGGATGGGCTGCGATATCATTTCTGAATAGAGACAAGATGTAGTGGGCATCTCAGAGAATTATACCAGAGCAAATAGCAGTATAAAAAGACCAGACAAAAATTTCTGGAATGTAAATGCAAGGAGCTCTGCAGAACCTCAACCCTCTCCCCAGTGAAACAATAACTGGTGAAAGTTTACATATATATATATATACACACACACACACACACACACACACACATATGCATATATATATATATGGATCTCTGGTAGCATAGTGCCTAAGGCACTTGACTGCTAACCAGAA
>NW_006921835.1:2770584-2786010 GCF_000298275.1 Orycteropus afer afer
TCAGTAACAACAGTGAATTTCTGTGTCATTTAATGCGCAACTCATTCCCTCCCTCCACTTCCCCACCCCAATTCAGCATGATATAAACTACACTCCAAGAACACAGGGTCCCTCTCCCCCAGCCCTAGTTGAGGGCTACAATATCTCCCCAAGAGGGTAGGGCACCAACATTTCTCACTCCCTTGGTCCAGCTCTGTGCTGCAGAGGCTGAGGGTTGTGGAGGATCTCTTCCTTTACCCAGCCACCACTAGGTAATAAAGCAGAAGCCCAGAAGCAATAAGTCAAGAATACTGGAGCCCTGATTACCCTAGTTCCAATTTACTTATGGGAGCTCCGGTGGCATACTGCCTAAGGCATGTGACTGCTAACCAGAAGGCTGGCTGTTCAAACTCTGAAGGAAGGTTGGGCTATCTTCATAGTGATACTGCTTCAGAAACCCAAGGAGGGGTCGCTATTAGTCAGATCTGACTTGATGCCAGTGAGTTTGGTAGAGTGGAGATTCCATAGCAGGAGAGGCAAGCTGAGAAGGTCAGTGTATGCAAACCATACTTTAGCACTCTACATATGAAAGAAAATGACTCACTTCTGAGAGAAGTGAGCCTTTGTCCCTGCCTCCAGCTCCAGATCAAAGGCTGAGAGCAAAATGTTTTCCAGCATTAGGGGCTTTCTTTGACTTTATTTGGAATAGAGTGTGGGGATGTCAAGCCTAAGGGCACTCTTGAACACAATGGATATTGTGTTGGTAAATAATTAAGAGGAGGCTGCTGTTGTTGTTGTTGTTATTTGCCATCAGTCAGCCCCGACTCATAGCGACCCCTCCTTGGGTTTCTGAGGTGGTATCACTACAGAAGTAGATTGCCCAACTTTCCTTCCGAGGAGCGGCTGGTGGGTTTGAACTGCCAGCCTATGGTTAGCAGTCAAGTGCCTTAGGCACTATGATACCAGAGCTCCAAGAGGACACTAGCAGCAGGAAAAAGAAAAAGAAAAACAAAAAAAAACCCAAAAAAGTTAGCCTTCATAGACTGGTTAGAAGTTTACCATAGAGATCAGGAAAAGAGACAGCTAAGGAGAACTGTTCTGGAGTCAGAATGAACCTCAATCACTGGCTCCAAAGATTATCTCTGTAAAGAAGCCCAAATTGAAACTGATCAGACTGAGGAGCAATCGATGTCCGGGTTTTGTTTTGATGTATTGTCAAAAACAATAGAGAGATCAGCTGGTAATTAGTGGAGGTTGAGAGCTGAGTGTTTGCATAGCAAATTGCATAGTGTGGCTTTTCTAGCCATAAGTCTTTGTAAACTCCATGGTGGAATTTGCCATGAGCTACAGACGGAGTAGCTCCTGATTGTTAAAGTTATCCAACTGGGGTATTTTGGTTGAGAGTGGCATGAAGCAATCTTCTGGGAAATCCTCTCTCTCTCAGGTGTCTAGAATGCTGATGTTTGCATTGGTTAGTTTGGCCACTCTGCCAGGCTCAAAAGGAGCCCTCCTAGAAGCAGGAGTCTCTCCGGCTGCTGGCTGAGAAAGATGTGTTGAGAGAAGCATGCTCCTGAGAGACATGCACTTGCTGAGAGAGACACATGCTGCTGAGAGAGAGAGACACACACACTGCTGAGAGAGAGACACAAGAGACATGCGCTGCTGAGAGATGGCCGGCTGCGAGAGACTGAGTGCGTTTCTGAATTTCAATTGTAGCCTGTTGCTTCCCTAATAAACTCCATAATCTATGAGTTCTTTGTGGCCACTGCAGTGAATTATTAAACCCAGCAGAGAGGCGGTGAGTGCTGCAGGAGGAACAGTTGGTATCGGGGTTGGTGAAAGTGCTGGAGGTAGGTGTCAGGTTTGGTGAAAGGGCTGGAGGGAGGCAGCATGTCTGGCCTCACAGGAATAGGCCTTGGGCTACTAACGGTGATTTTGTCTTTCTCTTGTGGGGCTAGAGGAAGTCAGAAGATGAGGCCTCCCTGCCTCTTTGGCAGTGTTACACAAAAGAAAGCAGAGAGCTTACCAAAGAGATCAAAGAAACAATCAAAGAGAGCCTAATAAAACCACTGTCATCTCAGGGTGATTGTGCACACGCTCAAGGATGGCAACAGCTGAACACTTTAGGGTAAATAGATTTCACTGACACACTCTCCCAAAAGTCACTAAATAAATAACCATGCAAACAACGGGTCCTGTGGGTTAAAAGTATAAGTATCCGGGATTGTTACAATATGTTATCTAAAAGGCCAATTTTCAACAACAAAAAAATATGAGACAGGCAAAGTAGCATAAAATTTAATCCATACACAGAAAATGAGCAGCAACAGAAACTGCCTTTGACAGATGACAAACTAAATAAAGACTTCAAAGCTGCTAGTACAAATACATATAAAGTAAAGCAAGTTTAAAATCATAAAGGAAGGAAAGATGATAATGTCTCTTCAAATAGTGAATATCAATAAAGCATAGATATTAAGAAAGAACCAAATGGAAATACTGGAGTTGAAAAGTACAATAACTGATATGGAAATTTCACTAGAAAGGCTCAACAGTAGATTCGAGTTAAAGGAAGAATCAGGAAGCATGTAGACAGTTTGATAGAGATAATAAAATTTGAAAAAAATAGACTAATAGGGACAAAACAGATCCTCAAAGAAAAGTGGGACACCATTAAGTGTACCAACATATGAGTAATGGGAAGAGTAGCAAAATAAGAAAAAAGACAGGCAGAAAAATGGACACAATGATGGCTGAAAAATCCCAAATATGGTAAAATATTAATCTACATTAATCTAAGAAGCCCAACAAATTTCTGTTAGTTGCCGTTGAGTTGGCTTCAGCTCATGGTTACTGTATGCATAACAGAACAAAACACTGCCTAGTCCTGCACCATCCTCATAATTGTTCAAATGTTTGAGCCATTGTAATAGCACTTTATCAATCCATTTCATGCAGGGTTTCCCTCATTTTCAATGATCTTCCACTTTTTCAAAAGTGATGTCCTTTTTTAATGATTTATCTTTCCAGATAGCATGTCCAAAATAGGCAAGATGAAGTCTCACCATCCTCACCTCTAAGGAGCATTCTGGCTGCACTGTGTCCAAGATAGATTTGTTTGTTCTTCTGGTAGTCCCTGGTATATTCAATATTCATGCCCAATACCATAATTCAAATGTGTAAATTCTCCTTTGATCTTCCTTTTTCATTGCCCAGTTTTCATCCCTGTGTGAGCCAAATGAAATGACCAAGGCTTGTGTCTGACACAGCTTAATCATCAACGTGACATTACTGTTTTTTAAAACTTTAAAGAGATATTTTTGTAGCAGATTTTACCAATGCCATACATCATTGAACTTCCTGATTTCCATGGATATTGATTATTGATCCAAGTGGACAAAAAAAACCCTTGACAACTTCTATTTATTTACTATTATCATGATATTGTTTATATAAAACAAAAACTCACTGCCATCGAGTCAGTCCCGACTCATAGCAACCCCTCCTTGGGTTTCTGAGGCAGATTGTTTATATGGGTGGTGGAAAAGAAACTACAAGTAGGCAAAATCTACAATGAGACATAGTAAAAAAAAAAAAAAAAAAGTTAAAATCAAAAAACAAAAATCTTGAAAGCAGCAAGAGAAAAATAACTAGTCATTACAAGGGAACCCCAATAAGATTACTCACAATCATCAGAAACAGTGGAGGCCAGAAAGTTATGAATAATCTATTAAAGGTACTCAAAGAAAAAACTAAAACAAAAAAAAAAACTGTTAACCAAGAATCTTATAAAAACTTTCCAAAATAAATAAAAACTAAGATAATCCAATGCTAGCAGATAAACCTTACAAACCAAACCAAAGAAAGTTATTCATGCTTAAAGTGTCCTCAAAAATAATTTGAATCCACATTAAAAAACAAAGAATGCTGGTAATTTATATTTCTTCTCCTAATTAATTAAAAAATCACCTGTATAAAACAACACATATATAACTGCATTTTTGGATTTACAACACATAGAAATGTAATATAAATAACCCAAACCAAATCCATTGCTATTGAGTTGATTCCGACTCATAATGTTCCCCATTGGGTTTCTGAGGGGGTAAATTTTTATGGCATTAGATTGCCCAGGTATCCTTCTGCGGAGTGGCTGGTGGATTTGAACTGTCAATCATCAGGTTAGCAGTCAAATGCCTTAGGCACTGCACCAGAACTCCTTAGAAATGTAATATATAGGGCAATAAATGGATAAAGGAGGAAGGTGGGTGCAAAGTTGTTTTAGAGTAACGAACAGATAACTGATGATAACACAAATCCACAAAAATAAATGAAAAGAACTAGAAATGGTAAACAGAAAAGTTAATATAGTGAACTCTATGAATATGTACTTGCCCTCCTATCTTCCCTTAGCTTCTTTGAAAGACATAAAATTTTACAGTGATAATTATAATAATATACTTTTGGGTTTGCAATATATACAGAAGTAATATGTTTAACATTAACAGCACAAAAAGGAGGAAGTAGGAATAGAACAATATAGGATTAATGTTTCTATTTCTCACTGAAGTTAAGTTACTATAAATCTGAAGTTGATTCTGTTAAAATGTATATGGTAAGCCCCAGAAAACCACAAAGAAAATAATATAAATATACAGTGAAAAATACCATTAAAAGAGTTTAAATGTCAACCAGAAAATATTTACTTAATGAAACAAAAGGAGTAAAGGAGGACAAAAGGAACAAAAGATATGAGACATACAGAAAACAAAAAAGTACATACATAAATCTAAACATATTAACAAAAACTCTAAATGTGAATGGAATAAACAAACTAATCAAAAGGCCAAGATTTTCAGACCAGTTTTAAAGGAACAATATCTAAGTTCTCTATTAGAGAAACCATTAAGATTCAAAGATACAGATAGATTGAAAGTAGAAACAATGGAAAAAATATATCATAGAAATTCACAAATAAGTGAAAATTAAATAAACACTTCTAAATAACCAATTGTTGTTGTTGTTACATGCCGTTGAGTGGGACCCGACTCATAGGGATCCCTCCTTGGGTTTCCGAGGCAGTATCACTATAGAAGTAGATTACCCAATCTTCCATCTGAGGAGTAGCTGGTGGGTTTGAACCACCAGCCTTCTGGTTAGCAGTCAAATGCCTTAGGCACTACACCACCAGAGCTCCCAAATAACCAATAGGTTAAAAAAAATTGCAAGGGAAAGCAGGAAGTATTTTAAGATGAACGAAAAATGAAATACCATGCCAAACTTGTAGGATGTAAGTACAGCAGAGCTTACAGTAAATTTATAACTATTAACTCCTATATTAGGAGCTCTGGTGGCTTAGTGCCTAAGGCATCCGACTGCTAACCAGAAGGCTGGTGGTTCAAACCCACCAGCCACTCCTCGGAAGGAAGGCTGGGCAATTTACTTCCGCAGTGATACTGCCTCAGAAACCCAAAGAGGGGTGGCTATGAGTCAGATTTGACTCAATGTCAGTGCATTGAGTTGCATTTTGCAATTCCTATATTGGCAACCTACTTCCATAAAGATTACTGTCTTGGAAACCCAAAGGGGGTCTCTATGAGTCGGAATTGACTTGATGACAGTGAGGTTTTTTGTTTTTTTTTCCTAGTTTTAACCCCTGTATTAAAAATGAAGAATGATTTGAAATCAACAACCTATCTTTTACTTTAATATATTGGAAAAAGAAAACCTAAACATTAAACAAATGTGCAATTCCTTAGATTTTAATAGTCACAGTTGTGCACCACTCACCACAATCTAATTTTGGAATATTTTAGTCATTCCAAACAAGAAGCCTCCTACCCATTGGCAAGGAGTTCTGGTGATGCAGTGGTTAAAGCACTTGGCTGCTACCAAGTGGTCAACAGTTTGAACCCACTGGCCACTCCACAGGATAAAGACAAGGAAGTCTTTACAGCCTTGGAAATCCTATGGGGGCAGATCTACTCTATCCTATAGAATCACTATGAGTCTGAATCAGCTTGACAACAATGGGTTTGTTTTCTTTTCTTGGATTTACGCATTATTACTCACTCTACATCTTCCCACAGCCTTAGGCAACGACTCATCTACTTTCTGTCTTTCTAGATTCACTTTTGTCATAGAAAACAAACTGCTCAATGTTGGTCCCTAGAATTTCACAGTAATCCAATTGACCATTTCACTTTGACCTCTTCCACACTTCCCCTAAATGACTAAAAAACCAAAAAACCAAAAAACCAAACTCAATGCCATCAAGTCAGATCCAACTCACAGCGACCCCTCCTTGTGTTTCTGAGGCAGGATCACTACAGAAGTAGATTGCCCAATCTTCCTTCGGAGGAGTGGCTGGTGGGTTTGAACCACCAGCCTTCTGATTAGCAGTCAAATGCCTTAGGCATGACTAGTAAGGAAAAAAAGTCTACTATTTGAATATAAAGAAAGAATTTTCTGAATTTCTAAGCTTTGCAAAAAGTTATAATAAAATCATTAAAGCATATGTCTAGATTTTTACTTTATAATTAAACCAAGTCCAATTCTAAGAGATAAATCTTAGTGATTAGGAGTTTCCATAATCTATAACTGCAATTTCTAGTGCAGTGTTTCATCCTGAGTTTGACAAGCCAGGCTCAATCCAAAATTTTGTTGAATATTCAGTCCCAGATACAGTATGAATATTAATTCCAATATATTCACCAGATCCTATGCACCTCCCTTTAGATTGGTATGGGGGGGAGAGAAGGGGGAAAAGGGGGAGGGAGAGGAGGCAGAAAAATAGATTGCTCTCTTGGAATAAAATAAAGGAAATTAGCAGATTAATTATTAGTTTACTATTCAATGCATGGGTGCTGTTAATAATAAAAATATAAGATGATTTTTAAAATTATGTTTGAGTCCTGAAAGTGTGCTGTAATTACCTGAGTTCAACAGAAAAAGATACTGATAAGTGAGCACCAAATTTCTAAGTATTGAACATAATTTTTCAATGAGAAAGCACATACATACACTTAAAATGCTTTTGAACTACTGACAAAATAGTGTCTGCAAAGGACTTTAACATACTAATGTCAGTTTTTGAGTCATTATGTAAATATTGAGGTATTATGATGATATATGTTGTTTTGTAAGGTGCTGTTGAGTCAGTTCCAACTCATAGTGATCCTGTGTACAACAGAAAGAAACAGTACCAAGTCGAGAGCCATGCTCACAATTATTGCTATGCTATGTGTAAACCCATCTCATTGAGTTGTTGTTGTTATGTGCTGTCGAGTATGATTCGACTTACAGTGACACTTCTTTGGGTTTCCGAGGCAGTATCACTATGGAAGTAGATTGGCCAACCTTCCTTCCAAGGAGTGGCTGGTGGATTTGAACCCCCAGCCTTCTGGTTACAGTCAAGTGCCTTAGGCACTATGCCACCAGAGCTTCTACATCTCATTGAGAGTCTTCCCCTTTTTTGCTGACACTGAACTTTACCAAGCATGACAGCCTCCTCCAGGGACTGGTCCCTTCTGAAAACATGACCAAAGTACAAGAGAAAAGGTCTGACGATTCTTGCTTCCAAGGAACCTTCAAGTTGTACTTCATGCAAGTTTGATGTGTTTGTTCAGTCCAAGGTATGTTCAACATTTTTCGCCACCACCACAATTCAAATGCATCAATTCTCTGCAGTCTCCTTTATTCCTTGCCCAGATCTCACATGCACATGAGGCTACTGAAAATACCACGGTTTCAGTCAGGAACATCATAGTCTTCAAAATAACATCTTTGCTCTTTAACAGTTTAAAAAGGTCTTTTGCAGCAGATTTGCCTAGTGCAATATGTCATTTGATTTCCTGACTGCTACTCCATAGGTGTTGACTATGGATCCAAGTAAAATGAAATCTTTGATAACTTTAATCTTTTCAGCATTGATCATAATGTTGCTTATTGGTCCAGTTGTGGATATTTTCTCTTCTCTAGGTTGAGATGTAATCCATATTGAAACCAGTAGTCTTTGATCTTCATAAGAAAATGCATCAAGTCCTTTTCACTTTCAGAAAGCAAGGTTGTGTCATCTGCTTATCACAGGTCGAGTCTTCCTCCAATCCTGATGCCACATTCTTCTTCATATAATCTAGCTTCTCAGATTATATGCTCAGCATACAAACTGAGTAAGTATCATGAAAGGACAGAACCCTGGTGCACACTTTTTAAAGCATGTAGTATCCCCTTTTTCTGTTTGAATGACTGCCTCTGGGTCTATGTAAAGGTTCCTCATGAGGTTAATTAAGTATTCTGGAATTCCCATTCTTCAAAAAATGTTAATCATAATTTGTTATGATTCAAAAAGTTGAATGACTCTGCATAGGGGATAAAAAACAGGTAAACATCTTTCTGGTATTCTTTGCTTTCAGCCAAGATCCATCAGCAATGACATTCTTTGCTCCACGTCCTCTTCTGAATCCAGCTTGAATTTCTGACAGTTCTCTCTTGATGTACTGCTGCAACAGTTTTTTTTAATTATATTTAGCAAAACATTACTTGTGTGTGACAAGAAAGATACGGTTTGATCATTTCTGCATTTTATTTGATCACCTGTCTTTGGAATGGGCACAAGTTTTGATCTTCTAGTCAGTTGGCCAGATAGCTGTCTTCCAAATTTCTTGGCATAAAGGAATGATTGCCTCCAACTCTGCATCCATTTGCTGAAAGATCTCAGCGGTTTTCCCATCAAATCTTGGAACCTTGTTTTTCAGCAATTTCTTTAGTTCAGCTTGGATTTCTTCCTTCACTATGACTTGTTCTTGATCATATGCTACCTCATGAAATGGCTGAACATCGATCAATTCTTCTTGGAACAGTGACCCTGTGTATTCCATCCATTCTCTTCATGCTACCTGCATCATGTAACATTTTGCTCATAGACTCCTTTGTTGTTGTTAAGATGGCATCAAGTCACCTCCTACTCAGTGACCCAATGTACAGAATGACAAAACACTGCCTGGGCCTGCGACATGTTCACAATTCTTTCTATACTTGAACCAATCGTTGTAGTCACTGTGTCAATCCATCTTGTTGAGGGTCTTCTTTTTCACTTATTCTTTAATTTACCAAGCATGATATCCTTCTTCAGGGATTTGTCCCTTCTAACAACATGACCAAAATAGGTGACACAAAGTCTGGCCATTCTCACTTTCAAGGATCATTATGGCTGCACTTCTTCCAGGACAGATTTGTTCTTCTGACAGTGCATGATATTTTCAGTATTCTTCACCAATGTTGTTGTTGTTGTTATATGCCGTGGAGTCGGACCCGACTCATAGCGACCCCTCCTTAGGTTTCCGAGGCAGTATCACTACGGAAGTAGATTGCCCCATCTTCCTTCCGAGGAGTGGCTGGTGGGTTTGAACCGCCAGCCTTCTGGTTAGCAGTCAAGTGCCTTAGACACTATGTTACCAGAGCTCCTTCCTCACCAATACCAAAGGTATAAACTCTTCTTCAGTCTTCCTTATTCATTGTCCAGTTTTAACATGCATATGAGGTGACTGAAAATACCACAGCTTGAGTTAGCCGTACCTTAGCCTCCAAAGTGACATCTTTGCTTCTTAACAGTTTAAAAAGGATTTTGCAGCAGATATGCCCAGTGCAATATTATGTCTAAGTCTGGACTCAAGTACAATGAAATCCCTGACAACTTTAAACTTTTCTCCATTTACCATGATGTTGCTTATTGGTCCAGTTGTGAGAATTTTTGTTTATTTTATGTTGAGGTCCAATTCATACTGAAGACTGTGGTCTTTGTCCTTCACCAGTAATTGCTTTACCTTCACTTTCAGCAAGCAAGGTTGTGTCATCACTTATCTCAGGTTGGTAACGATTCTTCCTGCAATCCTGATGACACATTCTACTTCCCATAGGCCAGCTTCTCAGATTATTTGCATAGCATACAGACTAAATAAGAATAGTGATAAGATACAACCCTGATTCATACCCTTCCTAATTTTAAAACACACAATATCCCCTTGTTCCCCTAGGTATATGTACAAGTTCCTCATGAGCACAATTAAGTGTTCTGGAATTCCCATCCCTTGCATGATCCACATGGTCAAATGCCTTTGCACAGTCAATAAAACACAGATAAACATGTTTTTGGTATTCTTTGCTTTCTGCCAAAACCCTTCTGACATCAGCAATTATATCACTTGTTGCATGTCCTCTTCTGAATCCAGCTTGAATTTCTGGAAGTTCACTGTCAATATACTGCTACAACCGTTTTTTAATTATCTTAAGCAAAATTTTACTTACATATTATATTGTTTGATAATTTCCACATAGTATTGGATCACCTCTCCTTGGAATGGACCCAAATATCAATCTCTTTCAGTCAGTTGGCCAGGTAGCTGTTTTCCAAATTTCCTGGCATAGACAAGTAAGTACCACCAGCACTGGAGACATTTGTTGAAATATGTCATTGGGTATTCTGTCAATTCCTAGGAGCTTTGTTTTTCACCAATTCCTTTAGGGAAGCTTAGACTTCTTCCTTCAGTACCATTGGTTTTTGATCATACACCACCTCCTGAAACAACTGTACATAGATCAATTCTTTTTGGCACAGTAACTCTATATTTATTCCATCATCTTCTTGTGTGTGTGTGTGTGTGTGTGTGCGTGCACACTCTGGGTACAAATTTACAAAGAAAATTTGTTTTACATTCAACAGTTCATGCACATTTGATTTCACAGCCCAATAACCACTGCCAACCATAAAAAACTCTCCTCCCCTCCCTTCCCTGTGACTACACGCTCCCTGTGCCCTTCTTAACTATGTATTCCTTTCTGTCCAGCTTTTCCTCTATGTTAACACTGCCCCTCTGGTGCCTCATGGCTGATTGTTCTAAGGGGTGCATCTCCCTAGAGTAGGTGGGTGCATCACCATGGGGTAGGCGTTCTGCATGTAGGTCTTTCTACTGTTGGGCTGAGAGCCAATCCATGGGAGTGAGTCCATTTCTAGACCCAAAAAGTAACCTGGAGTCATAGTCTCAGGGGTTCCACCAGGCTCCATTCAACCAGTAATTCAGGTCATATTTGTGTTTTTGAATTTTCCTCCACATTTTTTCTCCCATTCTATCCAGAACTAACAAATTCTGATCCCTTTCCAGTTCTGATCCCTTTCCAAGTGGTTGGCATTGGTAGCTGGGCACCATCTAGTGCCTCTGGTCTCAGAGTCATGAAGGCTGAGGTTCTCGTGGTCCATCTTATCCTTGGATTAATTGTTTCCAGATGCCTTTGATTTTCTTCATTCTTCTTGGTTCCAGACAAGAGGAGATCAACAGTTGTATCTTAGGAGGCCACTCCGAAGCTTTTAAGACCCCAGTCACTACTCACCAAAACAGGTTGTAGAAAAAGAATTTTATGTACTATGTTGTGCCAATGGAGCATGGTGTCCCCTGAGACTATGGTTCTGAGTCCATATATGGCTAATTTTGTAGCACAAGTGCATATGTAAGATTATCTTCAGCCAAATATACCCTTGGTCTAAGGTAAATTCCTGTTCACCTACCCCAACCTGATCTTCTCACCTATCTATGCATTTATCCTAATCTGGTGTTTAGTGTTAGTGGTAATGCAGTATTGTGCATGTAATAGTATTTGCCTCTGTTGTCGATATCTTATGTGCACATTTCAGTGTCATTCCTGTCATCATGGTGGTCACAGACTCTTTCCATACCATCCCTCCCCTCACCCAAATCAACATGTGACCCCCAACTAGTCTGAAATTTGCCCTCCCCTTCCCTCCTATCCCCCATAACCAACAAAGTGAATTTCCTTCCCTGAATAAACCCCTGACTTTTTATAATAATGGGCTCATACAATATTTGTCTTTCTGCAATTGACTTATTTCACTCAGCATAATGTCCTCCAAATTCATCCACATTGTGAAGTGATTCATATATTCTTCTTTATTCTTTAATGTTGCATAGTATTCCATTGCGTAAATGTACCACAGTTTGGTTATCCTTTCATCTGCTGATGGGCATTTAGGTTGTTTCCACCTCTTTGGTATAATGAATTGTGCTGCGATGAACATGGTTGTGAGTATGTCTGTTCATGTCCTGTCTCTCACCTCTTTAGTATATATTCCTAACAAAGTAATTGCTGGATCAAATGATATTTCTATTTTCAATTTACTAAGGAAATGCCATACCATTTTCCGCAATGATTGTGCCATTTTGCAGTCCCACCCTCAGTGTATGAGAGTTAAAATCTCTTTGCAACCTCACTGGCATTTCTTATTTTCTGTCTTTTGAACTTTGCTATTATTGCTGGGATAAGATGATATCTCATTGTTGTTTTGATTTGCATCTCTCTAATGGCTAATAATCATGAGTATTTCCTTGTGTACTTGTTGGACGCCAGCACACCTTCTTTAGTGGTGTCTGTTTATGTCCCTCACCCATTTATGAATTGGGTTGTCTTTCTGATGCTGAGATGCTGAAGTTTTCTGTAAGTTCTGGAGGTAAGTCCCTTGTGAGATATATCATAGCCAAGTATTTTTTCCCAATCTGTAGGTTCTCTTTTTACCCTTTGGAAAAGTTTTTAGATGTACATGAGAATTTAATTTTCAAAAGGTTCCAGTCATCTAGCTTCTCTTCCACTGCCTGTGCATTTGGGTTATGCTATATAGTCTATTTTTCTATAAATCAGGGCCTCTAGATTTGCCCCTATACTATCTTTGATGAGCTTTATAGTTTGGGGTTTTACATTTAAGTTTTTGATTCAACTTGAGATCATTTTTCTGTATGGGGTAAGGTATGGGTCTTGCTTCATTTTTCTGAAAGTGATATCCAAGTTTCCAGCATCATTAAAGAGTTATCTCTCCCCTATTTAAGTGATTTGGGCAGTTTGTCACAGATCAGCTGTCTACAGATGGATGGGTCTATTTCTAGGTTTTCAATTTTGTTCCATTGTTCTATCTGTCTATTATTGCACCAATACCATGCTGTTTTTAGATCTGGAACTGTGAGACCTCTTACTTTGTTTTACTTCTTCAGCAGTGCTTCGTTTATTGAAGGTCTCTTTCCTTTCCATATGAAATTAGTGGTTGGTTTTTCCATGACTTTAAAAAATGCTGATGGAATGTGGATCAGGATTGCATTTAATATGTAGATTGCTTTGGGTAATACTGGCATTTTCACAATATTTAGTGTTTTCATCCATGAGCAAGGAATGTTATTCCATTTATGAAGATCCCTTGTACTTTCTTATAATACTGTTTTGTAGTTTTCTTTCTACAGATCTTTTGTGTTCCTGGTAAGATTTATTCCTAAGTGTTTTATCTTTTTGGTAGCTATTATAACTGATATTGTTTTCCTTCTTTCCTTTTCAGAGGCCTCTTTACTGATGTACAGGAATCAAACTGATTTTTTTTTATGCTGACCTTGTATCCTGCCACTTTGCTGAACCTATTAGTTCCATAAATGTTTTGCTGAGTCTCTTGGGTTTTTTATATAAAGGATTTTGTTATCTACAAATAGATATAGATTTACTTCTTCTTTGCCAATTTTAACGCCTTTTATTTCTCTCTCTTGCCTTATTGTGCTGGCTAGGACTTCCAATACAATGTTAAATGGAAGTGGTGATAGAGGGCATCTTTGTCTGGTTCCCATTTGCAAGGGAAATGCTTTGAGTTTTTCTCCATTAACAATAATGCTGGCTCTTGGTTTTGCATATATGTCCTTTATTGTGTTGAAGATTTTCCCTTCCATCCCTATTTTCTGAGAGTTTTGAACAGGAATTGGTGTTGGATTTTATCTAATGCCTTTTCTGTGTCAACTGATATGATCACATGGTCCTTCTGTTTTGTTTACGTGTTAGATTACATTGGTTGTTTTTCTGATGTTGAACCATCCTTGCATACCTGGTATGAATCCCACTTGGTCATGATGCATTATATTTTTGATATGTTGTTGGATTTTGCATCTATATTCGTGTTTTAGTTACTGAGTGCCACTCTGACAAGAATATACCACATACAGAATGGATTGAACAAACCGGAGTTTATTCTCACACAGTTTGGGAGACTAGAAATCCAATTTCCAAGTGCCAGGCTCTAGGGGCTGGGTAAAAGCACCTTGACCTTGGGTTTCAGCTCTGCCTCTTGCTCCTGGCCCACTGAAATTAGAAGTTTTTCTTCACTCAGGCATCTGCTGGCTGCTGAGGCTGACAAACCAAGGTCAAGAAGTGAAAAGCCACAGTACCAATATCAACAAACATGGCAGGCCACTAATTCAAGTCCAGAAAAAGTCCCAGGGTCAGCAGGGAATGGCAGGCTGCTGAACAATGATTTGGCTATATGCAATGTTCAAACATGCCAAAAATATGGAGCCCTTTCTCAAAGTTGCTTCTTACATATACTGGAAGCAGCACCCATCCCTAAAGCAGCTACTCAGCTGCTCCTGTAGATTCCACCACGGAGTAAATTACCAATTTCACCATGGGGAATAACTACATTCAGCTGCCCAGCCACTCAACCAGACCCAGCCAAGTTGACATACAACCTTAACTACCACAGTTCATGAGGGATATTGGTCTGTGGTTGTTATTATGTTGTTACTAGGTGCCATCAAGTCGTTTCCGACTCACAGTGAGCCAATGCACAGCAGAACGAAACACTGCCCAATCCTGCACCAGCTCCATAATCCCTACAATACCTGAGCCATCATCGCAGTCACTGTGTCAATCCATCTTGTTGAAGGCCTCCCCCTCTTTTGCCGACCCTCCACTCTACCAAGCATGACATCCTTCTCCAGGGAATGGTCTCTTCTGACAACATGACCAAAATAGGTGAGACGAAGTCTGGCCATTCTTGCTTCCAAGGAGTATTTTGGGTGCACTTCCTCCAGGACAGATCTGTTACTTCTTTTAGCAGTCCATGGTACTTTCAGCATTCTTCACCAGCACCACAATTCAAAAGCATCAACTCTTCTTTGGTCTTCCTTATTCATCGTCCAGTTCTCAGATGCATACGAGGTGATTGGAAATATTATGGCTTGTGTCAGGCGCACCTTATTCCTCAAGGAGACATCATTGCTCCTCAGCACTTGAAACAGATCCTTCATCATTCACCTTTCCGATGCTACACATCATCTAATGTCTTGACTGCTGCTTCCATTGACACTGATTGTAGAACCAAGCAACGTGAATTCTTTGACAACCTCAGTCTTCTCTCCATTTATCGTGATGCTGCTCATTGGTCAAGTGGTGAGGATTTTTGTATTCTTTATACTGAGACATAATCCATACTGCAGACTGAATTCTTCAACCTTCATCAGTAAGTGACTCAAGTCATCTTCACTTTCAGCAAGCAAAGTTGTATCATCTGCATATCTCAGGTTGTTAATGATTCTTCCTCCAATCCTGATGCCACGTTTTTCTTCATATAGTCCA